>NC_085137.1:304450620-304803120 GCF_035046485.1 Aedes albopictus | reverse complement strand
CTCTTCCTCGTTCCGTGCCCACTGCTTCCGCCGCCTAATCCGTAGGGAGGCGCGGCGCAGGTCCGCAATCACTTGAGTCCATACCAGTAAGCCGGTGGTCTTGCATTTCAAGGGTGGACTTGCCTAGGAATGGTCGTATCACATGCACACGAAACCACCGCTACCAGTCCTTCCCCGCGTTAATCCTCGAATTCAAGTTACTTTATTTTCAAAGTCCGAATCTTTTTTTAAGAAGATTATTGGACTAGTCCACTGTCTGAAACGGCGGCAAAGTTTTCCTGACAGTTTATTTTATCTTAGCATGAACCGCTCTAATAGCCACACTTTTCTCTATATATTACAACATCATGCCCATTATTTCAAAAATATGATTTTTATAATCAAACCGCAGCAGGAGCGCGCATAACTTATGCATAGATTTCCAATAACACACACGTAAAATATGTCCTCAACAAACCTCGACCCGGAACGGCAGCCCACTAACGAAGCAGTTCATATATCAGATCGCTAATTAATGCCTTCATTTAGAAAGTATTCCAAAGAAATCAATCCCAGAAGTCAATCGCTCGCGAAGCCTTAAACTAAAGGAAAAAGCCACCATTCGAGATCTGCTCGAGTTGCTGCTGCACTGATTTTCGCTTCACTTTTCATTATTTCACACACCGCCGTCGTCGGTCGCCACCAATGCCGACTGCACTGAGTCAAGTGCTCTGTCGATTTTTTGTTGTCGCGACGATGACGACGACGACTGTAGGGCTGCACTGCACACCATGCGGTTGTTGTCGTCGGCTGACGCTCCCCGCACACAGAATGGATTTTTCTTTGGATTTATGAGAAACAATCATAAGCAATCGGAACGGCGGCTGTATGGAACGCGAGTCGTGCTCTGCACTATTAGCTGGTAACGAGCATTTCAGTGATTGTGTCGTGATATGTTTTGCTTTTTTTGTGAGTACGAAAGGGTAGTGGGGAATCGGCATAAAAGGCCCATGGAGGTGAAAGATTGGGTTCGTTTAATGCAGTACAACCTCTACTTCACACTCATCGTTATTTCTCAGTTGTCTTTCAATCGGTTCTGTTAACTTTTGGGAGACTTTTGTCCCAAATTGCATGGATAACAAGATAATCTCAAAACTGCTTACTTGTGACAAAATTGGGGGGCTTCTTCGTTTTTGTTTTTTCCATGAATTTGCAGAACAATACAGGGACATAGTGTAATAGTTTGGTCATCATAAGTCAATAGATGGAACTCTTCACTTGCATTTTAATTGAAATAATTGCTGATGAATGCTTCCGAATATCATGTTGAGATGATATTCCGTGTTTGGTATAAGTATAAATCACTGCGGCCAATAGTAGGTATGGCTTTTTTGCAACTTCTCATCGTAACAGGCCATTTTACCTCACGCAAATCTGTCAGGAAAAGGCCTACTTTCCCACACCAAATTAATAGTGCTGTAATGGTTCATTACAGCACTGATTTGCGTTGCGTAATGCACTATTACAGCACTGTTTTCAGTTTTGATCAACTTATTGATGCTTTCTGGACGAAGGTTTGAAAAATTGTGACAACTGTTCTGTATAACCTGCTATGATCAGATTTCCTTAATCATGGCTATGAACATCAGTGTGCAGTCTAATGAAACAGTTTTGTTAAAAACTATCCTCAAGTGGTAATTTATGAAGCTGCAAAATACGTTGTACGCAGCTCGGTGCAGAACTCGATCTTTACAGCACTCGTCGTAATTATCCAACTCGTGCTGTAAAAATTTTCATTTTGCATTGTTCATTGTTGCGTAAACTACTATTTCATGATCCGTAAGTTTAAAATAATTGCTATAGAAACAAGGCAAATGTTGCGTTTGCAATATTACACATGAAAAGTTTCATTTCACCCCGCTACCCCACTCCATCGCATGGCTTTCCTGCTTTATCGTGCTCGCTTGCGGAAAGCCTGGCAAAACGAGTTCGTCGCTTGTTTTACACATGTCACCCGTTTAGGTCCCTCGTTTCTCACCCGGCTTTCCTTCGCACCGCAACACCGCCGCCGCCGCTCCAGGGCACAGACTTTGTGTTTTCTCAGATTTTGACGAACGTTCGACGCGCGGAGTGTGGTAATTCTCCTCCCGACAGATTCGAACGTGCCGTGATTAGTCGCGTTTCGAATCGAATATCTGTCGTGTTGTGAAAAATTTGTTTGATTGCCAACCTACCTGGCTTGAAGGGGGCCTGGTTGGAAACGTACACGATGTAGGGGAACTGGGGGTAAGACGCCCACGTTAAGGAAGAGTCCAATTTTAATCACGAAACACTTTATAATACACATTTTTTTGGCACTAACATGAAGCACCAACATGTTTCCTTCCAAATGGAAGAAACCATAAACCAATTTTATGTTTTACTACTGAAAAATTCAAATTTGAAAAAAAGTTTGATTTTCAGAATTTTAGTTTTAATGCGGGGTAAAACGCGCCACTAGCCACAGCTTACGCCAGGATTCCAAATTGTGTACATATACTTGCGCGCCTGATTTATTGTCAACTGTTATTGTTCGTGAAGGGTAAACAGTCATTACATAATTATGGATCACCTGTAATTATGGGTCAATTATATGTAAACGTCATAGTGAGCTGTTTTATCAATAATTACTACAAAATGACGCATGGCTGTGTGATTAGTGAACTTATTAATAGTAAAAAATGTGCTGTTTCTTGATTCCAACTTGTGTTCTACATAATTTGTGCCAGAATTTGGGTCTAAATGGCTATTTTAATGTAAATAACTAGGGGTGGGCATTTTACCCCACACATACCTCAGAAGTTTGGACCCTTGTAAAAAAGTTGTAAGGGTCAAATTTGATACTTTTTCCGCTTGATACACAAACAATGGGAGTGTGCAAAACAGTTTGTGGGGATAGCGAGAAAAAAAAATCTTTTAAATGATGTGCAAAAGTGCAAACATTTGACAGGCAAAAATTACATCAAAAGTAATTAAAATCTTTTTTCGAAGTTTTTGTACATTTTTATAAGTAAAAATATGTAAACTCAAATGTAATAAAGCCTAAAACAAGGGTGGCGCAACTTGCCCCCTATGGGCATTATGGCCGCAGTTCCCCTAGGTATTACCCGGGATGTGCCCACAGCCGCCCGACAGGTAAAGCGGGGCGAGTGCGAGTATGCAATGGCTATGACGACGACAGCCAGCAGCAGCAGGAGACGTGATGTACAAGAAGAGCTCCACAAGAAGGTGAACGAACAAGTGCTGGAATTTGAATTTGTGGAATTGTTAAATGTCACCCTGGCTCTGCGCGAAGATGACTGAAGAGGAGGCTTCATGTCGTGCAACAATTTGGAGGATGCGACTGGGACAGGTTTCACGTGGGATTTGATCAATGTGAACATTTTTGGAAGATTTCAGTGGCGCAATAGCATTTTTGATTTCGCACTTTGTACTGTTTTTTGAAGAATAGAATATTTTTTTTACAAATACACTAAAACCTCTTTTTATGCATGTTTTTTTATGCACTTTTAATTTATGCACCTTTTTTTATGCCCTGCATAAAAAGAGGGAGAGCTACTCAGAACCAATATTGTGCATAAGAATATTTAATAACGACAGGAACTATTGCAACGGCGACCGGGGGGTGTTTACAGATGAGAGCAAAGGAAGGTTACAGGTTCGTTTTTGGGTGTGTCCGAAGGTCTCATGTACGTTACATGGGCTCCGAGTGGGTCTTAAGGGGATTTCGGAGTCATTTCAAGAGTCTCAGAGCATTTTAGGCTGGTTTCAAAGCCGTTATGGAGGCGTTTTAAGGGGTTTTGGTTTAGGAGGATATTTTTTAGACATTTCAAGATGATCCAGATCATTTTTGGCGTGATTCAGAGGCATTACGGAAGCGTTACGGAGGAGTTTTCGGGGTGTTCGGAGCCTCTCAGGTGCGTTACATGGGATTCGAGGGGGTTTAAGGGGGATTTCGGAGGCATTTCAAAATGTTTCAGAGCACTTTCGGCGTGATTCAGAGGCGTTACGGAAGCGTTACGGAGGAGTTTTCGGGGTGTTCGGAGCCTCTCAGGTGCGTTACATGGGGTCCGACGGGGTTTTAGGGGGATTTTGGAGGCATTTTAAGACGTTTCAGAGCATTTTCGACGGGATGCAGAGGCGTTACTTAAGCGTTAAGAGGAGTTTTCGTGGGGTTCGGAGCCTCTCAGGTGCGTTACATGGGGTCGGAGGGGGTTTTAGGGGGATTTTGGAGGCATTTCAAGACGTTTCAGAGCATTTTCGGTGGGATGCAGAGGCGTTACTTATGCGTTACGGAGGAGTTTTCGGGGTGTTCGGAGCTTCTCAGGTGCGTTACATGGGGTCCGAGGGGGTTTAAGGGAGATTTTGGAAGCATTTCAAAATGTTTCAGACCATTTTCGGCGTGATTTGGAGGCGTTACGGAAGCGTTACGGAGGAGTTTTCAGGGTGTTCGGAGCCTCGCAGGTGCGTTACATGGGGTCCGAGGGGGTTTAAGGGGGATTTCGGAGGCATTTTAAGACGTTTCAGAGCATTTTCGACGGGATGCAGAGGCGTTACTTAAGCGTTAAGAGGAGTTTTCGTGGGGTTCGGAGCCTCTCAGGTGCGTTACATGGGGTCGGAGGGGGTTTTAGGGGGATTTTGGAGGCATTTCAAGACGTTTCAGAGCATTTTCGGTGGGATGCAGAGGCGTTACTTATGCGTTACGGAGGAGTTTTCGGGGTGTTCAGAGTTTCTCAGGTGCGTTACATTGGGTCCGAGGGGGTATAAGGGGGATTTTGGAGGCATTTCAAAATGTTTCAGACCATTTTTGGCGTGATTTAGAGGCGTTACGGAAGCGTTACGGAGGAGTTTTCAGGATGTTCGGAGCCTCTCAAGTGCATTACGTGGGGTCCGAGGGGGTTTAAGGGGGATTTCGGAGGCATTTCAAGACGTTTCAGAGCATTTTCGACGGGATGCAGAGGCGTTACGAGGAGTTTTCGTGGGGTTCGGAGCCTCTCAGGTGCGTTACATGGCGTCCGAGGGGATTTAAAAGCGATTTTGGAGGCATTTCAAGACGTTTCAGAGCATTTTAGGGGGATTCAGAGGCGTTACGGTAGCGTTACGGAGAAGTTCTCTGGGGTTTCGAAGCCTCTCAGGTGCGTTACATGGGGTCGCCGGGGGGTCCAAGGGGGATTTTTGAGGCATTTCAGGAAGTTTCAGAGCAGACTCTGAAATACCTTAAATCGCCCCTCAAACCTCATGCACCCTTTAAAGTCTCCTGAGATCCCTTGAATTGCCCCTAAAGCCCCTTGGAACGCCCCTGAAATCCACTTAATACTATTGAAATACCCCAGAATTCTCCGTAATCCCATGAAAACACCAAAAAATCTTGACAGAACACCCTTGTAAGGCTCCTCAAACCCCCCGAAACAACCCCTTAAAACGCCCCTGAAGCCCCTTGGAACCCCCTTTTTGGGCTCTCTGGGAACATTCTGGAAACCCCCTTAGCCCCACCTCATCTGCCCAGGAGCAAGATCTGTTCTCGCAAACTAGATTTTCTAGTTAAAGCCCAAACTTAATTTATGCATAAATTTCCCTCTTTTTATGCCTTTTTTAATTTATGCACATTTTTAATTTATGCAGTCCCAGCCATGTGCATAAAAAGAGGTTCCAGTGTATAAAATTACATATTCAATCTCTAGCAGAAATACACTCATAAATATATACACAAGTGCTTATACATACTTAAGGCCTGTCCATAAACTACAGTTGGTTCCAATCGATGAACCACGAGCACATACTCGAACTACGCACATTACTCGATCCATTGTTGCCTTATTCAATCGTATCAATTTGTCCTCAAATTTGTTTCCGTGCATAATCTTTCAGAGCGGTCTCGATCATTTGTGGCATACGCCGATTTGAAATCGATGAACAAGCGATGTGTGGGCACGTTGTATTCGCGGCATTTCTGCAACACCTGGCGGATGGCGAACATATGGTGAGTTGTAGCACGTTCATCCATAAATCCATCCGGAACTGTCTTGCAATCGTTGATAGACGGCGGCATAAAATTTGAGGGAGTATTTTGTAGGCAGTGCTCAGAAGTGTGATCGCGCGATAGTTCCCGCAATCCAACTTGTCGTCCTTTTTGTAGATGGGACACACGATACCTTCAGTGCTTCTCCAACGTATTTTAAAAGCTTGCTTGGTAGTTGTTCTACGCACGTACTCCTAGATCTATGCTTGCAACGTCGCCATTGAGGGGCTCATCATAATGCTCCCTTCACCTCTCGACCACCCCACGCTCGCTCGTGAGAAGACTCCCTTGATTGTCTTGGCACATGTCGGCTAGTGGCACAATGCCTCTACGCGAGCGGTTCAGCTTCTCGTAGAACTTCCGTGTGGTGTTCTTAAATAGCGCGTTACAGCTCTTCCATCGCTTCGCGATCTCGTTCTTAGAGCTTCGATACAAGTGACCCATTTTATGTAAATCTTTGCCATACTAATCAACTTTGCCGAAGACACCATCTTTCTAAATTTTAAGGATTCTGAGCTATAAGATTTTTTAAATTTGCTTGTTGACTAGCGTCGTCCCATGTAGGTCTATGTCATACAGATCAACTTTGCCGAAGACAATATCTTTCTTAGGTACAAGGATTCTGAGATATGAGTTTTTTCGCCTCTAAACGCAATAAAAATCCTTGTGAATGTTTTTTTTTTCGGAGATTTTTTTTCAGACATTTTGGTCTAACTAGGATTCTAGGATTCTTAATTCAGAAATTTTGTCATGGATTCCTTCAAAAAATCCATCCAAGAATACTTCCGTATTTTGCTTTAAATATCTTCCAAAAATTCCTCCGGGGATTACGGAAGTTTCTCTAAATATTTCTTCAGAAATTCTTACTGATGCTCCTTACGTTTCTTCTAAATAATCTTAGGATTCATTCGAAAAATGTTTCCAAGGATTGCTTCAGAAATTCATACAAGAATTCCTCCTTTTTCCAGAAATTCGTACAGGGATTTCTTCAGAAATGTATCTACATATTTGTACAGGAATTTATCCAGGAGTTTCTTAAGAAAATCATTCAGAGATTACTTTTGAAATTCTCCCTAGTTTGTTTTAGAAATTCTTGAAATAATCATTCAGTCCTGCAGAATTTGATACAGAAATTCCTTTACGGTTTTTGCCTTTCTCGTACACCAAGGTGTACCGAAAGGCTATATGTTCACTCCAAAAATGAAATTTCGATAGAGCCCCCAGAGGGCCAAGTTTCATATACCAATCGACTCAGCTCGACGAGTTGAGATAATGTCTGTGTGTGTGTATGTGTGTGTGTGTATGTATGTGTGTGTGTATGTGTACAAAAAAAGGTCACCTCACTTTTAGATAGTAAATATCAACCGATTTTAACGATCAACGGCTCATTCGACGCGGCATCTGGTCCCATTGTTTCCTATTGAAAATGGTTCGGATCGGTCCAGCCGTTCCGGAGTTATGGCCATTTAGGTGTTCCGGAACCAGTACCCCTGGAAGGGGCCAGACATAAAAATACAATAAACCCATGCATGCGACCCATCAAACCACGGCATTTACGATTATCTGATGAACGGTAAGCAGGAAAATAGTCTCAGACCATATCTGAACCGGTAGTGTTCCGGAACCGGTTCTGGGTGCCCCGCCGGAAGTGGCCAAATAGCAAATTGAACATAACTCATGCATGCGACACATCAAACAGCAGCTTTTTCGGTAATCTGATGAACAGCTGGAAAACAGTATCAGACCACATCTGAACCGGTAGTGTTCCGGAACCGGTTCCGGGGGTCTCGACGGATGTGGCCAAATATAAAAGAGTACCAAACTCATGCATGCGATACAACAAATAATGGCTTTCCTGATAACCTGAAATCTGGTTATTATATTATATTTGGTATGGTGAAGACTTCCAGAGTCCAAAATGGCGATCTAAAATTTAAGATGGCGGCTCCGAATTCAATATCGTGGCTGTTTAATGGAGTTTTAGGGCCTGACACAATGCATTATTGAGGCTCAAACATTGAAAGCCGGATAAACGATATGATTTCTGGTATGATGAAATTGATTTTCATTTCATTCATGTTAATTGTATGAAAGTGCAATAGAGTAAAGTGGGGCAAAAGTTCGAGTGGGGCAAGAGTTTCTTTTGAAGTTTTTGAGTTTAATTCAAATTATATCTTTCGGGTGTCAAGGTTGTTCAAAGCCCTTTTAAAAAAGAGTCTTTCACTCCAAAAATTATAAAAAATGATCAATATTTCGAAAAATTATGACCAAATGTTAGTTTTTGATCAAAAAGTTGTAATATGGGATGATCCTTTCAACGCAAGGAATGAAATTGTAATGAAATCGAATTCGATATTTTATTTTGGGGCGTAAATACGTCTATTTTGAAGATGCTTTAGCATGTATAACATTTTGCAAAAAAGATTTGGAAATCATATTTTATACATAGTGGGGCAAAAGTTCGAATTGTGGAGCAAGAGTTCGAGTCATGTGGCAACTTTAGGTAAAACCCTAAAATTCTGCAAAATGTACATCTTATCTCTAAAAATGATAGAATTAGTAAGAAAATTCGATCAAATTTGAAAAAAAAAGTTGTTTTATCTGAATTTGGCGGAAAACTACTAATTTTTGGCGAAGTAAATTTAACTCTGATTTGGGTAAAATCTAGATCAAACTTTAAAGTGTATTCCAGTTCCAACATCAAATATTAATTGGTTTTAGGTGTGCCTATTATATAAGTGTCGAAATAGTATGCTACGGTTAGCGAAATACCACAAACACTAGATTCGAACTTTTGCCCCAGTGGTGGGGCAAGAGTTCGAATTAGACACACACATACAATAAGTGTTGTAACTCAAAATTGAAAAAAAAAAAAAAACATTTTACGTAACTTTTTTCAGCAAAATTTTAGCTCATGAATGGTAGAATCACCACACGGTATTCATTTATATATATTTGCTTCGATTTCTTGAAAAAAAAAATGAATTTTCAACTAAGGTCGAACTTTTGCCCCACCTTACTCTATACATAAACATTTCGCTTGAGTTTTATTGAAATGGGGATTCGAAGGCACGAGAAAGGCGCCATCACCGCTAGGTGGATTAATTAGGGTTTTTTTTTCGAAAATTCACTGCATTCTTCCGGAAATTTTCTTCAGGGAATGCTTTAAAAAATCCTCTAGAAATTTCTCAAAAAAAAAGATAATTCCTAAATTCCTTCATAAACTTGCTCCAAAAATTTTGTCAGGGCTTCTTTTAGTAATTATTTTAAAAAATCCTCCAGCATTTGTTCTTTAGAAAAATCTTCATCGATTTCTTTATAAAATTCGCCATTGATTCCTTTTTGAAAATCCCATGACCATAGGGTTATTTTTTTTTTGGAAATTAGTAGGATTCCTAAAAAAAATACTCCTGAGATGCTGTCAGAAAATCCCTACATTTTTTCCATGTTTTTTTACGGATCTTTCAATTAATCTTTCAAGGATTCGTTAACAAATGTTTTCAAGGATTGCTTCAGAAATTTCTCTAATAATTTTTCATTTTTTTTCAGGAATTCGTACAGGAATTTCTTCTAAAAATTCTCTAACGCGGATTCATTTTGGAAATTCTTAAAGGATTTTTTTTTAATTTCTCAAAGCATTTCATTTGGAGATTTTCCATGGATTGTTTAAAATTTTCCTATTGAGATTCTGACAGAAAACCCCTCCAGAAATCCATTCAGAAATGTTATCCAGCAATTCCTTGAGAAAATCGGAATTCCATCAGATTTTTTTTCAGTGTTTTTTTTTTCATAAATTATACCAATGATTCATTTAAAATTAAGAAAATCTCCAAGGACTCTGAAATTTCGCCAGAAATTTTTATCAATGATTAACAATGAGCCCAAAAATTTTCCTTCGAGTTTATTCCAAAATTACTTCATGGATTCCCTTAGTAATTACTCCAGGGTTTATACATACATACATTTATTTGTTCAACATCATTAAGACAAGACATAATCAACAATAGTACGCCACAATACTCGGTTTGTGGCTGCCGCTCTCCATCCTCGGTCGCGCCCAATAATGCTCGCCAAGTCACGCTCCACCTGGTCCGCCCATCGTGCTCTCTGCGCTCCACGCCTTCTTGTGCCAACCGGATCCGTTGCAAACACCAGCTTTGCAGGGTTGTTGTCCGGCATTCTTGCAACATGCCCTGCCCAACGTATCCTTCCGGCTTTGGCCACCTTCTGGATGCTGGGTTCGCCGTAAAGTGCAGCGAGCTCGTGGTTCATTCTTCTCCGCCACACACCGTTCTCCTGCACACCGCCGAAGATCGTTCTTAGCACGCGTCGCTCCGAGTGCTTGCAGGTCCTCCTCGAGCATGGTCCATGTCTCGTACCCGTATAGGATCACCGGTCTTATCAGCGTTTTGTACATGGTGCATTTGGTGCGTGGGTGAATCTTTTTCGACCGCAGTTTCTTCTGGAGCCCGTAGTAGGCCCGACTTCCGCTGATGATGCGCCTCCGAATTTCTCGGCTCACGTTGTTATCAGCCGTCAGTAAGGATCCGAGGTAGACGAATTCCTCCACCACCTCGAAAGTATCCCCGTCTATCGTAACATTACTACCCAGACGGATCCGGTCGTTTTCGGTTCCGCCTACCAGCATGTACTTTGTTTTTGAGGCATTCACCACCAGTCCGACCTTTGCTGCTTCGCGTTTCAGGCGGGTGTACAGTTCTGCCACCGTTCCAAATGTTCTAGCGATAATGTCCATGTCGTCCGCAAAGCACACAAATTGACCGGATTTTGTGAAAATCGTTCCCCGGCTGTTGAGCCCGGCTCGTCGCATCACACCTTCCAGCGCGATGTTGAAGAGTAGACATGAGAGTCCGTCACCTTGTCGCAGTCCCCGGCGAGATACGAATGAACTGGATAGTTCACCCGAAACCCTTACGCAGTTTTGCACACCGTCCATCGTTGCTTTAATCAGTCTAGTCAGCTTCCCGGGAAAGCCGTTTTCGTCCATGATTCTCCATAGCTCTGCGCGGTCGATACTGTCGTATGCCGCTTTGAAGTCGATGAACAGGTGGTGCGTTGGGACCTGGTATTCACGGCATTTCTGGAAGATTTGCCGTACGGTAAAGATCTGGTCCGTTGTCGACCGGCCGTCGATGAAGCCGGCTTGATAACTTCCCACGAACTCATTTGTTTTAGGTGACAGACGACGGAAGATGATCTGGGATAGCACTTTGTAGGTAGCATTCAAAATAGTGATCGCCCAGGGTTTATCTCATATTTAAAATCTTGAGCGGATTCTTTCCTAAATACCTCTATGCATTCCTCACAAAATCTTCACAGAATTTCTTCGGAAATTCCTCCATTGCTTCAGAAATTCTTCCAGGCATTTTTCAAAGATATTCCTTCATGGATTCCTTTAGGAATATCTGCAGAGATTCCTTAGGAAAGTGATCAAAGGATTCCTTCAAAAATTCTTCCATCGGTTCGTTCAAAACTTTTTCCTGAGATTATGCCAAAGATTGTTTTAGGATTTCTTCTAGCGGTTTCTTCTTAAATACTAGTGACTCCTTCAGAAATGTCTCCAGTGATTTCATTGGAAATTCCCGAAGGAATGCATCCAGAAATTTCTTCAGAAATTCAACCAGAGATTGTGGATTGAATTCTTTCAGATAAATAGAATAAATAGGAGTTTCTACAGAAGTTGCTGCGCAAATTCATGCAGAAATACTCTAAGAAATTTCTCCGGATATTACTCTATATACATTTTCAAAAATACCTCCAGGATTCTCAAGACTCTTTATGGTCATTAGATTTTTTTCCTTTATTTTTAGATTTCCCTGGAAATCTTCTAGTTTAAAAATGAAACTCCCTTGTGAAATAAGGAATTTAAAGAAAGTTACGTATTTTTAGAAGTTTTGTTCTTTTCGTCATGTTTTTTTTTTTCTAATCCTTTGAATTCCACTAAGAGTCGAGTACAAGACACTGAAGACGACCTTACAGTTGAGGTCGAAATACGTATCTGTCAAAGGATGCAAATTCTTAGTGGAATTCAAAGACACAGTACTTAACGCGATTTTCTTTTTATTTACAGATATTCCCCTAACAAGCCCAGGTTAATCATCATTTCTAATCCTGTTAAACTCAGAGTTGGACTCGTATCTTTCCCAACCTAGCTGAGTTATATGCCCAAATTTTAGGCAATTTGGCTCACAAGAACCTCCCATGATGAAGACAAGAAACCTGCCGATAATACCTTTTGTCATTCAATTTCATTATTCTGAGTAACCAGAAACCAACAATGTGTCTGATAAATTTAGAAAATTTAAATCAGTCCTTTTCAAAAATATTTTGTTTCTTTACTCTTTAAAAAAAAACTGTGTTTTAGCATAATGTTTATTCTGCCCACTTGACTTTAACAATATTGCATGAGTTGTTCATTAATTATAACTTTAAACACGCAGGATTTTTTTCATGATACTGGATGCAAATGAGATTCTTTCCATTTTGGCAACTCCAAACATTTAAAAAACACTTTTTTTTTCAGATATTCCTTCAGATATTCGTCAAGATTCTAGGATTTTTCATTCAGAAATTTCTTTAGGGATTCCTTGCGAAAATCCCTTCTTGAAGAATACTTTCGTTTTTATTTCTCAGAGAATTTTCTAATAATTTCTTAAGAAATTTCTCCAGGGGTTCTTGCCGAAATTTCTCTCTGGAAATATCCTGTAATTCCTACCAGAATTCTTTCATGATTTTTTCAAATATTCTACCAAGCATGTATTCCTTCAAGAATTGCTTCAGAAAATTTTCCATTTTTCCCAAAAACTCGTCAAGGTATTTTTTCAGATTTTTTTTTCTATATATTTGTCCAGAAATTTCTCTAGGAATAAAAAAAAAACGATGCATACATAAATTCTTCTGTTTTTCAAGAGAATCTTGTAAAATTCATTCGATATTTTTCAAGCAGTTTCCTTAGAATTTTCCACCATAATTCATTCGTGGATTCTTTACAGAAGCTCTCCTAGGATTTATTCGGAAACTTTCTTCAGGGATTTCTTTGAAAACTCATTCAGAAATTAAAAAACAAATCTGCGAAAATCTTACATTGATTGCTTCTCAAATTCAGCGATGAATTACTTCTGAAATTCTTCAAGAAGTTCCTCCACAAACTTCTCGAAAGATTCCTCCACCAAATCTTCCATGTGCCGGGGCCCGTGGCGTAGTGGTCCACACGTTCGCTTAATAAACAAATGGTCATGGGTTCGATCCCAGCCCCGGTACTTTATCAGTTGCTCTTCCCCCGAGAGCGGCTGGCACTTGACCCTCTTCTGAGCTCTCATAGCTCTAATGGAACCGGATAATTGGATATCGGCGAAATGGCAACTCATAATGGACCCTCAATTGGACTGGTAAAAGGAACAGCAGCCACACATCAATATCCTCGTGCTCATCATTCTACCATGGACAGGGTAGGAAATTGACAGCAGTACATAGGCTGCCAGTTAGATATAGTAGAATTGGAATAGAATAAATTTAGGCGCTGCACATAAGTGTCAATGCAGCTGCCAATTGGAATCGCTCACGTAGTGCCCTAGTGGACAAAAGAGCTGTAAATTAGGTTAAGTGGTTAAGAATAATAATAAAATCTTCCATGAATGGAGATGAACCAGCCTCGGGCTGAAAATCTCCCTAATAAAGCTAATAATAATCTTCCATGAATTTCTTCGGAAATTTCTCCATGCATTCCTTTTACAAAATCATTCAATTTTTTTACTAGAAATTCTACAAAAGGATTTTTTTTAGAAATTACTCAAAAGATTCCCCAAGAAATAGCTTCAAGTAAGTGTAGAATTAGCTGTTTGTCAAAATACACGTTAATAAAATTGTTAATAAAATCTCCAAGAATTTAATTGTGGAAGCTTCCATAGTTTTCTTAAGAATTTTCCTTCGGGGATTCTGATAGAACATCTTCCAGAAATCTCTCCAGAAATTCAGTCAAAATATATTCCAGGAATTCATTCGAACATTTCCTCCAACGATACTTTCAACAAATCAGAAATTTTCAATTCGTCAGAAATTTCTCCAAAGCTTTCACTACAAATCTTTCCATTTGAAAATCTCCAAAGATTGCTTTTGAAATTACCCAGAAAGAAAAGGTGTTCCTTCCTTTAAAGATTCTTATAGAATTCCGCCATAATTTTTATTTTCATTTTTTCTTCAGCAAGTTCTCTAAAATTTCTCTAAAATTTCTCTAAAGATTCCTAAAGAAAATCTCAAAAGGATTTCAACAGAAATTCTTCTAGATAAATCGTTCTATCAGATTTACCGGCTTCTTCATTCTATGGATTTCTCTAGATATTCAGTCTTAGATTCCATTGAAGATTCCTGAATGAATGTATACATGAATTTCTTTAGGAATTCCACCAGAGATACTTGCACGATTTCTCTCATTGGTTCAAACGGGATTTTCTTCAGAAGCTGTTGCAGAAATTTATGCAGATATTCCCTCATGAATTCCTCCGCATATTCTGCCGTGTGCAAAAAAAAACTACTGCCCCATATTCTATGGGAATACCTATTAACATGGGACAACTATGCTGCACATGACAGTGTACCTCTATGTATAAATGCTCCAGGATTTCTTCCTTAGGATTTTTGTCTCGGATTCTTTCAGGAATTTATTCAGAAATATCTCCAGAAATATGCAAGGAAATCTCTAAGAATAAAGTGATATTTTAGAATACCCTTTTACACGTTCTTATCTGAATCTGGTCATCTGGAGAGTGTTCCACAGGTGAAATAAAATTGCAACTATTATAGTCATCATTTTCCACAACAGTTCTAATTCCTTACGTTACGTACATATCTCACAATGCTGATAAAAACAGGTAGAAATCGACCGATAACAAAGACATTTGATTATCGAATTATATCAGCAAACCGGTTTAATGACTGCCCAACAAATCCAAATCAGTCCCCCTGTCTAATAAGTCACCTGATTTCGTACCGAGTCGGTCCGAGAGCGCGCACTAATTGAGCCCCCGGCTTGCCTCGAATCACGCCACGCCGGCCGCGTTGACTTCGGTGGAGGTAGGCAATTTTCCGCGCTGTTAAATCTGTAAATGGCAACTGCTGTAGAAGCTGCAAATGTCAGAAGATCTTGTAGGTATACTGCGCAAGGTACCCACGTCCGTCCGTCGCGTCGGTTCTTCCGACGTCGTCGTCGTCTATGTCGTGATAAAAGCTCTCCGGTCGGTCGCCTAAGCATGGTTGAAATTTCCATTGCGCAGCATAGAAACGAAAACATAATCCACTCCGAAAGCGTGAGGACGCTGGGGCTGGCTGGTTGGTCCAGAAGCAAGGTAGGAAGACTAGACCATCACGTCGGGTTGTGAGAATTACATAATTTCTTTTGAGAAAATAAATTAAATAAATGTAGAAGAAACGAACAGCGCGGCCAGCAATTACTCCGGGGTGCTGTATTAGTCGATACCTACTCTGCAGGCTGTATACCTAGGTATCGTTAGGTTTGCTCACGGGCTTATGCTGAACAGAGGCTTATTTCTCGGACTGGCAGTGGAGAAAAAGCGCCACTGTTGTCGTTGTTGGTTTGATTAGCCATTTAGTAAGATAAAAGGCCCCCTTTCCCCTTGTTTTAAGCTAGTAGCGGTTTAGGTTTCATGCTACAGGGCAGACAGTAGTCAAAGCGATTTCTCGTGATATTTGCAAGCGTCTCGGTAGGTACGGTTCCTTGTTGTTTTCTAATGAAATGTCAACAATGGAAAGTGAATGGTAAACTTTTTCGTTGGATCAAGACATCATAGTCGTAAGTACCTGAGACACAATTAGACTAATTGAGATTGATACACAGGGGGTCGAGTAGCATTTGGATACTTAGATATGGCAATTGAGGTCAAATAATCGTTTATCGACCTTTCTGTTAGAGTAGTTCCTTGGCTCTGCTTATCAGCTTAGTGTTCCATGGGTACTTCCACAGTTATTAGAGCTTTTTTCTGTCAATGATAATTTCGCGTATGTAGGTATGTATTGCGCCAAGAGAATATCATGAGTAAGTTTTTAAAGTCAATGGTAGTTTTCATCGTACCCTCGTGTTGTGCAGACTACAAATGTTCTGCTGATGAAAGTGATATACTGCAATAACACATTATTTCTTAGTACCGTAAACTGGGGTCCAAATAAGCGTCCTCAACAACTGTTCCGTTCATGCGAGGTTACATTTTTCTTAAGCCATATAACCGATGAAATAAAAACATAAGATACTGCTGTTGAGTTTCTTACTGAAAATAAAGAATTCTTCGCAGTACTCCTCGAACAATTTTTCAAAATATATTCTTATCTTCTTTCTGGCTCTACGTTCCCACTGAAACTTGGCCTGCATTTCTTCCACTTAGTGTTCTTTGAACACTTACACAGCAGTGAATAGAAATTCAACCATCGCGCAACTATAATGATAATGTCGCAACCTGTATTTGTTGCGACAATCCACCCAATGCGGCCAATGCCCAATGTCCCAACTTGAAAATAATAGGATAAACATTTTACATCACGAGTTTAGGGATTTTTAAGCCTTGCATTGCCATTTTCGAACAATAACTCCGAGTCGGTAAACACTGCAACTCTGCTGAAGATCTATAATCAAACAGTTTCGACTTTGGGTTAGTAATAATTGATTATTCACGAGTTGAAAAGTACGCAACAAAAAATTTTCGAGATCATGTCATTATCGTAGAGCGCTATCGACTGAAAACTCTGTATAACCAGGGAAGTTTTTCGGTTTCGCAGTCATCAAACGCAATCAAACGACTAAATATCGTTCTTCATCCGACGTTTCGGTGTTTATTACACCTTCTTCAGGGAATTAGAACTTGCAATCGTTCTCGTTTTGTGGGCTCGTAATAAACACCGAAACGTCGGATGAAGAACGATATTTAGTCGTTTGATTGCGTTTGATGACTGCGAAGCCGAAAAACTTCCCTGGTTATACATGTCATTATCTGTTACCAGTAGGGATAAAGAGTAATCGTCGCACCTTCTTTCTTGCTCGTTTTGTGCCTCTTTTGTCTGACAATTATTCTCTTCACTGTCCACAGTTATTAATTTTAGGGCTTCCGTTGCCTGCCATTGCATAAATTTGTATATTGTGAGGCAAGTACAATGTTACACTATGCCCAGAGAGTCGAGAATATTTTCCCGACCGGAACGGGAATCGAACCCGCCGTCTCCGGATTGGAGATCCATAGCGTTAACCATTAGGCTAACTCGAGACCCCTGATTGTTTTTTTTTTAATATCCTTCCAAGAATTTAAGGATTCTTGGACTGAAGTCAGAATATCCTAAAACACACCTGGCGACTCCCGAGTGGTGACACTTGCTCGCAGATATAGCACGTGCTGGTCGACGGGCGACATTTTTCGGACGTCATAAATGTGAGGTCCTACAGAGGCCCGAACATTGACTCGAGTCATTATATTTTAGCTGCATACATTCGGGCGCGATAACCCAGCTTTACGCGTTCAAGAAACAATAGCACGGTTTGTTTCAATATCCAAAGCTTGTCAGCCTAAGAGGCTGTTGCATTGTACCATTGAAAGCTAGACGAGAAGATAGGAGAGACCAACGGATCTGGAGTGGTCTACAGTTTGTGGGGGTTTATCCATGAAACAGTGACAACATCAGTGCAAGAGGTGATAGGTACCGCTCAGCGACGCCAACCTAATGGTAGGTTCGACAAGGAGTGCTAATAAGTGACGAACAAAAATAATGCCTTCAGAACTCGAATGCTAGTGGCCAGTACACGGCTCAACAGGAAGCGGTACAAGATGGCAAAAGCAGAAAAGAAACGAATCCACCGCAGTAAAAAAAGCGGCAGTACGAGCTATATGCGTAAGTTTTATGTAAATGTTAATGGCGCGTGGTAAATGACTGCGCCAATGCTCGCCATATGCAATGACCAGGAAGAAAATTTGATGACATACAAAACAATGGTGGCAGCCAGGTGGAAGACATCGAAGATTTGTTGAATGGTACGTGATCCCGGTCAAACTGCTTAAACACGGAAGCGAGCAGTTACATCAATCAATCCATCAGATTATAGTGAAGATTTGGGAGAACGAAGATTTGCCCTCCAACTGGTTGGATGGCCTCATATGGGCATTTTTTTTATTATCGCACAAATTGGTACCAAGGCTCTCAGAATTCAATGAAATTATTTTCACAGGTAGGGATCATACATATATGTATATATGAACAAAAACAAAATTGAAAAAAAATCAAGGTCGCCTAATTTTCCGAAAAACAGAATATAGCTTATGTAATTCCCTTCCAAAAATATTTTATTTAGAATTTTTCCGGATTTCGAAAATAGTTTTTCCGACTTTTTCAACCGATTTTCCTCAACAGTGGAAAGTTTTGTGGAAAATAGTTTTCATTTTTTTTTGGAATGCTGAGAAAATTTGCTTCCAATTTCACAAAAAAAAACATTGTGTCTACGATGCTTCGTTCTTGAGTTATGATTTTTCAAAGTAGGTGGTGTCTGTCGATGTTTGTTTTCCACTGGAATTTTTCGGGAAATTAGGTGACCCTGATTCCAAGTGTTCCAAGATAAACAAATGTGATTAATCAATTGCCTATTTTCAATGAAGAACGCTTTATTCGATGCTTTTAAAGTCAATGCTACCAGGTTCTATAACGGAAAGTCATTTACCACCTTCTTCCACACCTATTAGTGTATCTACTAGTGTTATTCCAAACTTCTTGGTGTTCACAATGAGTAGGTTTGCAATATTTTTTCCGTAGACAAAAATATAATTAACGAGTTGGTGATTTTATTGACTGTCAAACGATAAACTACAACGATCGACGCTCCACCATTTTTCTAACAGTGGAGGGTGTAGGTATCTTCTTCGCGGTGTTGTTTACGATGAAGCAACACCGCGAAAAAGGTACCTGTGCTCTCCAACATTCGAGAAATGGTGGCGCGTCGATCGTTCTACGCTAGCCGATGTTGCGGTGGGGTGATGACGTTTGGAGGCGAATACAACCGTTTCATTTGGGGCATTGGCGTAGCCACGGGGGGGTTTAGGGTTAAACCCCTCCCCCCCCCAGAACCAAATTGGAACAAATTTTCAGTATAAAGCGCTTTGCGACGAAAAAATTTTCAAATTACGCCATTTTCAAATTACGAATACAATTGCTTATTACTGTTTACAAAATCTAAGTGTCAAATCAGAAAAGGTATCATTGACCGCTGAAAACCCCTCCCAGAGGCAATTTCTGGCTGCGCCACTGATTTGGGGTCATACATGACTCCATCCGGCTCCAAAAGGTTAACCCTCTAATACCCAATCCCGCCTTTAGACGGGGTATAGTTTGAGCATTTTTGTAATTTTTGTTTCGTGAAAAATCAATATTTTTATATTTTTGGCTGATGCTTAAGGCTGTTTTGTATATCTCAAAATAGTTTTTGGTGTATTTTAAAAAAATATTTACATTTTTTAAAAATCATTGAAAAATTGATGTTTTAGTCACCTTCTAGAAGTCATTGTTTATTTTGTATTCAATCGCTACAATTAACATATTTTAAATTTTTCCCAAATCATTCTATCCTAGTTTTATACTTTAAGGGAATCGAATACACTCTAAAATTATTTTCCTTAAAATTACACGGAAAATAAAATTTTCAATGAAAAAAAATTTAAAATAAAAATATTTCAACAATAATCATAAAATCTCAAAATGTTTTCATCTCAAAAAATACGTACCCCAAATAGGCTTCCAGGAAAAATATAAAACTGTGGAGATGTTCAAAAATAAAAATTAGAAAAATCAAAAACTGAAATTCAAGAAATCGAGAATAAAAAAGAATCATCTTCCAAAACATGTTTAAATCGATTTTAGATGACGAAAAATGATATTTAGATCAAAATCAAAAATTTGGGTATTAGAGGGTTAAGATAGCCCTCCAGTAATTACTCCAGGAGTTCATGCTAATATAGCAGCATATATTTATTTTCTTTTTCAGTCCTGGGCACCACGGTGTTCAATGGCCAGGTCAAATTTCTATCGAGTTGCTTGATTTCGTTGTTGAGGCTGCGCCGCCATAAGCCTCTGGGTCTGCCTCTGCTGCGAAGTCCTACTGGGTTCCAATCCAACGCTTGCTTGCAGATTTCGTTTCCGCCCCTGCGTAGAGTGTGGCCGACCCACCACCACTTTCGCTCCCGAATTTCTGTCGCTATTAGCTTTTGTTGACATCGACGATGGAGCTCCACGTTGGAGATCCAATTGTGAGGCCACCATGCACGAATTATATACCGCAGGCATCTATTGATAAAGACCAGAAGTCATTGAGTGTTCTCCAGTGATACACACCAGATTTCACTGGCATATAGCAGCACAGCTTTCACCGTTGACCGTGTTTACATCTAACAATTTGGTCTTGTGGACGTTAATGGTAAGACCTGCCGATGAGGAGCGATTGCCAATATCGTCGAGCTTGCTCTGCATATCAGAGCGTCGTTGAGCTAGGAGAGCAACATCATCAGCCAATTCGAAGTCATTTAGGTGCTCCATGATAATGGGCTGCCAAAGCAATCCACGATTTGGTTCACGGTCAATCGCATCTACCAGGATCTCGTCGATTACGATGAGGAACAGTAGCGGTGATAGTATACATCCTTGCCTCACTCCAGAAACGACCCGGATGGGATCGGACAAAACACCGTTGTGCAATACTCGGCACGAAAATGCCCTGTACTGTGCTTCAATGAGGCCGATGATTTTCTCAGGAAGACCCTTGCGTCTGAGGGCTTCCCACATGTTTCCGTGACAACGGTCTAACGGTCTACGAATGATTGACGTCAAATAAATAAATAAAAAAAAAGATTGAGACGGTCGAAATCTTTTTCGTAATCAATGAACACCAGGTAGAGAGACTATTGGAATTCATTGATTTGCTCCAGAATAATACGGAGCGTGACAATATGGTCCACACAGGATCGTCCGGCACGGAATCCTACTTGCTGCCGTCGGAGAGTTGCGTCATTCTTCTCCTGTATCCGGTTAAGGATCAGAGGATACAGAGGACTTTGAGAACGATACACAGTAACATGATGCCCGCCAATTATCGCATACAGTCAGGTCACCCTTTTTGGGTACCTTTACTAAGACGCCTTGTATCCAGCCGGCCGGAAATATCACGGTTTCCCATCTGTTGCAGAATAATTGATGCAGTAGTTGTGCGGATACTACGGGGTCAGCTTTGAGCATTTCAGCTGATATGCGATCGACCCCTGGTACCCTGTTCGATTTCATGCTACGGATAGCTGTTTCTATCTCCTGCACTGATGGAGCTTCGGTGTTGACACGGGTAATGCGTCGAACCCCTGGCGGATCATGCTGAGGTTTAGATGGCGTGACCGACACTTGAAAAAAGGTTTCCAAAGTGCTCGAACCAGCGTTTCAACTGGTCAGGTGGGTCGGTCAGTAACTGTTCCAGACGTGTCTTTCACAGGCATCGTAGCATTCATCTCAGTCCCACTAAGGCGACGTGAAACATCGTAGAAGAGACGAATGTCGCCTGTGTTTGCGGTTTTCACGCCTTCGTCGGCTAGGGAGTCCGCCCACGCTCTTTTGTCCTGTCTACGTGAGCGTTCAGCTTCCTTCTGGAGAGCCGAATTGCGCTGACGGGCTACGGCTTTGGTTTCTCGTGATTTCGCTCGCTCTATCGCGGCTTTGGCGTTCCTTCGCTTCTCTATCTTCCTCCAGATATCATCTGTGATCCACTGCTTTGCGTAGCTCACCCAAATTATTCTCGCCGGTGGCGTTCTTGATGGCGCTCCATTAATCTTCTACGCTCCCACCTCCTGAAATATTCGCAGCACGGTTCTCTAGCACCTCGACGAAGAATCTTTTCACCGCAGCGTCTTCCAGTCGGCATGTGTTGAACCGGCGCCCAATTTTCTCCTCCTGTCGCTTGATCCTGGCAATGCGCAGTCGGATCTCGCCGATTAGGAGATGATGGTCGGACGCAATGTCGGCGCTACGTTTGTTCCGCACATCAAGAAGGCTGCGTCTCCATTTTCGGCTGATGCAGATGTGATCGATTTGATTTTCTGTGACGCCATCACGGGAAACCCATGTCACTTTGTGCACGGGTCGATGAGGAAAGAGCGATCCCCAATCACCATGTTATTGTTGCCACAAAACTATGTAAACAGCTCTCCATTTTCGCTCATTTCTCCGCGACCATGGCATCCCATGTCGTGCTCATAGTCCGAGTTGTCGGAACTAAATTCACCCATGAGAATCTTGATATCACCTTTCGGAATATTGTCCATGACAGCATTCAGTTGACTGAAAAAGTTTACTTTGTCTTGCAATTTGGCAGCATCGGGTGGCGCGTAACATTGGATCATGGTAAGGTTTCGATCCCGTATTCTAAATCTGGCTACAATTACCCTCTCATTAATAGATTCCCACTTCATTGGCGCTGCGTGGGCGTGAGCGCTGAGCAGCAAACCAACTGTACGGTGGCGAAGAGCGTGTTCACCTCGTAGGCCAGAGTATAGCAAAATTTGAACCGACGCCAATCTGTGTTCTCCAAAGTTCGCCCAACGGACTTCGCTCAGTCCTTTTTCAACTTTTTGGAAATATTTAAAGGAGAAGCTTGAAGATTTTTTGTTTAAATATATTTGAAAGAATTCCTGAAAGAATATCTGGAGAATTCTTGAAGCAATTCTTAGAAAAAAGAAACTCTGGAAGAATTTCTAGAGGTAATTTTTAAATGAATCTCTGGATTCTGGAAAAAATCTTAAGAAAAATTCCTGGTTGTATCTTTGTAAGAATTCCTTGGATAACTTTTTGCAGGAACCTCTGAATTACTTCGTGTAGAAATATCTGGAAATAATATTCGATGTATTGAATATAAGCGAAAAATCTTGGATAAAATTCTGGAGGATTCTTGGAAGAAAATCCTTCCTCTGTAGGAATTCATGGACGAATTTCAAGATGCATTCCTCAAAAGATATCTGCAAAAATCTCTGCTGACATGTCTTTAGTAACACGTAGAAGTTCTGAAGCATTTTTTTTAAATAAATAACTCTGGATGAATTGATGGATAATCTATACTGAAATTATAATGAAAGTTTTGGAGAAAATCTCTAAAGAATGCACTAGAAATGGCCAGCGGCTTCCCAGAATCTGCTACTACCAGCTACTCCCTGCTAGAGAGCTCTGTAGGCTTTGTGCTCATTTCGCTAAAGCCTTCCATGAATTCTCATCTTAGCAACTCTAACCACCCCCCCCCCCCCCTCTCCCGTTGGATTTTTGATAATATCCTATTGCTTTTGGTATTCGCATTTTTTTCGATCCACTATATTTCAGTGTGATTCACTTAGCATTTCCAGTATTACAAGGTTCCTTTTTAAAAGGGTCCATATAGCCGGGTCCTTTTTTTAAAAGGGCCCATATAGCCGAGGCGGTAAACGCACGGGTATTCAGCATGACCATGCTGAGGGTGACGGGTTCGATTCCCGGTCGGTCCAGGATCTTTTAGCAAAGGAAATTTCCTTGACTTCCTTGGGCATAGAGTATCTTCGTGCCTGCCACACGATATACACATGCAAAATGGTCATTGGCAGAGGAAGCTCTCAGTTAATAACTGTGGAAGTGCTCATAGAACACTAAGCTGAGAAGCAGGCTTTGTCCCAGTGAGGACGTTACGCCAAGAAGAGGAGAGGAAGGTTCCTTTTTTAGATATAGCATTCCAAGAAACCGATCTTCTTGTTGGAAGCATTGGCGTGCATCTAGAACTTATCCTTCTGTGGACTGGACGAACAAGATGTGGGTTAGTATTGTACATTTTGTCCTTAGACTCCATACATGTTTAGCCCATTCTCCTTTAACTCAAGGTCAATAAAATGCTTCATATCTTATTCAAAACCAAATGCAGATCAAATTAATGGTCGCAGTGGCATTATGTCCCCAACATGGAAAAAAATGCA
The DNA here is from genome assembly GCF_035046485.1 of Aedes albopictus. NCBI lineage: Eukaryota > Metazoa > Arthropoda > Insecta > Diptera > Culicidae > Aedes > Aedes albopictus. The sequence goes on along the minus strand of NC_085137.1, from coordinate 304,779,063 downwards.
GACCAATTAAATTTGAATTCAAATCCAATCAAAATCCAATCAAATTCACACCAGAATTTCTGAGCTAAGCATCGATGATTACTGATCTCTTAATATTTTTTGCCTTTCTCGTACACCAAGGTGTACCGAAAGGCTATATGTTCACTCCAAAAATGAAATTTTGATAGAGCCCCCGGAGGGGCAAGTTTCATATACCAATCGACTCAGCTCGACGAGTTGAGATGATGTCTGTGTGTGTGTATGTGTGTGTGTATGTATGTGTGTGTATGTGTACAAAAAAAGGTCACCTCACTTTTAGATAGTAAATATCAACCGATTTTAACGATCAACGGCTCATTCGACACAGAATCTGGTCCCATTGTTTCCTATTAAAAATGGTTCGGATCGGTCCAGCCGTTCCGGAGTTATGGCCATTTAGGTGTTCCGGATCGGTACCCCTGGAAGGGGCCAGACATGAACGCGCACCAAACCCATGTATGCGACCCATCAAACCACGGCATTTACGATTATCTGATGAACGGTGAGCAGGAAAATAGTCTCAGACCATATCTGAACCGGTAGTGTTCCAGAATCGGTTCTGGGTGTCCCGCCGGAAGTGGCCAAATATCAAATTGAACATAACTCATGCATGCGACACATCAAACAGCGAATTTTTCGATAATCTGATGAACGGTTAGCAGGAAAACAGTATCAGACCACATCTGAACCGGTAGTGTTCCGGAACCGCTTCCGGATGTCCCACCGGAAGTGGCCAAATATAAAAGAGTACCAAACCCATGCATGCGACACATCAAACAGCGGCATTTTCGATAACCTGATGAACGGTTAACAGGAAAACAATATTAGACCATATCTGAACCAGTAGTGTTCCGGAACCGGTAAAAAACCAAATAAAAAATAGTACCTAACCCTAGACCTAACCCATGCATGCGATACAACAAATAACGGCTTTTCTGATAATCTGATGACTGGTTATCAAATAAATAGGTTAGGACCACATTAGAGACAGCCGGTTGTATTTCGGAACCAGTTCCGGGTGTCGCACCGGAAATGGCTAAATATAAAAGTGAACCAAACCCATGCATGCGACACATCAAACAGCGGCATTTTCGATAACCTGATTAACGGTTAGCAGGAAAACAGTATCAGACCATGTCTGAACCGGTAGTTGTCCGGAACCGGTTCCAGGGGTCCCGACGGATGTGGCCAAATAAAAAAGAGTACCTAACCCATGCATGCGATACAACAAATAACGGCTTTTCTGATAACCTGAAGACTGGTTATCAAAGAAATAGGTTAGGACCACATTAGGGACAGCCGGTAGTGCCGTAACCAGCTCCGGGTGTCCCTCCGAAAGCGGCTAAATATATGCGACACAACAAAGCTAGGATTTTTTGATAACCTCATGAACGTTAGCAAGCAAACAGGTTCAGACCGGTGAAAAAAATGTTTTACACATATGGTCAAATCTCAACCGTTACGTAAAAATTGAACTTAACATGTTTTTGACTTTGCTTGTCTCAAACTGACTATAACTTGAACATGGTCAAACTTATCGCATTTGAAAGATTATTTATTTGCTACCAAAAAAGATCTTGGAATCTATTGGTTTAAATAGATAACTAAAGCTAAAAAGCTCGAAAGTGGTGTTTGGCCTTTCTCGTACACTTAGTGTACTAAAATTATATGTTCACTCAAAAAACGATTTTTCGAAAAAAAAGGCTCAGAGGATCAAGTCACATATACCAATCAACTCAGTTCAACAAATTAAGATTATGTCTGTATGTTTGTATGTATGTATGTATGTGCGCAAAATAAATTCACTCACTTTTAACCGGAATTGTTTGTTATCAAAAATGGTCCAGATCGGCCAAGGCGTTCCGGAGTTATGGCCATTTCAGTGATCCGGACCAGCACCGGTAGAACTGGTCGTATATAAAACTGAACTAGCTCCATCATGCGATACATCAATCTGCGGTGATTTTTGTAACCTTTAACATGGTTGGCGATTTTTGTGCGGAAATCAATACTGGAGACCAGAAGCTCCACGATGTCGGCCGAAAATTCAAGATGACAGCCAAATGTTTAAGGTGGTGGCTCAAAATTTAATATGGCGGCTGTTTAATAGAGATTTGGGCTCTTAAAGCATGCTATATGGGAATATTTGATATGTGGAAGATGTCTGGACTCCTAAAATGGCGACTAGAATATCCAAGATGGCGATCGGAAATCCAAGATGGTGGCTTCAAATTCAAGATGGCGTCTGTTTAAAGAAGTTTAAGGCTCTAAAACCATGCAATATGGGTATATTTGGTATGGGAAAGATGCCCGGAGTCAAAAAATGGCGACCATAATGTACAAGATGGCGATCTAAAATCCAAGATGGCTCTAACGGCTGTTTAATGAAATTTTAGGCTCTAAAACCATGCAATATTGGTATATTTGGTATGGGGAAGACTTCCAGAGTCCAAAATGGCGATCAGGATATCCAAGATGGCGATCTAAAATTAAAGATGGCGGCTCCGAATTCAAAATCAAAATCAAAATCATATTTGGTAAGGGGATGATGTCTGGATTCCAAAAATGGCGACTTGAATATCCAAGACGTTGGTCCAAAATCAAGATGGCGGCTGTTTAATGAAGTATATTTTTCATAGGGAAGATGCCTGGACAAAAAAATGGCGACCAGAACATCCCAAATGGCAATCTTAAATCCTAAATGGCAGCTTCAAATTCAAGATATCGTCTTTTTCTTAAGAGTTTGAGGTTCAAACATTAAAAGCCAATAACCAATATGATTTCTGGTATCATGAAATGGATTTCTGTTAATTGTATGAAAGTGCGATATACATCAACATTTCACTTGAGTTTTATTGAAATGGGGTTTCGAAGGCACGAGAAAGGCGCCATCACCGCTAGGTGGATTAATTAGGGTTTTTATTGATTCCATCATTCATAAGCAATATTTTGCAGTTAATGTAAGCTGGCAAGATTATTTTATTCAATCTTTCCCAAATAACCACTCAGACAAATTGCTACCAGCACATGATAGATCCTACAATAAACTTAAATCAAAATGTACTCATCGCCATTATCACCGCACGGCCTATTCCAATCACTTGGTATAGCACATAATACGGTACTTAATGGCCACATCGTATTTCTAATTCAATCCGCTAAGCCCCCATTCTAGGCGCTGTTAAACCCCTCTATAGAATCTCCAGCAGTGCATTTTATGTGCACGAAAGATGATTATTGATGCAAAACCTATCGAATATTGCGTATATCATTCATCGTCACTTAGCCGCGTGCGCCATAAAACGCGCTGTTCGTTGGTAGGCATAAGGAAAAAAAAATCAACTGTCACCTTACTCACCTTAACTCAATCCAACCAGCCAATCACCCTCAACGCGCTGGCAGTATAGTGTCAATAGCGGGTGGGAAGCACCCCGTAAAACCGACGCATTCTAGAACGGTAGATCCAATCTATTTTTAACGCGACGCGCATTATCCGATTTGATTCAGTCAATTAACATCCGAAGAGAGCTGCGCAGGTTTATTGAAACTATTCGTCTATCCGATCGTAAAATATCAGGAGGGAAACTCTGAGGCAAAGCCCTCAATCCAATCGTGGATGAGAGTTGCACTAGGGTGGACCAAAATAGACCGAACCTAGTATTTCCAACCTTACATTTCTAACTCTAAAGTATGATACATCAAAAAAAATGTGGAGCTGAAACTTGTTTGTTTGTATGAATTGCATAAATCTTTCTCTTACAATTTTCATCTCTTGATAAAAGTACTTCCACGTAGGGAATCGCGCTACTTGGTCGGTGGCTTCTATATTCGTCTGTTTTCCACTATAACTCAGTCAAATTTGGACCAATTGACACAACTTTTGGAATGTGGTGAGATAGGTATAGTATCTATCCGTGCACAACATTTCAAGTCAATTGGTTCAAAATTGACTGAGTTATAGTGGAAAACAACGGATATAGAAGCCACCGCCCAAGTGGCGCGATACCCTAGCTAAATTTTCAGAGAACAATAATAAAGACTAACATTTTCATTCCAAGTGCCAAAGTTTCTAATTCTAATTTTGGATAATTTTGGGCCACTCTAGCGTTGCATTTATTCACGTTCCACACCTGATGCACTCTCCAGGCAGCTAGCGATCTTCCCGCTCGCATCACGCATCGAATTGATTTCAAAATTTATGCACGCTTTTATGTTCGAAATCGTCATTTTGTGTTCGCACAAATTATGACTGCCCCGTGTCGTAGCTTTTTACACCTTTCTACTGGATCGTGGCGTGGCATGGACATGGACGGGATGCAGGTTACTGCGGGGTCGCTTCTTCTGTTCTGCCCTGAATGAGCGCCTCTGCACGAGCAGCGTGCGGCAAGAGTCATCGCCTCCTGTACGGTACGGTCGATTGGTCGGCCGCGGCCGATTATTAGCAAGTCTATTTCAAAGAGCTTGCGCGGCCCACGCATTTGTTTGATCTGAGGGGTACGTCGATGGTGACTTTCAGTTGACGGCTTTTAAAAATTAAATACGAATTTGAGAAGAAATTGTACAATTACCTCGTAGATGGAGCGGATCTGGTGTGATGGTTAAAGCACGTAATTATCACGCCGAGGACCTGGGATTAAATCCCACTTCCGACATTCTCACAAAATATAAAGCGTGGGTCCCGAGATAAACTAGCCTAGGGCTAAAAATCTCGTTAATACAGATAAAAAAAAAACTTACTCGACAACCAACTCGTCGAAAGAGAGCTTTGGCAGCCCGGTTGGCAGCCCGGAACATGAAACTGTAATAAAACTGTAAGTACTGTCCTTCAAGAGGCTCCTGTCCTTTTTTCTCTGTTCAAGGCGTATCACTTTCAACAAGGTTTGAAATGTAATAATAGGGCGACGTTTGATGTGTCCCAAGATTCGATTGTCGAAACAAACCGAAGAACGATGAATTTCTATACCAGAATATACGGAAACTTCCTTGAAATTTCCACCGGAAACGTGCAAATGTCTTAAGCAAGCCAGAACTGCAAGCCCCGAGTAGAATAAAAAATAGGTTTCATTCAATCTATATAATTGTCATCTTATTTGCTGGCTGCATGAGTCCAATCAACACTCGTCCGCAAAGTAGTGCTTCTCCAAAAGACACTCCGCAGTTCTTCAGCAATTCTTTCAGAGATTTCTCCAGGAATTCCTTAGCGAATTTCTCCAGGTGTTCCTTGAGGTTCCTTGAGATGGTTCAACGAATTCCTTCAGGGTATCTTTAAGGAGTTCATTCGTGTTTTACAATAGAAGTGCCTTCGGAGAATCCTCCTGGAGTTCCCTCAGGGATTTTCTGGATATTTCACCAGGGAACCCTCCAGAAGTACCTTCAGAGATCTGTCCATCAGGAGTTCCTTCTGGGTTATCTCCTGAAGATCATTCAAGGATTTCTCTAGAAATTTCGCCAGGAATTCCTTCAGAGGATCCTCAAGGATTTTTTTGAATATCCTAAACGAATTCCTTCGGGGAATTCTGCAGGAACTCCCTCAGGGATTATTCTAGGAATTTCTCAGGGGATCTCTTTCGTTTTTTTTCAGAGATTTCTCCCGGAATTCCTACAGAGATTCTGGAATTTTCTCTGGGATTACTTCTGTAATGCCCTCAAAGATTCCTTCAGAAATGCCCTCGGGGATTCCTCCCAGAATGTCCTCGGAAATTCATCCAAGAATGTCCTCGGGAATTCATCCAAGGATTCCCCCGGCAATTATGTCCCGGATTGCCCTGGGAATTCTTCAGATATGTGCCCCGGGAGTTCCTTCAGATATATCCTCAGAAATGCATTCAGGGATTTCTCCAGAAGTTCTTTCAGGGACATACACAATACGCGACGTGACGTGAGACGAGACATAACACTTATAGTTCTTACTATCGTCAAGATATTGTGGGGGGGGGGGGGGAAGTGATATTTTACCAACGATAATGGTGGGGAGAGGAGGTGATATTTTACCAACAATAATGTTGTGAACTTGTGGGTATCAGAAATGAAACCGATTTGCACACTTCTACTACTCACCGAGTTACTACGCACTGGTGGGGATAATCTAAGTCGTTCCGTGGTTGTCGTCGATACCGTACATTGCTGATGACAGAGTGTTATGGACTCAGTTTGACCATCACCAAGTCAAAGTCCGATTATCCACCGCTTGCAGGCAAATCACCTTTCAGCAGCCCCTCGTGTCCCTTTGGCGCAAATAATCGCCAGCTGGCTGCTCACGGAATGCGCTAAAGAAGCTAATAAGTGTGCATATATTTAACGTTGCAAATACGCGACGCGAATGCGCACCCGGCCCGGCACACGTATCGATTCACCCCACGACGACGAACAATAACAACGCATTGACGACGACACTACTTAGTTGGAGTGCTCCTAAAAGCTCAAGCTTTAGCCAAGATACACATTTATGAAATGAAATTATCTGCGATTTGCTGGACGGCACCACCGACGACGACGACGACGGAAAAGTCACTATCGATGCGTTGCCGTTGGGATGTACATTTTACATTCCGCACCGTGCAATTTTCAAACATTCAATAATTACGCGAAATTCCTAAGCGTGTTGAGGAGGTCCTCTCGACGAGGGCGCACGCGTGCTCTAACATGGGACTCAACCGTGCCGACGAGCGAACTGCCACACTGCCTGGGTGAAAAGCGACGTTTTATGGAACATTATCCGGTGTTTTCTCGCGACTTGAGTCGTCCTCGTCGCCAAGCAGTCCCCCTGTGAGAGTTCGATAATTTTGTTGGTTTTAAAACTTTGCATGCATATTAACTACGTCGTTTAAGTGTTATTAAAGTTGAAAGTGCGTAGGAGCGCTGAGTTGCTTCGTGATTCCTTCGTGGCCTCGTCTCGGGACCGGCTGCTGCCTCGTTCCCGTCCGTAAATTATAGGGTTTCGTGCCGTATTTTTGCTGTGTTGTTGTTGGCTTTGGATTGGAGCAGAGGCTTTCAGAGGATTTCCCATCCTAATTACCTGGATGAAAGCTGATTACCGAACGTTTTTGCTGGAGGCATCGTTGAACAATTGCAGTATGTGTGTAATGAGATTTATGAATGCGCTTATTATACCCCAACAGACATAACATGCTCTCACTGTTGTTCGTTAATACTCTGAAAGAGTGTTGAATTTGCACATGCTTCCAGTTTCGCCTTAATGTCTATGAAATCAATCCCTGAAGAACATTTTTGAAAGAATGTGAACAGACATGAGACATGCTTGGGAAAATTCCTGAAAAAATCATTCTAAAGTTTTCTGAAGGAATCTTTGAAGAAATATCTAAAGCAACATTAGGTTTGAATTTTTGCAGAATCCTAGAAAAATTTCTAAAGATATCTTGGAAGGATTTTCAAAGGGAATCCGGCAAGAAATGTTAATCATCTTGAGGCATTTTGGAAGAAGCTCTTGGGTGAATGTCAAAAGGTCATGTGAAAATTTCTCAAGCGATGTATGCAAGATTTCCTCAAAAACTTTTTGAGAAATTTTTTTGAGAAACCCCTAGTTAAATTTCGGACGAAATTCCTGAAGAAATTTTCAAAAGCATCTCTTTATTTCCAGTACGAGTTTGTAGGGCGTCGCAAGAGGTTTTTTTTTATGGAATCTCACGAGGCATTTTAAAATGCATTTTTGAAGAAATTTCTAACGGAATCTATGGTTGATTACATAAATGATTCCACACAGGAATTTGAGAAGAAATTGTAGAAGAAGCTTCAAAAAGAGTTCCTACAAGCAATTCCTAAAAAAAACTGGGATTGGCTAGAGGAATTTCTGAAGGAATCCATGAGAGATTTTTGAAGAAATGCATGGATAAGTTACTGGGACAATCAATGAAAGGATCTATTAATTCTCTGGAGAAATTTTAGGAGGAATCTGTAAAAAAAATCTGAAAAAAAAATCTTGGAGAAACTTCCAAATACCTATGGAAGTTTTCTCTAGAAAGGCCTAAACAATAATTTTAAAGCATCCCTGGAGAAAATTTGAAAACTTTAAAATTGAATACTTGGAAAAAAGTTCTGGGGGAATCTTCAGACAAACTTATGAAGATATTCTCTAGAAAACTTCCTGTAAGCCTCTCTGGAGAAAATTCCGAAGAAATTTCCGAAGATTTTCCAAAGAAATCCACGAAGTATTTTTTGTATTTTGTATTTTTTATTTCTTTCATTCAAAAGTATTTTTTTTATGTTCTACAGAAGCATAATACTGCCACTATGTAACCAAGGACTTTATGTCTCATATTCTATGTTTTCTTTATTGAGTGCGTTGGAGATGCTCGGAAAGTGCGGTCGGTTTTTCGTGGTGGTCGTCGGCGTCGGCGTGCTGAGTGTGTAGTGACGGCTCGGCAGCTGAAGACCGAAATTGCGCGCGCGTTGCCTTTGGTGTTTCGATTCATTTTTTGCCATTCGCTTTTTGCGCTTTTTGGTTCAGTTGATGGCAGAGGATGAAGACCCGGCTTCTGTCAGTGTATGTAGTGACGGCTCGGCAGCTGGAGACAGGATTCACGCGCACGTTGCCTTCGGTACTTCGATTTATTTGTTTCCTTTCGCATTTTTAGTTCGATTGATGGCAGGCGATTATCCGGTGAGTTTGTTCCTTGTTATTCTCTTTCTATGGATTCTATGTCAATTATTATATTAATTCAATTTTATAACATGTATATGTTTATAATGTCCTCTTTTCAAATATTTTTTCATTGACTTTGTATAGTTCGTCACCATGAGTGTCGACTTGAATTTTGTTCCGTTTTGTCATTTTTCGGGATGGCATCTTACAAATTGTTTCTTTTTCTTGAACTTCATTTTTTTGTGCAATCTCGTAAGGACATACTGTTTTTCTATGTATCTGTCTATGTATATTTGTTGTCTGTATTTTTATGAATAAATATTGAGCAATCACCTTACGTGGGATGTCGATTGTTTGCTTTCTGCGTGAAGCGAACAACATCACTGCAGTCTGCACGGCATGCTTCAACTTCAAAAGGTCTTATTACTTATCAAAGTGAATCCTGATCCAATGATACCTTCTCTACTAACAATCACTCCTTCATGCAGCCTTTGATGGAGACGTGCGGTAAACACCAACTTTCACATAACAAAGGTTGCTATTAACATTCCTTTCCTCTTCCAACCTGATTGCAAGGACGTGGCCGGCGCCGTTATTGTACCGTTAAAGAGAGCCTCTGAAGCGTGCACAGTGAGAATGTTGACCACTCCCTGTCAATTATTCAGTTGATTCATTGTGCAACTGTCATTGGTTCGGGTCAATCACGGAGTAGCAACCATAGATATGTGCAGTCAGTCTAAGCTAACCTAAACTAAGCATATTCAATGTTTTCTTTATTTTAAAAATATGTGATAGAACTTTTCAGCATTGCATGGCGCCAGGCTGATTAAATTTGTGCTAGATACAGGGGATGGCCAAAATGTTTGGGATAGGCAACTTTTTTTTTCTCACAAAAAAGTTCAACATACTATAACGTATCATAGAGTGCATCAAAAAATCTCAAATTTTGACGGTTTGTCAACCTATTATATGTGTATCATTGGTACAAATTTGGGCTCGATTGATTAACCTTTCGCAAAGTTAGAACCGTTCGAGTAAAACACTATTTTTTGGACAACTAATTTTTGAGCTGTCATATCTCGGAAACTAGTGAACCGAATTAAATGAAATTTTGAACGTACACTAACAATATACAAATGCTTCACAAACTATTAAATCATAGATACTTTTTGAACGTAGAAAAAAGTTATCATGGATTGACACTTTTTGGATTTTTCTCGAAAAATGTATTTTTTACGTCAATGTCAATAAATTTTAGTGTTGATGTCCAAAGATTTTCCACTTCTGTTCTCAAGTTATCTTTAATCATATATGTTAGAGCCTATTTAGATTAAAGGAAGTATCAATATATTGTTGATAAACGTTAAAAAATCATTCAATTCGGTTCACTGGTTTCCGATATATGACAGCTCAAAAATGAGTTGTCCAAAAAATAGTGTTTTACTCGAATGGTTCTAACTTTGCAAAAAATTATTCAATCGAGCCTAAATTTGTACCAATGATGCACATATAACAGGTTGATAAACAGTCAAAATTTGAGATTGTTTGATGCACTCTATGAAAAGTAACAGCATGTTGAACTTTTTTGTGAGACAAAAAAGGTGCTTATCCCAAACATTTTGGCCACCCTCTGTACATTCCGAATTATCTCAAATTCTTAAGACTTCTTGAAACTGATCACTAGGGTACCATACAATAAAACACATTTCATTCATCTGAAACGAAAATATTCGTGTTTATTTTTTTTAGTTTAAAACCTGAATTTTATTTTTAAAACTAGCTCAATTACATATTGATTCCTACAATCCCCCTATTTTACCGTCGAGAACTTTACATAAGTCACAAGTTCCAGCTGCAGGATAAAATTTCCTCCTGCAAAAAAGTTGTTCTCGGGAGTGTGTGAGATCTATATGAAGTTGGCATTGGAAGTGCCACGGGTGAGGTTAGTTTTTCCAGGGAAGTGGAAGAATAAAGATTTTCGTAGGGCTGACCTGTCACACAAAACAATATTGCTTACATTCATTCCCAACATATCCTGTAGAAAAAATAAATTAAAAATGCATGTTTATTGCAAACATAGATTGCATTGCCTTCAAATATGACGTTTGATTTGTTCAAACAGATTTACGAATTGAAAATTTGTTCCGGTTTACCTCAAATATGTTTGATTTATCCGTTTTGTTTTGACTTGAAAAACTAAAAGAGCACTACGAATAAAAAGCATTAAAAACATTAAGTGCTAATATTGCTAACATGTTTATTTTAAAATTCAGCCGAAATTTTCAAATATGGCTAATGCTATGTGCTGGTGGGAATTTCATAATTCATCCTTGAAATATCTTTTTGAATAAGTCCTTGGAAGGTTTTTTGACAGAATTTGTAAAGGATTTCCTGAGGGAATTTGTGAAAGAATCTTTAAAAAAAATCTGCAAAAAAACATTTTAAAGGGAAAAATTTGATAATTTTCTGGAAAAAAAAACAATCCTGGAGAATTTTCTGAAGTTTTGAAATTTCTGGATAAGAATTTTTAAAGAAATCCTTGGACGAATTTCTGAAACAATCTCTTGAGGAATTTCAGAAGTAATTGATGCAGGAATATCAGAGTAATTGATACAAGATTTCCTCTCTTATAAAGTCCCTACTAAATTTCCTCGGAAACGCCTAATGGAATTTTCGAAAGGGTCCCATAAAGTTTACCAAATCAATCCTCACATAAAATATTTGAATTGACCCTTTGACATATTTTGGAAAAATCATTGAAGGAATTCTTGAGGGAAACCCTGAAATAAGCTATGGAAAACTTTCTGAAGGAATCCTTTAAGGAATTTCTACAGAAATGTTTTGGAGAATTTTTGAAAAATTTCTGGAAAACTTTCTGAAGAAATCTTTGATAGATATCTAGAGGAATGTCTGAAGAAATGCGTGTCGAAACTTCAAAAGAAATTCATGTAGGAATTTCTGAAGCAATCCATGCAAGATTCTCTTGAAGAACTTTTTGAGAAAATTATCGAGCAACTCCTAATCAAATTTCTGAAGGAATCCGTGGAGAAATTTGTGAAGACATTGTGAAAGGAGTTTCTTAACGAGTCTTTAGGAAAATTTCTTCAAAAAAAATTCTGGAAGGTTTTCTAAATGTATTTCTAAAAAAATATTTGGAGAAATTTTTGAAGGAATTTGTAAAGAATTTCCGAAAAAAAGCTTGGAGAAACTTCTGATAGAGATGGAGATTTTCTCAAAAAAAAATGCCTGGACAGTTTTCTCAATGAATCCCTGGATAAAATTGGAGGATTTTATAATTTAATACTTCGAGAAATTTCTGGAGGAATCTTTAGACTATCTTCTGAAGAGTTCCCTGGGAAACTTTCTGGAAGCCTCTCTCGAAATGAATCTTTAGAAATTTCATTAGGTTTTTTTTCTAATAGAGTTCATGAATTCATGGAGGATATAGTTGAATCAACCCTTCGAGAAATTTCATAAGAAACCTTTGCAAAATATTTCCAAATGAATCATTGAAAGATTTTTTAACAGAATTTGTAAAGAAATTTCCGAGAGAATGTGTGGAAAAATGTTTTAAAATAATCGAAGAAATTTATAAAGGAAAAATTTGGGAAAAAATCCAGGAAAATTTTCAGAAGGAATCTCTGAAGGAAAGGAATTCATTATGAATCACTAAATGAATTCCTTATGAAACTTCTGAATAAATTGCGAAAACATTTTTTTAGAGTATTCGCTAGACGAAATTCTTGAAAAACTTCAGAAAAAAATCATGTGCAAATTTCTGATCGCCAGACATTCCAAACAAATTTTCTGCTAGATTTCCACAAAAATGCCTAGTGGAATTTTTGAAGGGATCCCACAATGTCTGCCACAGTCCCTTTAAAAAATACGAATCATTGAAATTTTTTGAAAAAAAAATGGAGAATTCCTGAACGAATCTTTGTAAAAAATTGTGCAGGAATGCTTATAGGAATTTTTAGAAACGGTAGTACGAGTTCCATAGTCATTTAACTTATGATTTTCTCTCACATGTGAGTTTTTCTATTTTTTATTCAACAAGATTCAAGATGGGCTCAAATTAATATGTACCTACAAACTTTCAGCATAAACTAGAGACATGTGTTCAGATGTAGTATCCGTAAAGTTTTATCATGAGCTAGGAGCTCAGTCCTAGCAATGATACTTCCTTGCTACGACAATAATTGCTTGTGCTTTGAATATTCTTCATCCTTTTTCATTGGGACTCAACTTCTCATTTTAAATTTTCATTTGTATTATTTTTTCGTGTTCCCGGGCAGAAAAGAATAAAAAAACAATTGCAAATTTTACCATTCAAAAAGAACTACTGAATGGCAAAATTTGCAATTGGTTTGATTGAAATAAGTGACAAAAGGGCAAAAATAATAACTGACATTGTTCTATGAAATAACTAAAGAATGTCAAATTTTGACATTACAATGGCAAACCAAGAACAAAAAAAAATAAGGTTGAGAATTGCAAAATATACCATTATTGAGTTATTGAAAACAGAACAACATCAAAATTAGTTATTTGTCAACCAAAAAAAAATATCAAAAGTTACCATTAGAATAACCAAAATTCAAATTTTATCATTATGTTGTTCTTAATAAGTGCCCCTCGTAAGAGGCCAACAATATCTCACCAATTGCAAAATTTGTCATGATAGCAAAATAAGACATTCAGTAGATATTCTTCCAAATTTGATAAATGACAAAAGGGACTGGCATATTTTGATATGATATCATATTACCCGTTGCAAGAAAATAGAGAGCGAAAAAGGTGCAAAATCGCTAATAGACCTCCGCTGGTGTGTCTAATCGTTATGGTGTCTTCTACAATAAGTGCGCAAATTGGCCAAGGAATACTGCGCCGAAAACACCGAAATGATTTTTCTTACAGGCGGAGATGTATGGGCGCTTGCGCGTACAAATTTTCGCGCAACGCATAATATTATGCTATTGACATGTTGTTTTAAGCTCTTCATGAAGAACTCACGAATGACAAAATAAGTTATGACAATAAAATTTGTTATTCTTTTGTTTTTGGTTTGCCATTCACCTCTACCCGGGTTGTTGAGTATCATGCTATTCCATCAAGAAAAGAACTTGGACCGGCGGGTTTCAGATAACCTTAACCCTCGAGCAGTCGCGTCTTTGAGTACCAGCAGCAACGCCGCGCTCACACTGTGTACCACATGCATGCATTTTTCATGGAGCGTGTACTCAGTACACGGCGCGACCGCCCCCGGATTAACCTTTTGTTCATAACGTTGGTAGCAGCTCGATGACGTAGTGTACGGTTTGACCCCAATGCCAAAGGAGGATTAATCATGCGGCAAACTTGGAGGATTTACTGTAGAACACCAAAAATAACCAGCATCAAAGCCCTCATCTGAATTATCAAACTTTGAAATCTTCAGTTCAATCTAAAAATGACATAATGATGGAGAGCTGAATCCATATCCCAATTCTTAAGGATCAGTATTGAAATTGGTACAAAGCATTGGTACGTTTCTGCTACCCATACCACCATACCCCCCTCATGGCATGCCATTCAACATGCCCGGGTTCTCATTGCCGAGCCGCCGCGTGTCTAATTGCCGAGCTTTTGCTGTCGCATGGCGCAGTTTTGTCACCTCCGCCAGTCAATGTCCACCGGGGCACTGTGTGAGAATGTGACAGTCAGTGTTTGCTCCACCGCTGCACTGCGCTGCTGCCATTCCGGGTTGACTATTTTGAAGGGCTATCGGTTCCAGGGCTTCCCCTTCTCCCTCTATGGCATTACCCGGAATCGAAGTGACGTTCCATCACGGCAGCTATTCAATTCAAATTTGTGCCGTATTTGATCTATGGTGCGCGGTCGGGGCGGAGAGAATTGTCTGGTAGTTGGTGGGTACTTTATGCACTTTTATATGGGCTGCTTAACTGTGTGATATGGTGCGATTGGCACTTTTTGTCTATTATTGCTCAAATCCGACAGGTTGCAGTTGAACGTTGAAGCTCAACGCAGAGTCTATTGTAACCTGGGTTTGAGCTACTTTGGAGTGCGCCGAGAAGTTGTTAGGTATAAACGCTAGCGACCGAGGGCTTAAATGTTTGAGATCTGACGCGTATGCGGCAGCACTGTGGAACAATGACAAAGTCACTGTCTTTTCGGGATGATGGGCGCGCATTCGGATGTCAAAGCGAGCGGCTGTCAATTAAGAGCTACCAGAGTTGGGAAACATCGGTGTCTATTGTTGTTTGAGACCTGCGAGGTACAGGTGCTTTACAGAGCAAACCTTCGATTGTCAAGTTTAAAGGAATGTGCAATACCTTCGTACAAGTGTTTCATTTTTTAATCATCATCGAATAAAAAAGATTATAACTTTAAGATTATAATGGGAAAGATGGGATCCATCTCAGTTTAATATATGTTGTGAAAGGGGAAGGACAGCATTCAGCCAAGATATGAGTCGAAAGTTGTTATTCACAAAAACACCCGACAACTAGAACACACTTATTCTAAAACAGACAATCAGATTTACCGATCCTACACTAGAAACACTTTAAAACAGACATGAATTGTTAAAATACCAACATTGCAAATCGATTGGTACCATCATTTGAAAAGGTTCTGATTCACCCCTAATTTTGCAATCGATTTAAATGCCATTTGTTTCAACACGAAGCATACATACCAATCTCAGGATGGCACCGCGGTGGGTTTAATTAAATCTACAACATCCTGCCGCCTTCCGCGCATGCTCAACGACGAGACAGTCATCGTCAGAGCCAATCATGTTCGGTTCTAAATGCTAACATGCCTGTCTGTCTGTCTGTCTTTAGCTCGCACCAAACAGCTCGGCACCCCATAAATCGTCCCACTCTTTCTTGGTCCAAGGTTCAAAGAGTTCTTGTTGTGACGACGTTGGTAGCGAGCAAAATTAGCCCATTTGGAACTACACAACAAGCCGAGGACATACCTACTACTTGGTACACCTAATAAAAAAAACCACTGGTGCTGACTGGGACAGATTGTCTGACACATGGAGCTGCGAATCACCTCTGGGCCACCAAAACCGGGGGTACCCGAAAGCCCCATCTCGTAATTCCTTTAACGAGCCGCACAAACAGAGGTACCTACCAGCCACTATTTAATAGTGAGCTTTTTCCTCTAACCCTACTTGGCCGCAAATAGATTCCGCACCATCCGACCGACCTACCGACCACCCGCCCACCACACTTACAAGCACCCATTTGTGCAGTGGCACCAAGGGAATGGAAGCAGTAAAAAGTCCCATTTAAAACTGGCAAGAGATGTGACTTAAATGCTAGAATGTGATTAAAATCGCATTAAAATTATTCAATGCTCATTCACGCTGTCTGACGAAGCGGGCGCGCGCACTGACTGGCGCTTGCCGTTTATTTTTATTCCCAATACGGGGGCTGAAAACAGCAACAGTAATAAGCCACTAGGTCAGAAGTTCCCAATACGAATTACCCTTTGGAGAAATATAAAAACAAGGGGCATTATGGGGTCTGACATGGATGTAAATAACATAACTGGGTCTGTTCAACTATTGTAGGTACCATGGTGGTGCCGTGGGTCGTCATGAAAAACCGTCATTCTAGGTGACTGTTAGCCGTCGTATTGACCTGTTACCAGGCCAAATTATGGTCGACTTCTTTTATTTCCTTATCGAGGGTGCGCCGCTTTAAGAGTCTGGACCTACCACTGCTGCAGTGTCCTGGTCAGTTCAGGTCTAAGGCTTGTTTGCTCAACTCTGCCGCTCCCGAATTTCTGTTGCTAAGGCTTTTGATGACATCGATGGATGGAGCTCCACGGTGGAGAACCAATTATGAATGTTCTCTTCTTTCCCAGGTGTAGGTATAGCAGAACCTTCGTACCTTCGATTTTATAATACACGGATGACAATTTCCATCTCTAGTAATGATGGCGGTGTTGACACGGGTAATGTGTTAAACGCTTTAAAAAACCTCTCCGAGAATTTGGTGACCTGGCCGACATATGCAAACATTTTCCAAAGTGCTCAAACATGCGTTTCTGCTGGTCAGCCGGGTCTATTATCAGAAGGCCGGCACCTGAAGCACGTAAGAAATCGCGGAGGAGACGAATGTTGCCGATTTTTGCGTCCTTTCGAGAGCCGAATAGCGCTAACACGCTAACAAACTACGACTTTGGCTCCTTGTGTTTTCGCTTGCTCTCTCGCTGCTTTGGAATTTCTTTGCTCCACTATCTTCCTCCAGGTGTTATCTAGGATCTAGTCTATGATCCACTCTTTCTCTGTATACGTAGCTCACCCAAGTCATTCCCGCTGGTGGCGATGAAGGTGTTCTTGATGGAGCTCCATTAACCGACATCTGCCCATCATCCTTTTTATAGGACAAATACCCGAACGTACAGTGTCCTGTTTAAAGGACAGTACTTTTGAAGTGAATATCTGAGAAATTTTCTGGCAGTGTCCAAAGGAACCAACGTAGATATTTTTTTATTACACCAACGAACCTAACCATAAAATGACTGACAACTCTTAGGTCATTTGACAGATGTAACATAAGCTTGAGAAGGACGGCAACAAGATTGATAAATTAGAAACATGAACCATCTTTTTCGGTGGTACCCATGCGATGTGCAAAATAATATTTTTCTTTGTATTTGAACAGTACTTGAGCAAAATAAAAAAAAATAAAGGTTATTTTTAGCATGCAATAACGGTTTTTGTAGGTGCCCCTAAAGTGTGGGGGTCCGCCCCCTCTTAGGGCATAATCCACTTGTCTATGTTGCCTTTTACAGGCATGTACTATTGTACTAAACTAGAAAACACTGAATGTTGATTAATTGGCAAACTGAGGGATGAAATTGTGAAAAAAAAAGTCGTGTTCTGGTGGAATTCGAACCCACGACTCCGTATTCGCTAGACCGACGCTTTAACCAACTAAGCCACAAAAAAGGTGACGATTCTCTGGAATAGAAAGCCAGACTGATTTCACAATTCCATCTCTCTTTCCAGCTTAGATTCCAACCTCTCAACACGAGCGCAGTTGTGCCTTCTAATAGCGAATACGGAGTCGTGGGTTCGAATCTCACCAGAATACGTTTTTTTCACAACTTTATCCATCAATTTTCGAATTAATCAACATTGAGTGTCTTCTAATTTTCATTTTTTTTCCCCAATGATCCACTTATTCAAATATTTCTACAGTGGCTCGACAAACTCCTTCAGAAGAAACACCTACATGGGTTCTTTTAGACACATATACGGAAATTTCTCCAGGAATTCATCCAGAAATATAATTCTCCGCGAAATAGTTTTGACCCTCGAGCGATCGCGCTGTTGCATTTTGTACAACACGTTGAAAAAATCTCCCTTTTTTATTCAGCATTAGCGTGGTGCTGACGCAGGTAGTCAACCGCGCGAGTTACGGAAGGTTAAACATTTTTCCCAGCGCATTTTTGTTTGAAGACTATTTTTTGGAAATTGGAAAAAATACACAATTATAGTGTCAAAATTTGAGAATTTTTGGCCCACTCTATGAAAAGTAACAGCATGATGAACTTTTCTGTTACAGGAAAAAAAAAGTTGCCTATCCCAAACATTGTGGTTACCCCCTGTATTTCAGATAATGTTTTGACCCAATCTCACCCATCTGACCCATTGTCACCCACAACGACGGTATTTAAATCGTTTAGGGGTCACCACGTCAAAGCTCCACATGTATTTCTGAAAGAATGCTCGAAACAAGTACTGTACAAAATCACATATTTTAACAAACTGCTGATGCTGAAACACCATTTGCAAAGTTCAAAACCGCAACAAAATCGTTGCTATTTCATCACCTCGAAAAGAATTCGCTCAAGGACCACGGTTCCACTAATTACGAAACGATCAATTTTGCTATGCTCATGATCTACTTTGCGCGCTAAACGCCACTAATGACTTGGTGACCAGCGCGCGTCATCGATCCACGTCGATCGGCTAATTTAAATCTCGTTGGATGTTTAGCTCTCGCACTGCCTGTCCATCCGTCCATACCTGCTTGCCGCCTGCCAAAACGATCACGATCCACACGATCCGTCTTCGGACCACGACATCTGGTAGGAACCTGCACACAACATGCAATGCAGCAAATGGTGACGATGAGAGCTACCGCGTACCTACTTCTAGCCAAGCATTCCAAGCTCATGGCAGACCGACGATATGCAGAGGTGCCTGGCTGTCAATCAAAATCACCGAGAACATTAATTTACATAAACACCATCGCGTTGCATCCCTCTCACCCTGTGGACCTGATGGACCGGAGTCAACGAAGCGGGGACTCTGAGCGATCCTCTTTTTCACCGTCGCTTCTCAGTTCGTAGATTGAGGATCGAGCGGATGGACGGATGACCGGGGGACGGTCCAGCACTAGCTCTAGCAGGTATAGACACTGTGGTTTGACTTATGGATCTGCGACGAAGCCGCACTCTGACGAAGAAGTGTTTCGGTGGCGACCCGGGGGCCAGATTAGATTACTCCGGATTGACGGACTTAAGTGACTAGGTAAATGCTACCTGTCGTCGCGATAGGCTTATTTGGACAGTAGCCGTGGACCGGTGGTGAATTAGACATGCCAGCCATACCACCCATTCGAGTAATTAGGGAGCAATTTTAAGCAACTGAATTCTCTCTGCTTTGGGGCTCTTTCAGGTTGCATACGGGCAAATTGACGAAAGATTTATTGGTGTCGAACCGTTGTTCTCAGAAGTCCCCTGAAATACATGTGATGTTCCATTTCTCAAAGTGTTTCGGAAAGCCCTTGCATATAAATCAGCATAGACATCATATATCACTCTGCAGTAAATATGCGGCGATGCAGCCGACGAGCAGAAACTTCCTTCTTCGTCAAATATCGCAATAAATAGAGCCATCAGCCATCATATATTTCAATATCGGAGGGAGGTGCAAGAAGAAAAATGTTTTATAGAAATTGCTTGACGCGTATCGGCTGGATTTGCATACAATCGACTATAAACTTTAATCCCGGCCACGAGGGCTAACAGTAGCAGCAGCAACAGCAACGACGTGGTCGGTTCACGTCGCAACAGCGTGTCGTTGGGTGTCCGTCCGTCCAGTCTTCGCAGTTTTGAACGGGCAATTTACGATCGATATCTGATTGCCGTGAATACTAAGCATCGATGAGCCCTGAATGGTTTCTAATCATACTTCCCGAAGCATGACAGGTTTTTGAAATTACTTCATAAGTTAACAGTTTCTGCTTGATGACTGCGCTTAATAGTAATAATAAGCCTATCTAAAATAACAAAAAAAAAACAAAAACTAAAAATACAAAATAAGCAAGTGATTCCAAAGCATCTTCGGGCAGAATGTAGCTAGAAAATATGCATGCAGAAAATACTGAATTGGGCTATGAAATTTTGAAAAAAAAAAACTGATACCGTAATCCAGGGTCAAATTGATCACTTTAAAACAACTTTTGCGGATAACATCAGTGCCATTTCAAATATTGCCAAAAGAATTTCTGTAAAACCAGTACCCAGTGGATCTCCATGGAACCACGTGACAGAATTTTGTTCAACAAATTTAAACTTTAACTTAAATAACTCCTAAAATTAAAAAATTGGAAATGCCATTTTGGGGCGAAATTGATCAGCATACAATTAAGCATCGGTTGGAAAGGAAAATTTCCTTCTCCGCTTAATTTTGCTCTTCTAAAACCGAATAACGCTTCTGAAATCTTACAACTGGTGAATTAAATACTTTAAATGCTAAATTAAATTTTGAAATTTCTCCTTAAACGCCTAAAGGTAGGCAATTTCATTTGAAATAAGTGATTTCAATCACAATAAATGACTATTTCCTCATAAAATGAACTTTTTGTAACTATTTTATGTTCTGATTAGCTGCATAATATCCTAACCAAGGCTCCACAAAAATGTTTAAACAGAGAATTTACGGGAAGTCATATTGGCAATTGATTGTTTAGTAGCAATGATTTCAGCTAAATGAGAAATACATTGCAAATTCCTTTAAAAAATAAGGCAAAACTACTTTTTTTTCTAAAAAATAAAAGTCTACACTCATCTCTAGACATTTACGAATCAGATGACGTGAAAAGTTTAAGATCATTACGACGCTTAAGAGCTCCTAGTATGGGATTACAATGTAGTACCCGAGTGATCAATTTCACCCCGCTGATCAATTTGACCCCGGTTTACGGTACATAATCAAATTGAAATCGAAAGAGCTTTTTTTCTGGCCACTATGTTTTTACAGATTTTAAGAACTCGCTTCCATGGAAAAACTTCAACAGGTTTTTTAAAGAGATTTTTGGTTTTTAATAGATTATGCGCATTTCGCATCTTTAATTTCTCTCGGAGATATTAGTTAAAGGAAGTGTAAAAAATACTGTAACTCGTACTGCCGGCTAAGAGACAACTGAGAATACCATCGCGCGTTTGAGGGTACCGTAAAATGGGGTAACTTTGACAGTTTTTCAGCGAATTTTCTTAATATTTTTCCATGTAACAGTATTTTCCCTACTTTTATATTTTTAAAACAAGTACTGGGGTATCAGTTATCAATTGCAATTGAAAGATTTGATGATTTTACATATTTTGGGTGACTTTAAGTTTTCCATATGAGCGAAAATCAGATTTTCATTTTGGGGTAACTTTGATAGTGGCCTGAAAAACACATCAAATCTAATAAAATAATCACAGATTGAAATCTTAGGAATATGAACCTGATGAGAGAAGCCTTGTGGAAAATATCACAGAGATTTTTTATATCAAAACATTGATTTTTTACTAAATTTTACATATAAAAATGAGTTTGTGGAGTACTGAGTAAAAAACACAGTGGATTTAGCTGTCAAAAATTATTATCTTTGTACAAATATATGTTTAACGGTACATCAACATACAATTGCATGCTATTCATGGTGAGTTTTCTTTTTTGGGTATTTTTTTAAATTTTCTATTAACAAATTTTGAATAACACAGATTTATCTATATGAAATTACAAGGGTATTGCATACTTTTAGGCGTTTATTGGTGTATGGAGATTTATGTCTCAATTTACAAAATTGAGTCCAGTTTGTAAAAACGCACTTCGTTAAGAGATTCAAGGCCAGATTTGGAATCTACTATGATGGATCTACCAAGAATAAGAGGCCATTCGTTGAAAAAATAGTTGAAACAGAGCTGTACAGCAGATTGTTTGAAGGGTTTGACAAATGACAGAAATATCATCATTTTTTATTTTTAGTCCAAAAAGTTAAATATAAACTCGGTTTTAATGAAAATTCGTTTAAGATGGACTTTCATATGTACAGTTTTGATCTACGTTTGCATTTTTCTTAACTGGTTAAAGGAATCATAGTTATAAGGTAATCTAAACCATGCCTGTCGCACTATCAAAGTTACCCGCATTATCAAAGATACCCCATTTTACGGTAACAAGAACTTCAAATATTTCCAAGAAATAGCGATAACATCGGATAGATTCTTTTAATACACGTTTATTCCGCTCGGTATACCATACAGTACTGCCTTTTGTCTTGCTCTTCTTGAGCTCCTGCCCTACTGTTAGGGCTACTACATTAGTCTTTGAAATGGCGTATCCGCAACAATACCTACTTATTTATTTTTCACAAAAAGTTGCTTCAATCCCATCCCATAACTTTGAAATAATTGTTTTGTTAATCTGTGACCTTTCAAATAAAATATATATATAAAAGAAGCAGATCAAATTTTCATGAAAAAATTGGCCAAGTTTAAACAACAAATAAATGTTTCCTCCCTTGTCACATTTTAATACGCCCCATTTATCATCTCGTCGTACTGTTCTCTCTTTCTTTCCGCAGTCACCAGAACTAGAATTTCGGCATGAGCTGATGGGGCGCATAAATAAATTGGAAAGTGATGTCGAGCTGGACGTGGTACCGATTAATCAGCATCATCCATCATCCAGCTCCCCGCTGCCCCAGTCGACACTGTCCGGCTACGGACCCCAAGGTTACGACTATGGTAAAGAGTTCTTTTTCGGTAAGTATCATTCGGCGTTTCAGTTCCCTCGAATGAAGAAAAAATATGATAAATGCTCACGCGATTTGCTATATCTTAAACCCCCGAAATAGCTGGAAACAAACACCGAGATGCACTATGCACGGATGGCGACGATTCGTTTCTGCGACCTCCGCTGTGGGAGGACATCACAAGTTCAATCCAGAACATTGACCCTGAGAACGCCGTCATGCTCGGTACGCTGAACGGTATTCCGCAGGTCAAAACAGAGGCTGTAGATGATACCTTTTTGGAGCCTCTCTCCTCACCACTTTTGAGTCCATTGGAAATCAAAACCGAGAAGAACCTCTCGATGCAAAACAACAACAGCATACACCAAAACCAGTTACTTAGCGATAGTAGTACTAGTACAAGCAATGTATTCCTAGCAAATAGTGAGTCCAACTACCTGCATCACTCGCATCCGCATCCAGCCTCCCTTGCCACTAGTCAGCATGCCCATGCTCAGCAGCACAACCTTAACGGCTACATGGGCTGTACCAATGGAAGCGGAAGTCTCCTAGCCAATACCCACCATGGTGGTCACCAAAATCATCACTCACATCATCAAGCTCACCATCCCCAGGTGAATCAGAACAACAACTATTACCATTGGCCTTCTCATCAGCCAACCCACGGGGCTCCACAAATGTACCACCACAAATACCATCCACCCGCGCAAGGCCCCACAATCTGTACGCCAATTTCGAGGCTTATGTACGTCCCACCTTTAACCCCGCCCAACTCCGACCCTGGAAGCCCAGGCACCACACTTCAGGTAAGCAAAATCAACCTTCCAACACTCATCCACACCATTCAACATTCAAAAATGCCCCTAATAAAAACAGAATCCTCCTCGACGGACACCCCCGCCGCCATACCACCCACAGCAGCTGGCATCCCTCTCGATACACATGGGTCCCACCGGTCAGCAACCCACCCACCTGCATCACCACCCGCACGGGATACCATCGCAGCAAGCGTCTTCAGTGTCCACCGTTCCTGCCGGATCTCAGCAGCATCCGCCTTCCTCAGCGGCACTGGCAACGGTGAACCCAACCAGTAATCCAGCAATATCGATAGCAATCGGCAATAGCGGTGGTAGCACCGGTGCCAACAACAACAACAACAACCACAACAGTAGCAGCGGCAGTGGCAGTGGTGGTGGTAGTAGTGGTAACAGTTCCGGAACCGGGCGGAAACGGTCCCAGCACAGCATCAACCACGTGCTCAGTACGGTTGGTGTGGTGAAGCACATCGTTGGACGGTACAACCGGCGCAACAATCCGGAGCTGGAGAAGCGACGGATACACCACTGTGATTTTATGGGTGAGTACTGATTTCGTAATTTTGTTATTTGTGGCAGCGCGTAATTAATGCGAAAATGAGATCAGATTGCCTTTAGTAATCTACCAATCCGCTCTCACTAAAGCATTCCCATTCGATAATGAGCGATTGACTTTGTTATTTTTGTTTTCATACGTCATACATACATACATACATTTATTTGATCAACATCACATTTAAGATAAAACATAATCAAAAATAGTACGCCACAATACTCGGTTTGTGGTTGCAGCTTTCCAGCCTTGGTCACGCCCAATGCTTGCCAAATCACGCTCCACCTGGTCCGTCTATCGTGCTCTCTGCGTTCCACGCCTACTTGTGCCAACCGGATCAGTCACGAACACCATCTTTGCAGGGTTGTTGTCCGGCATTCTTGCAACATGTCCACCGTATCCTTCCGGCTTTGGCCAACTTCAGGATACTAAATTGGATACTGAAATTGAACATTTTTCTCAATATTTCAGAAACCAGTGGAGATATCGCAATTTCGAGGTCAAATTTCGCCTTTAAAATTTCCAGAATCACCCATTTGTCTTGTAAAAATATCGTAGTTTTGAAGTAGACACATTTTTCAAAATAAGCCCCACCCTAATTCGAGGTAGACGAATTCCCTACACCACCTTGGAGGTGCCCCCGTCTATCGGAACATTACAACCTAGACGGAACCGCTTGTATTCGGTTCCATATGCCAGCATGTAGGCGGACCCGGGGCAAGAAGGTCACCTTAAGTATTTTGAACTATTACATGGTAAAAACACCAGTAAATCGAACGTTTATCGAACGAAAAGTGTAATTTAGACTACTATCTACAAAATTTAATCGATATTGATAAGAAACTTATCATGAAAGTGCACAAAATATAAGCATTTCTTTCGGTTGTTTTTCTCAATGGGCCGGGGTAGAAGGCCACTCTACCGGGGCAAAAAGGACACATACCTAATAAATCAGCTTTCTTCGGGGAACGCCCTTTTGGTTGGCTGTCTGCTTTTCCGGCATGCCGGAATCGGAAACCGCTTTGATTTCCGCGATCCTACTGTCAGATGGTCATTATTTTCGGGTCGAAATCTACCTACCATCTTCGACCGGCCACTCGAAATCACAACAATAACAACAACTGTTTGACATTTGCATTCAAGGTTATGTTCAAGGAAGCAAAGTGCGATTCAAAAAGTGACCCTTTTGCCCCGAGCAGAGTTGTCCTTTTTGCCCCGGATATATATTTATATATATATAAAAATGGCGACACAACCCAGTAGTATTCTATTACAAATATTTGTAATTATTGTAAACTTGCTTTTAACTTAGAATAAACCTAAAAAATAATAATGAAAGCCATTTGACAATCCTTATTTTGTGCAATGTCACTGACCAGTCTGGTCAGCTTCCCAGCAGTGATGGAAAACAGTGAGGAATGCAGCTGAGCAGACACAAATGCAAAGCTATTTTACTCGTGAACAACAGAAGCCAGAATATATTCGCACTTCACTCGCGAGCTAACGAAGCTGGTCGCACTTGTGATTGATTCGCGAAGCAGCTCTGAACATTTTCCAATTTTGTAAAAAAATGAATTTACACGGCCCACAGATTTAGTTTTCAGGAACAATAATGTACAAAACACTACTATCTGATGGATAATTACTTGTTTTGCTATTAAAATCGCACTTAAATGCAATTCCCGCATCTCCACTTGTTCTTCGCGAATATAAATTCATGAGTGTTTTTGTTTTTGTTTTGCTTCATACTCGTGAAGCAAGCGGGTGCGAATAAACTCACACACGACTTACTCTTGGCACCGTGAGTAAACCGTTTGTCGGTTTTACACTCGCGAGTTGATTCACGATGAGAGTGTATCCATCTCTGCTTCCCAGAACAGCCGTTTTCCATAGCTCTGTGCGGTCGGCACTGTCGTATGCCGCTTTGAAGTCGATGAACAGGTGATGCGTTGGGACCTGGTTTTCGTACGTCACCACAATCCAAATCAATTTTCCCAACAGAATTATGGATATGAGAAAAAAAAAAGTGACAGCAAATGGAAAAAGTCACCACCCGCGTGCACTACTTGCTTCAATCGTTTTCCATCATTCAAATGAAATGAATAAAGATGTTCGGATCACTTATTCAAAATTTCAACTTTAAGGGGCCCTCGAAATGAAGCGCTCGGAATTATGTTTTCTCGGACTTCTCTGGAAATTCGTATAGGAATTACGCTACAAGTTTATTGTGGGGGGGGGGGGGGGGGGGGTTGAAAAGTCCCAAAAAATGACCACGTGGTTTATGGACAGCCCCTAAGTACTGTTCCTTTGAATTCCACTAAGAATTTGCATTCGAGTCAAGTACAAGACACTGAAGACGACCTTACAGTTGAGGTTGAAATACGTATCTGTCAAAGGAGGAATTGCTTGATGACATTTTCAAAAGAGTTCCTAGACTTAGGAAATCCTTGAGAATTACCGGAGAAATAACGAAAGTAATGTTGTTAGAAATAATTATCGAAGCAATTTTCAAATGTGCTATCAAGAGATATCCCAAAAACTGTTGGATGAAATTCCTGATAAAAACCCTGGGTAAGTTGCTGAAATAATCCTGAAAATTTTAATGCAGAGGTTGCCAAACAAGTGTCGTAGAAATCATCAAAAGATTTTTTGAACAAATTGCTGGAGAAATTCCTGAAGACATTACCGGAAGAATCCTTTGAAGCACGGTTGCAAAAATTCCGAAGCTCCCAACGAACGTGAGTTTTTGTTTTTGTCTTTTCACCACACCGCTTCTGACGTTGAAGCCCCTGTCCTTCACGGAGGCTATTGAAAAGAGAATAAAAATTCTCTCGTCGCTCATACTGGGGAGACGGCGAGGTTCAAAAGGAACATTTTTTCTGTGACCGGCACTCAAACGACAAAAATTCACCACGCTTGCTTATGGGCGAGTTGCATTCATGCGGCCGGTGTTGACATGAAGCATCCATCAGCGCAGAGCGTGTGTTGATGATGGTGCAGTCATTACCTCCACAAAGTAGTTGAATTTTTCTGCGTTCACTTTCAAGTATCTCACAGCGGAGCTGAAAATGAATGTCAAAAGCATTCAGTTCAGCAGAAATTCATTCAATTGAATGAGATTTTTTCAACCCTGCTTTGAAGACATTGTCGAAGGTATCTCTTAAAGAATTACCGGACAATTCCTGAAGAAATTACCGAAGGAACTTTGTTATTATTTGCAGGAGGAAATTTGCGAAAAATGGAGGATGTATTCCTGAATGAAATCCAAGAGAAATTCCTGACAAATTTCTCAAATGTATTATTTATAAATTTCCAGAGGAAACCGTTGACCTTTTAGAGTCGGGCCTGGGATCGAACCCCACTCTCAACATACTCACACAATATTAATTCTGAATTTGAAAGATAAGTCAAGCCGTAGGCTCCGCAATGAATTAGCACCGGGCAAAAACTCTTGTTTATAAACCCATATTCATCTTTGGTTCCGCTCGCGGTATCGACCTTGCCGGTGTACAGAAGACGTGTGCGGAGACGTCTTCTGTACACCGGCAAGGTCGATACGCCACCTGCACACAATCAAATGTTACCGTAACACATATTCTGGCAAAAATATCTATGACGTCTACAATGCAAACGGTAGGCATGAGAGTCCATGATCTTGTCACCACAGCCCCGGAAAGATTCGAATAGACTTAATATGGCTGATCGGGCTTCACAGATCCTGCCTAAAAAGGGGTACATTGAAGTGCTGCTTCCACCTTTCAATCACCTCAAGAAATGATGCAAAACATCACCTCACGAATGGTCAATCAACTTATCAATTGTATTTTTATCGCTTGCGATTGAAATGCGCACTGCTCAGTGATGACCAGAGGCAAATAGGTGGCAAAACGAACATGATGT
Organism: Aedes albopictus; assembly: GCF_035046485.1. NCBI lineage: Eukaryota > Metazoa > Arthropoda > Insecta > Diptera > Culicidae > Aedes > Aedes albopictus. The sequence continues at coordinate 304,751,121 of NC_085137.1, read as the reverse complement.
AACTCACCAACGATTTTGCACACATCTGTCAATGCCGCCACATGCTCACCCGAACAGCCGAACAACACCGAATGGGTTGGTTTTAGAAGCTACGGCACGAACGCTCGACACGCACACAGAAGCAACATTTGCATGTACCGACACCACACCAGTAACGTTCCCAGTCTACGATGCTTCGCGATAAGCTGATCGAAAAGTATCGAAAGCGATGAAAAGACAGGGTTGGCTGGAACGCAACAGCTCAACGGCGAAAAGGAGCAGCCAACAATGCTGATCAACGTCGAGTCTGTTCGTGTGCTATTTGTATGGGAGGTTGGTCTGATAAAGCGAGGTAGGGTGAAAACGTATTCGTTGTCGAAGCGAATCGCATCATTTCGCGAATGTTTTCACCAAATAGCAAGCTTGACCTCAAGTCTGCAGATATCGGCTCGAGACTCAAAGTAGATGAGGGACGCGTTGAACTTCTGGTATAACATCCGTATTTCTTGGGAACGGCGCAGCAGTTCAATTTCCTCATACTCTGCTTCTTCCAGGCGGAGTTTTTTCTCTCTATCGTTCCATGTTCTGCCGGGCTCCTTGCTGCAGCATTACCACCCGCATTACTCGTGGAACCATTTATTCTGTTGACTTCGCTCCACGTGTCTTATGGTGCTCTCGGCTGTATCGTTGGTGACCTGATTTGTACTCCAGTAGTTTACTAGAGGGGCACATCGAGCTCGCCCTCGTCTGGTATCGCTGCATCAAGACACCGCGCGTATGCTGAGTAGGTCGCTGGTTATTCATCAATCACTTAAGGACAGACTTGTTAGAATCGCAAATGGCCGCCACAATGGCTGACTTTGTCACCTACCCACGATTTCGAAAGCACAAATTTCTTCGTAAACAAAACCAGCGCACTTGAGCTTCTTATGTTAAGCTTATTGCAAGTGAGCTAAAATAGAATAATCAAATGCACTGTTGTTTGAAGCTTACTTCTAGAGATTTGTGCGTCTGAAGTTCTGATGCACTACTGTTGAAGCGGGACTTCAAGCCGCTTGTCCTCAACCTTATTTACAGCTCTTTTGTCCACTAGGGCACTGCGTGAACGATTCCACTTGGAAGCTGTTCTTACACTTTGTACAACGCCTAAATGTATTCTATTCTAATTCTACTATATCAAACTGGTTGCAGTTACGCTGGTTTCACTTTTTACCCCAGCATAATAGCATGATAAGCACGAGGATGTTGTTGATGTGTGGATGTTGGTTGTTCCTTTTTCCAGTCTGATTGGGGGTCCATTATGAGTTGCCGTTCGCCGATGTCCAAGTATCCAGGTCCATTTGAGCCATGGGGTCACAAGAGGGTCAGTGTCAGCTGGTCTCAGCGGACACGCTATGTCCAAAGGAAAGTATTATGAAAAGTGAATGTAAAAAAGAATTTATTCGGTAGAACCATATTTTTGCACCTCTAGATTCAGAAAATGTGTGGTTAAATAACACTGCTCGACAAAATTTCACAAAATTTGGTGTTATGGGATAAGAAAAAAAAATAACAAGGGTTTGGGACCCCAGAAGTGCCACAGTGAAAGAATTTTTGAAAAATATTGGACCGATCCTTCACAGTTCAAGACCGAAGTTTGTATGGAGAACTTGGGGTGTTCAATTGATACGCACATAAGAGCGTATGGTGCATATATTTAGGCGTTTTCGGTATTCAGGTTTGTTTCGTTATTGTCTAACGCCTAAATATATGCACAGCCCGTTCTAACGAGCACATCAATTGAACACCCCAAGTTCTCCATACAAACTTCGGTCTTAAACTGTGAAGGCCCGGACCAATATTTTTCAAAAATTCTTTCACTATGGCACTTCTGGGGTCCCAAACCCCTGTTATTTTTTTTCACATCCCATAACAAAATTAAGTGTTGAACGGTGTAATCCATCTTGGGTTTTTTTTCCATACATTTTAATATGGGACGAAATTGACATTAAAATGACTTTTTTGATATTTGTATGGGAAAATGGGAAAAAAATCAAAAATATCAAAAAACCCTAGATGAAATATGTATTTTAAACCGCACAGATTCTGAAATAAGAGGTCCGAAGCTACGATCCTAAGGAATAACATTTGAGGTACATTCGATTTTCATGATACTTCCCTTTGAACATAGCGTGTGCCAGGGCTGGGATCGAACCCATGACACTCTGCTTATGAAGCAAACGTGTGACCAATTGCGCCACGGGCCCCGGCACTGTATGTTGTTGATGGCGGAAAGTTTTGAACGCAGTTGTTTGACCATCAACAGGTAGTCCCTTGCTGGCATTCGACCTATAACTACCTATAAGGTGTGATACATTTATTCTGGTTAGCAGAATCATACGACTAAAGTTTCCAATGCAAACATACTTATCTTGGCACCGTTCACTTTTCACATCCGAGAATGATCTTAAGAGTTGGGCCATTTTGCTACGGTTCTTCTTACGGGCCATTTGGCTACGGTCAAACCAACTCATTATGTCTAGATATATCACAGCACCTAGTGATTTTTCTCACACCACAAAACCATCATATCGCACTTAAGGGGACCGTTTTGTCTTAATCTACCGAAGGGGACGTCCCCAATCCGATGGCTTCATTTCGCAGTGGCTGCGGCGGTGATCTACCTGATGGGAGATAATTAATATTATGGGGGCAATTTTCCCCTGAGCCACGGCAGAGGATCCCTTACAAGGAATGTGAGAAAATCTCACCCATCAATCGTATCGTTTCCTACCTTCGGGCAGCGTTATCTCACAGCTACAGCAGTGCCTTCCAAGGCCTGAAATGAAGACATCCAGCCATGCTAACTGCCCGCGCCCCCGTGTAACAACTCTCCAAGAGCGGACCGCGTTGATTATGTTGTTCGGAATGGCACCTCCCCGGTCGTACACAGCTTTATTACGGGGCCGATTGCTGAAGCGATTAGGCTCTCACCTCTCCGTATGGATCCGCGGCGGGCCTGGAAAACCGTCATCCTATTAGAGAAGTCACTCTTTAAACTGAGAAAAGCGATAATTATCACCCGCACTCAAACGTGGCGGTCGTCTAGGAGAGTCGTCGTTTGTTGGCGTGGTCTAAGAGGAGTGTGAAAACTCCTTTTTGGGTGATCTCGTCTCGTTGGTTTACTTGTAGGTGAATTTGCGCTGGCGATCATTAGTCAGTTCGAAATGGGTTGTGTTTTGACCAGTGATAATTAGTGTCTTATGGGTAGAGCAACATTGCGTAGATACCTTCCTAGAGTGTTTATGGACCTGCCACTGGGCAACGTGTTAGCCGTGGTCAACGAGATCAGAATGGATTGGAAAGGCATGGAGTGATTATGATTATGTGTCATGTTGATAGACATTCTAAAGAGGTTGTAAACATTTGGAAGTGTTTGCATGGTTCTTGAGTAAATACTAAGGATAGGCAAAAACCTGCATAAATTTATCCCTGAATTAAGACTGCTACATATTTTAAGAGCGTGACTCAGCAGGGCATCTCACATTGCGCAAATAAATCACCATGATCCATGCTGGCACTATGAATGCAAAACATTTTGATTGATTAGTAAACACTCGTGCCGCATAGCTACTCCAACTTGATGTCAACGATCAATGCCCCATAACAGCAGCAAAAGCCTCTGTGCATTCCAGTAGAATTTCTGCACGTATTTGCAAACACAGATAGGTACTTGTAGTCGCCACCCTTACCACCCTCTTGAACCCGTCCAGAATCAGATAGGCTCGACAAAGAATCGAAAAAGCGATCAAGGTGCACATGTTCAGCTGATTTCGAACGTTTCCGTGGTGCAAAGAGGCTGCCCCCTTTGGCAGGAATCAGTCATCAGGCATGTTCTATCTAATCCACCTCGAACAACAATCGTGAATTTGATGGAAGCTACAAAGCGGTGCGCTACTCGACTCTAGCTTAACTACCAGATATCTTACTGGCAAATTGATTCAATCAGCAACTCAACCCAATGGAGTACGATGCCTGGTGCCTAGTTGAGCATAGGTACCACCCTCCAGAGCCGCGAACATGGGAACATTGTCGTTCCACGCCTGATTGCATTAATCATAAATTCAATATCTAACAAATGTGATTGCCATGAAGTATTGTTTCAATCCGAGGGCGGATGTAATGAGGCAAGCTAACGAGCCACATTATTAATGATGTTTCGATAGCTACCCCTCAAATACACGATCGGCAGTAGTGGTTGGTGGTTTAAAGTGTGCAATGTGATTCAGCCATTTGTCGTTTGTCACGTTTCAATCCGACGCGCGATAAGATCAGCACATTCGCACTCGCACGAAACATGATCAACTAGTACGGCTGAGTAGAAACCTTATCAAGGCACAAAACAAATCCCAGCTCATCTTCAAACGCGATATTGGACGTGATCGAGTTTGACTCCCGGTGAAATGCTATACACCTGTCTGTCAGTCGAAGACCCCTGGAAACTAGTTCAAATCAAAGCCCCACAAACTGATGATGCTTCGGGCGACAGGAGGAGACAAGTCACACCTGAGTCGTTGCGTCGTCGCAACAGCAGCAACAGCAGGTTAGCGCTTGTTACACTAACGAACTGAATTTACCATAAAATGGAACAACTGTCTCGTGTGTCACAGACGCTGCGCTGGCTGCTGGTCATCTCGTTGCAGCTCTAGGTAGGTTCAGACAGACATATATGATAGTGCAGCGATAATTGCCATTGAGAGTTTTTTTTTTATTGTGCAGTCTTCTGCGTTAAGTATCTGCCAATGGAATGCTGTTGGCAGTTGCATTTCACTTTTATTTGCGGAACTTGAGAATGTACAAATGGGTTGTTTTGATTGAATCTCAATCAGATATCAATACCAGATTGGAATCGCTTGAAATCCGAGCACTGTGCGATTGAGGGACGGTTAACAGTTTGCGCAAATAAACGTTTTAGAGAATCAATTGAGAGTATTTGGATGAACTAGGCAAACCTTTACCTAGTGAAGCTTTTTTACCACTATCGAAGAACGCGAAAAATTTTGAATTCCTAGTACAAAGTCGCCGGTTTTAGTTTCAAAAAGGCTGGATCCACCAGTTGTACATGATCCGGAAATTTCCAGTCAGTAATATTCACATTTGTTATCGGTAAGTTCGATGTCACATATGGGAGTTATAAGAAATCCATCTTACGAGAGAATGAGCATGAGCATGATTGACCGCCCGCGGTTGCTCCTCTGTTATTGCAAGGACAACTGCATTTACACAAAGAACCAATAGATGATGCTTGGGACTAGCATTCTCCTCATTGTGTAAATGCTGGAATCCCAATACTTAGAAATCCATCTTACGAGAGAATTCGGAAAAACTCATTTTGATTGTCGCTGAGGTTCACCCAGCCAACACACGATCGCATATGATGTTGAATAGGATGCAAAAGTGGAGGCGATATGCGTACTCTTTACACGCAGGTTAATGGAAGCATGTACGCATATGGCCTCCACTTTAGCATCCTATTCTACATCATATGCGACTTCGTGTTGGCTGGGCAGTGCTTAACATCCATGTTGGCTTGACCAAATCTGCAAACATAGACTTCGGATTGTTGTCGTCAAAGCTTCAGCTGTAGAGCCAGCTGATCTGCCATAAAATTACATTCGGGTCCGGAATATAGGTGGGCTCCTACCGGAATAAGGACTCCATCATCGCCTTCTACCATCACAATGGCTGTTGCGAGCAGTACAGATGATGTTGCTGCTGGAGGAATCCCAATCTCTCTGCCATTTTAACATCGACGATGTTCTGGCAATCCGGCTCGCGCCTCTTGAATTGCGTCGCTCAAAAGACTATTGGTCCTCTTCCGCCACTAGTGCTATGGATATCACGCCCGCTGGCACGCATACCGCGTCCGGTATGCGCTGACCACCCTAAGCCACATCAGTCTGTTGGTATTCTCGAGTCGCTTCACGTTTCGGTTCACCACTAGCGCATTTGACCATGCAGCGGCGCCATACCGTAGTATGGAGACCGCTACTGTCGCGAGCAGCTTACGCTTACTCGAGACTATTGCCGAACTTTTGACATCTTTGACATCTTTGCGATGCTTGCCCTTTTGCAGGCATATTCTACGTGGCTTCCGAATTTCAGTTTATCGTCGATCATTATTCCCAATTGCTTCAGTAAGTGCTTAGAGTTGATCGTACATTCACCTATGGTTACCACTGCCTGTTGTTTAAACTTGCGGTTGTTTACCACCACCACCTCCGTTTTGTGGTGCGCGAGTGCCAACTGTTTCGACCTTATCCAACCCTCCACTATGTCAATTGCATGCGTTGCTGTCAGTTCCACTCCCACTATCGACTCGCCGCATACCACGAGGGTAATATCATCGGCAAAGCCGACCAGCTTTACGCCCGGTGAAAGTTTGAGCCTTAATACGCCATCATACGCCGCGTTCCATAATACCGGGCCCAGGATGGACCCCGGAGGTACACCTGCGGTGATGTTGTAGCTCTTCTCGCCTTCCTCGGTGTTATAGATTAGCACCCTATTCCGGAAGTAGCTCTCCAGTATCCGGGATAAGCTAACCGAGACTCCTAGGTGGCGTATGACGCACTCCACAGTGGGCAAAATCGACCCAAAAAACGGATCTTTTAACGCCGCTGGTTTCGGTACGTGAAGTTGACCGTTTCTGACGTAAAAAAATACGAGAAATCGATTGGTGCTAAATTCATTCACCGCACGGCACGGAAAGTGGTCCATTTTGCCCCATTTTGCCCTTTTTCATACAATAATAGAATCAAAATGTACTTTCAAACAACAAGCACAACTGTAGATCGTTGAAAATAGCTGCATATATAACTAATGGTTCATAGCAATCATAAAAATACAATAAAGATCTTTCCAAGTGTTTATTTAGCCCTATATGCCCCAACAACGGCCGCAAATTTACACTTTTACCTAATTATGAATAGATTTTTAATGTTACTGAGTTGAAGTTGATTTTTTGGCATAAACAAAAAGCGATAAATCTTTTATCACCAGAATCATCTTCGGGAGTTGTCCAATTTGCCCCATTTCGCCCTATTTTCATAGAAGGAGATTTAAAATGTTTTTATAAGAAACAGATACTGCTAAGGAACGTTAAAATTAGTTTTAAGTGCAATTGGCAGCTAACAGTAATTATGCGCGTATATGAAAGATCTTTTGCCTATTTTACCCTACATGCCCCAAAACCTGCTGGATAATACCATATTTTGTATGGTTTTGCAATGTCACTGATTGCAAAACATAAATGAGATCATTTTTGATATATACGAATGCGGTTTATCGATTAATACTAAAATCATTCTCGAAATGGTAAAAACAGCTGTCCATTTTACCCCAATTCGCCTTGCTTTTTTATGTAATGAATTATAAGCCAATATATAAATTCATTAAAATAATAAATTAGTTTCCCTCATTTTCATTGGTGCTGAAACCAACGTAAACGAAAATACAGTCATATATACGACTTTTTCTATAATTTTAGCTTCTCATGGGGAATTAGGGTATAATAAGTATTTTATAAAATGTGCCAAATATAAACAAAACTGATTAAATAGGCCGTCTTAAAGTACCAATATGTATATATTAAAGATGCTACATTTAATCAATTCTGAGCATATTTGCCACATATTAAGATTAAGATTAATGCTTATTTTGCCCTCAGTTCCCCACAAAAAAACAAGAATTGGAAAAAAGTCATATATTATAACTGTCCTTTTGATTACATTGGTTTCAGTACCAGAAGTCGATGAATTCGGACACAAGCAAACACGAGAAATCAATTTATTCATGAGACGACAAAAAATCAGGGTGAATTGGGGTAAAATGGACAGCTGTTTGTACGCTCCCGTGATGCTAAAGCTAATCGATAAACCGTATTGGTATGTATCAAAAATGACTTCATGTTGCAACCATGATGTAGAGTGATGTTACAAAACAATACAAAAAATGTTATCGTCCAGAAGTTTTTGGGGCATGTAGGGTAAAATAGGCAAAAGATCTTTCATATACGCGCATAATTACTGTTAGCTGCCAATTGCACTTAAAACTAATTTTAACGTTCCTTAGCAGTATCTGTTTCTTATAAATACATTTTAAATCTCCTTCTATGAAAATAGGGTGAAATGGGGCAAATTGGACAACTTCCGAAGATGATTCTGGTGATAATAGATTTAGCGCTTTTTGTTTATACCAAAAAAATCAACTTCAAATCAGTAACATTAAAAATCCATTCATAATTAGGTAAAAGTGTGAATTTCCAGCAGTTGTGGGGGCATATGGGGCAAAATAAGTACTTGAAAGGATCTTTATTGTAATTTTATGATTGTTATGAATCTCTAATTATACCTGCAGCTATTTTCAACGATCTACAGTCGTGCTTGTTGTTTGAAAGTACATTTTGAATCTCTTCTTGTATGAAAAAAGGGCAAAATGGGGCAAAATGGACCACTTCCCGTGCCGTGCGGTGAATGAATTTAGCACCAATCGATTTCTCGTATTTTTTTACGTCAGAAACGGTCAACTTCACGTACCGAAACCAGCGGCGTTAAAAGATCCGTTTTTTTGGGTCGATTTTTCCCACTGTGCACTCGATGTCAGCCCAGGTGACGCGGTTGAACGCATTCTTTACGTTCAGTGTGACGACCGCGTAAAAGCGGATTGCCGTTCGCTTTTTCTGGAACGCTATCTCGCTCGTTTTGGGAGTGAGTTTTTGGTGGCAAAGTGTACAGGCCGCGTTTTCATTCGGATCGTCCGCGTGCACGTCGTCGTCGTCGTCTATTTGACTGCTGATCTTCGTACGGGGCGATTTAGTGAGTTTTTGGTGGCAAAGTGTACAGGCCGCGTTTTCATTCGGATCGTCCGCGTGCACGTCGTCGTCGTTTATTTGACTGCTCATCTTTGTACGGGGCGATTTAGTGAGTTTTTGGTGGCAAAGGTACAGGCCGCGTTTTCATTCGGATCGGCACGTCGTCGTCGTCGTCGTCTATTTGACTGCTCATCTTCGTACGGGGCGATTAAGTGAGTTTTTGGCGGCAAAGTGTACAGGCCGCGTTTTCATTCGGATCGTCCGTTGTCGTCGTCTATTTGACTGCTCATCTTCGAGATTTGGAGGCAAAGTGAAGAGACCATTTTTGCCTTTCTCGTACACCAAGGTGTACCGAAAGGCTATATGTTCACTCCAAAAATGAAATTTCGATAGAGCCCCCAGAGGGGCAAGTTTCGTATACCAATCGACTCAGCTCGACGAGTTGAGATGATGTCTGTGTGTGTGTATGTGTGTGTGTGTGTATGTATGTGTGTGTGTATGTGTACAAAAAAAGGTCACCTCACTTTTAGATAGTAAATATCAACCGATTTTAACGATCGACGGCTCATTCGACGCGGCATCTGGTCCCATTGTTTCCTATTGAAAATGGTTCGGATCGGTCCAGCCGTTCCGGAGTTATGGCCATTTAGGTGTTCCGGAACCGGTACCCCTGGAAGGGACCAGACATGAAAATGCACCAAACCCATGCATGCGACCCATCAAACCACGACATTTACGATTATCTGATGAACGGTAAGCAGGAAAATAGTCTCAGACCATATCTGAACCGGTAGTGTTCCGGAACAGGTTCTGGGTGTCCCGCCGGAAGTGGCCAAATATCAAATTGAGCATAACTCATGCATGCGGCTTTTTTGATAATCCGATGAACGGTTAGTAGGAAAACAGTATCAGACCACATCTGAACCGGTAGTGTTCCGGAACCGGTTCCGGATGTCCCACCGGAAGTGGCCAAATATAAAAGAGTACCAAACCCATGCATGCGACACATCAAACAGCGGCATTTTCGATAACCTGATGAACGGGTAGCAGAAAAACAATAGCAGACCATATCTGAACCAGCAGTGTTCCGGAACCGGTTCCGGGGGTCCCGACGGATGTGGCCAAATATAAAAGTGAACCAAACCCATACATGCGACACATCAAACAGCGGCATTTCCGATAACCTGATGAACGGTAAGCAGGAAAACAGTATCAGACCATATCTGAACCGGTAGTGTTCTGGAACCGGATCCGGATGTTCCGCCGGATGTAGCCAAATATAAAAGAGTCAAACCCATGCATGCGACACATCAAACAGCGGCATTTTTGATAACCTGATGAACGGTTAGCAGGAAAGCAGTATCAGACCATATCTGAACCGGTAGTTGTCCGGAACCGGCTCCGGGGGCCTCGACGGATGTGGCCAAATATAAAAGAGTACCAAACTCATGCATGCGATACAACAAATAATGGCTTTTCTGATAACCTGATGACTGGTTATAAAAGAAATAGGTTAGGACCACATTAGCCGGTAGTGCCGTAACCAGTTCCGGGTGTCCCTCCGAAAGTGGCTAAATATAAAATTGAACTGCACCTATGTATGCGACACAGCAAGGCTAGGATTTTTTGATAACCTTATGAACGTTAGCAAGCAAACAGGTTCCGACCGGTGAAAAAAATGTTTTACGCATATGGTCAAATCTCAACCGTTACGTAGTAATTGAACATTACATGTTTTTGACTTTGCTTGTCTCAAGCTGGCTATAACTTGAAAATGGTCAAACTAATCGCATTGGCTACCAAAAAGATCCTGAAATCTATTGGTTTAGTTGGATAACTAAAGCAAAAAAGCTCGAAAGTAGTGTTTTGCCTTTCTCGCACACTTAGTGTACTATACAACTATATGTTCACTCAAAAAACGATTTTTCGAAAAAATGCTCGGTGGATCAAGTCGCATATACCAATCAACTCAGTTCAACGAATTGAGATGATGTCTGTATGTGTGTATGTATGTGCGCAAAATAAGTTCACTTACTTTTAAGGCACTTCCCATTGACCGATTTTTCGGATTATAGCTTGAATCGAACCGGAATTGTTTGCTATCTTAAATGGTCCAGATCGGCCAAGGCCTTCCGGAGTTATGGCCATTTCAGTGATCTGGACCAGCACCGGTAGAACTGGCCGTATATAAAACTGAACTAGCCCATCATTCGATAAATCAAACTGCGGCAATTTTTGTAACCCTTAGCACGGTTGACGAGTTTTGTGCGGAAATCAACACTGGAGAGCAGAAGCTCCACAATGTCGGCCAAAAATTCAAGATGGCAGCCAAATGTTCAAGGTGGTGGCTCAAAATTCAAGATCGCGGCTGTTTACTAGAGACTTAGGCTCTTAAAGCATGCTATATGGGAATCATGTATATAAAAGCCCAGAGTTGTCTGTCCTTCCGCCACGCTCTGAAATGTTTCATTGAAATGTTTCACAGAATAAAAGCTTCAATAACGATTGCACTGTAGCATTGCACCTGTGTTGAAATGGTGCATCATTGATTTGATGCATCGTTGCATTGTTGCGTCATTGCATTGTTGCATTGCTGCATCGCTGAATTGGTGTTGCATTAGTGCATCATTGGATTGGTGCATCGTTGCATTGGTGCATCATTGCATAGGTGCATCGTTGCATCGTTGCATTGGTGCATCGCTTAATTGGTCCATCGTTGCATTGGTGCATCGTTGCATTGGTGCGTTGTTGAATTTGTGCATCGTTGCGTTGGCGCATAATTGCATTGGTGCACGTTGCATAGGTGCATAGTTGCATTGGTACATCGTTACATTAGTGCATCGTTGTTTTATTGCATCGCTGCATTGGTGTATCGTTGCATTAGTGCATCAATGGATTGGTGCATCATTGCATTGGTGCACGTTGCATAGACGCATAGTTGCAGTGGTACATCGTTGCATTAGTGCGTCGTTGAATTGGTGCGTCGTTGCGTTAGTGCATCATTGCATTGGTGCTTCGCTGAATTGGTCCATCGTTGCATAGGTGCATCGCTGTATTCTTGCATTGGTGTATTGTATTGTTGCATTGATGCATTGTAGTATCGTTTCCTTGATGCATCGCTGCATTTTTGCATTGCTGCATCAATCCAGTAGAAAGATCTAGAAGTTCCATTATTACATGGGCTAGAACCCTACAACAGTCATATATATAGCTTTCCAAAGAGATGCACTATGCTGAGTGAAATATTTCACATATTCATTGATACATAAGCCTTCAAGGAAGCTTCTAGAAATTTTCATTCCAGGAGAATCTGGGATTTTCTTCATTGGATAAAGAAAATTACTTTTTTGCAATTACGTTGCTTATTACCCTACTTTTCACTCGCGGTTGCAACGATAAAACGGCCTACTTTTCTCCACTAAAACAAAGGTGCCGAAATGTACTACTTTTCGGCACTCTTAAGAGTGCTGAAAAGTAGCACTTTTCGGCACTTTTGTCAGCATATACATTTTGCTCACTACCGCGATTTGCGTAGATAAATCTGTTGCTCCTACATCCAATCAGCAGCTCGAATCCAAATCAGGACTATTAACCCACCATCAGTCGCTTGCGTGTACTGAGTACACGCATCTCAGAAAAATGCAAAAAAATAATCGAAATTCGCACCAAATTGAACCGGGTGTTGGTCCTATTCCAAGATCCACTCTTCTTCTTGTTAGTAAGACAGAAAAAAAATGAAAAAATGCACGGAAAGTACTCGAAAAATACGTAATTCTAACCTCACATTTTGAATGTGTACTCAGTACACCGGCGCGACTGCTGGTGTAACTTTTTTGTGAATCAGACCGTTACACGAGCGGTCGCGTCGTGTACTCAGTACACGGCATACGCTTTCAATTATGGTTTATATGCTTTACTAGATACAATGTTGGTGTCTTCAGCAAAAATGTCCAACTGGATAATGCGCGTCTGAAAGTGGACATGTGGAACCGGTCAACACGATCTGGTCCTGTCCCGGGTTGCGGAATGGCCCTCGCGGGAACCTGTTTCGTGGACATTTCAGTTATGGCACCAAAACTAGGCATGCGACGGCTCTATCTTCATGATTTTCCATATCCATTATTTTGGTAACCATGAAAATGACCAGTGACCTCCCTGGCCAACCCGTGGCCACCGGAATGTGCCCTGGAGGAACCTGTTTCGAGGACATTTTGACCATGAGACCAAAACTAGGCTTGTGACGGCTCTATCTTCATGATTTTCCATATCCATTATCTTAGTAACCATGAAAATGACCAGTGACCTCCCTGGCCAACCCGTGGCCACCGGAATGTGCCCTGGAGGAACCTGTTTCGAGGACATTTTGACCATGACACCAAAACTAGGCTTGTGACGGCTCTATCTTCATGATTTTCCATATCCATAATTTTAGTAACCATGAAAATGACCAGTGACCTCCCTGACTAACCCGTGGCCACCGGAATGTGCCCTGGAGGAACCTGTTTCGAGGACATTTTGACCATAACACCAAAACTAGCCATGCGAAGACTCTATCGTCATGATTTTTCATAACCATCATCTTAGTAACCATGAACTTGACCAGTGACCTCCCTGGCTAACCCGTGGCCACCGGAATGTGCCCTGGAGGAACCTGTGTCGAGGAGATTTTGACCATGACACCAAAACTAGGCTTGCGACGGCTCTATCTTCATGATTTTCCATATCTATTATTTTTTTAGTAACCATGAAAATGGCCAGTGACCTCCCTGGCTAACGCGTGGCCACCGGAATGTGCCCTGGAGGAACCTGTTTCGAGGACATTTTGACCATGACACCAAAACTAGGCATGCGACGGCTCTATCTTCATGATTTTTCATATCCATCATCTTAGTAATCATGAAAATGACCAGTGACTTCCCTGGCTAACCCGTGGCCACCGGAATGTGCCCTGTGACACCAAAACTAGGCATGCGACGGTTCTATTTTCATGATTTTCCATATCCATCATCTTTGTAACCGAAAAAAAACTGCGAGTGACCTCTCTGGTTAACCCGTGGCTACCAGCTATGCAAGGGCTCTATCTCCATGATCTTCATCTTCTTTTTTGTGTAAGGTCCATACTGGGGCAAAGCCTGATACTCAGCTTAATGTTCTATGAGCACTTCCACAGTTATTAACTGAGAGCTTCCTTTGCATATGATCATTTTGCATGTGTATAGCGTGTGGCAGGCACAAAGATACTCTATAACGAAGAAAGCTAAGAAAAAATCCATTACAAAAAGTTCCAGTACCGACCGCGAATTGAACCTGTCACCATCAGCATGCATATACTGAATAATCACGCCTTCACAACTGTGGATATAGTGGTTTTCTATCGTCATGATGTTTCATGTACATCATCTTTGTAACTGTGAACAGTGCCAGTCATCTCTTTGGTTAACCTCTGGCCACTGGAATTCGCCCTGAAGAAACCTGTTCCGAATACATTTTGCCCTTGGCTCCTCATGTTTTTTCACCTTCGTTATCAAAATAGGACCAGTGACCTATCTGTCACACTCGTGGCCACTGGGGGTAACGGTTACCAAGACAATGAATATAAAAATTATGAAGATAGAGCCGTCCTCTAACATGTTCCTGCGGCCACGGGTTTATGCTAGGTATCGCTCAAGTAATTTCCGTTCAGTTCATTATTTTTTCTTTACCGGAATGGTCAAGAACTTCAACACAGAGAGCTTCATTTGATTTGACGTATCTTCTCAGTTCCGTACTAAAGTCAAGAAGAATCAAAAGCTTCCTCATTTCTCGAGCGATTCCTTACCTGAATTTTCCACGCATCGAGATAGGCCAAAAAATCTTGCGAACTGTGTACTTCTTATAATGCAAGGACGCTGCACAGTGGTTCCACCATAGGTCAATCAACTGTGATATCAATGTGGTAACATAAAGTTTATTGATTTTTTTTTTCTAAGTTCAGTCGTTTGCATTCATCACTCTACCATCCAACATGTATTTAGTTGATTGTGTTCGATTCTTATATGGTTGAAAACGATGTAAATGTAAAATTTAGATGCTACTTTATCATCTTATTTGAATAAGTGTGACTGGTTTATGATTTTTCAAAGATGTTTCCCCTTACGATCTCTTCGGACGTTTTTTTTTATAAATCTTCCCTAAAACATTGAACAATGAATTACTGACAAATTCAGTAGTAATTTTTATACATTACATTTCACTATTCTTAAGCAGCTGTGAGTACCGTGGATCGCCCAAACTAATATTAGTATACATTCATAACTCGATATAACGTAACAACATTTTCATATTCGTTACGACATATCAAAGTTACGTTATATCGAAGCCAAAAAGATCCCCCCTCCCCTCCAAATTATGTTATTCACTCAACAATGATTTTTAACCTTGTTTAAATGTTTTTTTTTTCATTGTTGTATTTTATATACCTATCTTCAAAAGTCAACTTTATAGTATACCTTTTTATATATAACTGTTTGAACCAATATCGCATAAAACAAGATTATTTTTCATTTTTACATACCGAACTGCTCAAGCGTCAAACATTACCTGATCATGTGATTAAAAGTAACAAATCCCCTAGTAGGTAGCGTTGGAGTGTACATCATTTCATTTTCAGCAGTGGAAAATTCAAAGTTTCCTATACGATAATGCCTCCTAGAATTCCTCTTGAGATTCCTCCAAAACTCACTCGGGAATTCACCCAGGAATCTCTTAATGAAATACCTTCTGTGATTTATCCTGAAATTCTCGAAGGAGTTCCACTTAGAGTTTTTTTTTCAAGGATTCGAATTCCTCCATTTATTCCTACTGGCTTTAATCTGCTAGGATTCCTCTAAAAAGGGCTTTGGAATAGGACACAATTGGTAAAGTACTAGAATTGTAGTAATGAGCTGAATTTGTGTATGGTGAGAAGGTCAATTCTTTGTTTCTGCAATGAAATGGTGCAAAAAGCGTGCAGTATAATTATTCCTTGCCTAATTTGATGATGTTATTTATGTTGCAAGAAATGGAGAAAACAACAACACTGTTGCCCGAATTTTTGCTCAAACAGCATCAAATTAGGTAAGGAATAATAGTACCCTCGCTTTTTGCACCATTTCATTGCAGAAACGGAGGATTGAATTTCTCACCATACAAAAATTCAGCTCATTACTACAAATCTAGTACTTCACCGATCTGTCCTATTACTCCAAAAGTTCTGGATATGATTCCTCCAGGAATTTCCCCTGTGGCTTCTCTAGGATTCCCCATGGGATTCCAGAGATTTTTGCAAGGATTCATCCTGCCATTCCCTTTAAAATTTCTACTGGGATTCTCCCAGTCATACCTGCAATGCTCTAATACCTTCCTGCTCAATAAGTATTTGCTGAGATTCACCCAGTAATTCCTGCTGGTACTTATTCTGCACATTTTGAACTCTTTTCTAATTTTTTTTTCAGGGATTTCACCGGTAATTCTTCCGAAAACTCAGGATATCGGCAAAAACCACCAAGAATTTCTTCAGAGACCCATTCAAAGATTGCTGGTTCCAGAAAACCCTGTTGAATTACTCCAGGGATGCCTCATTGATTGATTTGTCTTTATTAAAAAGACTTTCAGCCCTTGGTAAGAGGGATACCTTATTTTCTTTCAAAGCATTTCTTTTAATGATTCCTTAAGGAATTTCCCCTTTTTCATAGATTTTCGCTGTGATTCCTCTAGAAGTTTGCTTTGAATCCCTCCAGAAATTCCCTCTGGTACTTCACGTGGCATTTCTACATAAATTCTTCATGTGATTATTCCATGAATTCCTTTAGAAAGAATAGAATGCTTTTGAAATATTTTCACCGAAATAATTCATCCGTGGGATATATCACAAAATTTCGCCAGAAATTTATCAAGAAATTTACCTAGGGATTTATCAGAGAATTTCTTGAGCGATTTTCTGCAGGGTTCTTCTAAGACTAGGCGGACTTGCCCCGGCGTTATAACTCGCAGTATCGCATGAAACCGAATTTGCTTCCACTGCTGACTACTGTTATGTCTTTTGGAGTTGGAAGGCTATGTTTCAGTAGGAATGATATGTCAAGAATAAGTACAGTAGACGTTCGGTCGGTGCAAACGGTTTAACTGCAATGCTTTTTAGTCAGGTAAGTTCAACAAATTTGGAGTTATCGCACCGCCAAAAGTCAAAATGATGTGCCATGTTTGCCCTAATAGGCTGGAGGAATTGAATGAATGTGAATGAATTAAACGAAGAGAAAAAGCAGGATCTTCATATAACAAAATGCAGAAGTAACTGATGCTGTGAATAAGTTCCTCTGGCCTATGAACAGTCGCATGAAGTTCACGTTCATTTTACGTCAATTGATGGCTTTATGACATCTGTCAGGCGTTGCAGTTACTCAATTTCATTCGTTAAGTGAAACGTAAACATGTTGCAGTTAGCAGTTAAACAAAATTACTGACACCGAAAACTGTCATATAACTGCGAAAATGTTCGTATATCGCTAAACTGGTTAGTAGGCTTGGTTCCAGGAGGAGCGTAATATCATAAAGACTATTCCGTGAATCACGTTTATTATTCAAATAGCAAAACATTGGAACCATAAAAAAGTTACGTTATATCGAGGTTAAAGTTACGTTATACTGAGTTACGTAATATCGAGGCTACGTTATACCGTGGTATGACTGTATACAAATCAGTTGGTAACCAAATTCACAAAACAAAAAAAAATTCGGCTCCGTGAAGCAAATAAAAACTATTTTTTATTTCTTTCTATTCGAAAATTACAAATCTAGATTGGACATATTTTTATACAATACAAAAACGCTTTTGGGAGGCAAATATGTATCAAATTAACGGATTCACCATGCTATAAGCGAAATTATAAGCATGACCGCCTCATACAGAGTGTTCGGGCAACGGCGCAGATCTCTAACCATACCATTACTATTATACAATATAGCTATGTATCACCAAATGTATTCAGTAGTAAACACAGCGTAGGCCAATCCACTGCATCCGCAGTGCTAGTTAATAAATTATGTAACCGTTTACCAAGTGTTTCAGTCCTGAGGAGAAATGTCGTTCTCGAGCCTTGTGAACCTACCACTTGCGCGATCATAATGGTGCCGTGACCTAACGCGCGGCAAATCTTCGAAGGATTGAAAGTTAAACAGTTCAACATGCTCCGTTCTACAACCAACCTCTCCAGTCTTCACTGATTACAACACTCTATTGTTCAATGGAATCAGCACCGGGCCAGCTAGCTGCTTTGTTCAAATGTATCGTGTGCTATCATCGGTGTCATCCCGCTCCCAGCGTTCATCGTGGCCTCGCCCTGGTATTGGATGTCACTGATTGGAGGTGAATGTTTAATTGTGCTTCCTACAGCGTTTTTTCCAGAGCAGTCTTCACTCTCTGGCGGTACACCTTGTACCCCGTAGCCTCCAATCTACCATGTATTCGAAGAACAAGACGGCCATGTTGCATGAAGTTCCGTTGCGGCAAATGGGCCCCCAGCGGCAAAAGCTCATCGGAATAGTCATCTCATCGGGTTCTTGCGTAGTTCGAATACAACCAGGCTGCAGTGCATGATCGTTACATATTATTCTGTTGAAGTAGTTACTTCAAGGCGGGGAGTATGTTCGGGCAACGGCGCAGATATCTAACCATACCATTACTATTATACAATATAGCTATGTATCACCAAATGTATTCAGTAGTAAACACAGCGTAGGCCAATCCACTGCATCTGCAGTGCTAGTTAATAAATTATGTAACCGTTTACCAAGTGTTTCAGTCCTGAGGAGAAATGTCGTTCTCGAGCCTTGTGAACCTACCACTTGCGCGATCACAGAGTTATTGCACACCTTGGAACCTCGCTAATTGTTGCACACTCCATGCTTTTCTTATGAGGTGTGCAACAATTGGCGAGTTTTTAAGGTGTGTAACAATTGGCGATTTACCCTAGATGATGGATATGGAAAATCATGAAGCTAGAGCCGTCGCATGCCTAGTTTTGGCGTCAAAGCCAAAATGTCCACGAAACAGGTTCCTCCAGGGTACATTTCGGTGGGCACGGGTTAGCCAGGGAGGTCACTGGTCATTTTCATGATTACTAAGATGATGGATATGAAAAAATCATGAAGATAGAGCCGTCGCATGCCTAGATTTGGTGTTTTGGTCAAAATGACCTCGAAACAGGTTCCTCCGGGGCACATTCCGGTGGCCACGGGTTAGCCAGAGAGGTCACTGGTCATTTTCATGGTTACTAAGATGATGGATATGAAAAATCATGAAGATAGAGCCGTCGCATGCCTAGATTTGGTGTTTTGGTCAAAATGTCCTCGAAACAGGTTCCTCCAGGGCACATTCCGGTGGCCACGGGTTAGCCAGGGAGGTCACTGGCCATTTTCATGGTTACTAAGATGATGGATATGAAAAATCATGACGATAGAGCCGTCGCATGCCTAGTTTTGGTGTCATGGTCAAAATGTCCTCGAAACAGGTTCCTCCAGGGCACATTCCGGTGGCCACGGGTTATCCAGGGAGGTCACTGGACATGTTCATGGTTACTAAGATAATGGTTATGAAAAATCATGACGATAGAGCCGTCGCAAGCTTAGTTTTGGTGTCATGCTCAAAATGTCCTCGAAACAGGTTCCTCCAGGGCACATTCCGGTGGCCACGGGTTGGCCAGGGAGGTCACTGGTCATTTTCATGGTTACCAAAATAATGGATATGAAAAATCATGAAGATAGAGCCGTCGCATGCCTAGATTTGGTGTTTTGGTCAAAATGTCCTCGAAACAGGTTCCTCCAGGGCACATTCCGGTGGCCACGGGTTAGCCAGAGAGGTCACTGGCCATTTTCATGGTTACTAAGATGATGGATATGAAAAATCATGACGATAGAGCCGTCGCATGCCTAGTTTTGGTGACATGGTCAAAATGTCCTCGAAACAGGTTCCTCCAGGGCACATTCTGGTGGCCACGGGTTATCCAGGGAGGTCACTTTTCATGTTCATAGTTACTAAGATAATGGTTATGAAAAATCATGACGATAGAGCCGTCGCAAGCCTAGTTTTGGTGTCATGGTCAAATGTCCTCGAAACAGGTTCCTCCAGGGCACATTCCGGTGGCCACGGGTTAGTCAGGGAGGTCACTGGTCATTTTCATGGTTACTAAGATAATGGATATGGAAAATCATGAAGATAGAGCCGTCACAAGCCTAGTTTTGGTCTCATGGTCAAAATGTCCTCGAAACAGGTTCCTCCAGGGCACATTCCGGTGGCCACGGGTTGGCCAGGGAGGTCACTGGTCATTTTCATGGTTACCAAAATAATGGATATGGAAAATCATGATGATAAAGTCGTCGCATGCCTAGTTTTGGTGCCATAACTGAAATGTCCACGAAACAGGTTCCCGCGAGGGCCATTCCGACACCCGGGACAGGACCAGATTGTGTTGACCGGTTCCACATGTCCACTATCAGACGCACATTATCCAGTTGGACATTTTTGCTGAAGACACCAACATTGTATCTAGTAAAGCATGTAAACCATAATTGAAAGCGTATGCCGTGTACTGAGTACACGACGCGACCGCTCGTGTAACTTTTTTTGATGCGACTGATGGAGGGTTAACGATTCGAATCGGACCGCCGATCAAGTGCAGAAGCAGCAGCTGAAGCTACTTTTGCTCCTTCTCATGTTGCTGATTGACGACGACGACGACGGAGCTTGAAAATGTGTGACACCATCAACACCATAGCCTACCTGATCGTACAAAAAACTGCACCGGTGCGCATGGATGCTCCCACGTGGTACCTCTTGATTTCATGTATGTGCAGCTATAACATACATATAGATTATCCGGAGCGAGTATTTTTCGTAATTGCAAAAAAATTTGTATGCAACGCGTTGCAAAACTCGATTTTTCAGCACTCGTCGTATTTATCCAACTCGGCAAGCCTCGTTGGATAAATGTACAACTCGTGCTGAAAAAATCATCATTTTGCAACTTGTTGCATAAATAACTATTTTTAGGAACGTGGTCAGCCACGTTGGGTCTGCTAATCTATCTATATATATAAAAATCAATGTATGTAAGTTTGTATGTTTGTATGTTCGTATGTTTGTATGTTCGTATGTTTATTTGTTTGTATGTATGTATGTATGTTCCAGCATAACTCCGGAATGCCTCAACCATTTTCAACCAAATTTGGTATACACATTTGTTAAATTAAGGAGGTGGTTATAAGAGTTTTGGAATTCAAGATGGCGGCTTGGGTTCCAAGATGGCAGCCAAAACGTTAGAAGGCATGCTATTTAACGGTAAATCTTTTACGAATAATATGCAATATGGGAATCTATCGATCGGGCTTGATGAGAAGAAGTCAAAAATTAATTTCTGACGCCATTTTGGAATCCAAGATGGCGGCCCTTAATCCAAGATGGCGGACAATAATCCAAGATGGCGGCCATGGAATGGTGGTTTGAGCTATGATACCATGCAATATGGGTATCTATCGATCGGGCTTGACGAGTGAAAGTCAAAAATAGATATTTGACGCCATTTTGGAATCCAAGATGGCGGACCATAATCCAAGATGGCGGCCATGGAAAGGTGGTTTGAGCTATGATACCATGCAATATGGGTATCTATCAAAAGGGCTTGACGAGTAGAAGTCAAAAATAGATATTTGACGCCATTTTGGAATCCAAGATGGCGGACCATAATCCAAGATGGCGGCCAGAAATGTGGTTTGAGCTATGATACCATTCAATATGGGTATCTATCAAACGGGCTTGACGAGTAAAAGTCAAAAACAGATATTTGACGCCATTTTGGAATCCATGATGGCGGACCATAATCCAAGATGGCGACCATGGAATGGTGGTTTGAGCTATGATACCATGCAATATGGGTATCTATCGATCGGGCTTGACGAGTGAAAGTCAAAAATAGATGTTTAACGCCATTTTGGAATCCAAGATGGCGGACCATAATCCAAGATGGCGGCCATGGAAAGGTGGTTTGAGCTATGATACCATGCCATATGGGTATCTATCGATCGGGTTTGACGAGTAGAAGTCAAAAATAGATATTTGACGCCATTTTGAAATCCAAGATGGCGGACCATAATCCAAGATGGCGGCCATGGAATGGTGGTTTGAGCTATGATACCATGCAATATGAGTATCTATCGATCGGGCTTGACGAGTAGAATTAAAAAATCAATATCCGACGCCATTTTTAAATCCAAGATGGCGGACCATAATCCAAGATAGCGGCCATGGAAATGTGGTTTGAGCTATGATACCATGCAATATGGGTATCTATCAAACGGGCTTGACGAGTAGAAGTCAAAAACAGATATTTGACGCCATTTTGGAATCCAAGATGGCGGACCATAATCCAAGATGGCGACCAGAAATGTGGTTTGAGCTATGATACCATGCAATATGGGTATCTATCGATCGGACTTGACGAGTGAAAGTCAAAAATAGATATTTGACGCCATTTTGGAACCCAAGATGGCGGACCATAGTCCAAGATGGCGGCCATGGAATGGTGGTTTGAGCTATGATACCATGCAATATGGGTATCTATCAATCGGGCTTGATGAGTAGAAGTCAAAAATAGATATTTGAGGCCATTTTGGAATCCAAGATGGCGGACCATAAGCCAAGATGGCAGCCATGGAATGGTGGTTTGAGCTATGATACCATGCAATATGGGTATCTATCGATCGGGCTTGATGAGTAGAAGTCAAAAATAGATATTTGACGCAATTTTGGAATCCAAGATGGTGGACTATAATCCAAGATGGCGACCATGGAATGGTGGTTTGAGCGATTATACCATGCAATATGGGTATCTATCGATCGGGCTTGATGAGTAGAAGTCAAAAATAGATATTTAACGCTATTTTGGAATCCAAGATGGCGGACCATAATCCAAGATGGCGGCCATGGAATGGTGGTTTGAGCTATGATACCATGCAATATGGGTATCTATCGATCGGGCTTGATGAGTAGAAGTAAAAAATCAATATCCGACGCCATTTTGAAATTCAAGATGGTGGACTATAAATCCAACATGGCGGACCATAATCCAAGATGGCGGCCATGGAATGGTAGTTTGAACTATGATACCATGCAATATGGGTATCTATCGATCGGGATTGACGAGTAGAATTCAAAAATAGATATTTGACGCCATTTTGAAATCCAAGATGGCGGACCATAATCCAAGATGGCGGCCATGGAATGGTGGTTTGAGCTATGATGCCATGCAATATGGGTATCAATCGATCGGGCTTGACGAGTAGAAGTCAAAAATATATATTTGATGTTATTGTGGAATCCAAGATGGCGAACCATAATCCAAGATGGCGGTCAGAAATGTGGTTTGAGCTATGATACCATGCAATATGGGTATCTATCAAACGGGCTTGACGAGTAGAAGTCAAAAATAGATATTTGACGCCATTTCGAAATCCAAGATGGCGGACCATAATCCAAGATGGCGGCCATGGAATGGTGGTTTGAGCTATGATACCATGCAATATGGGCATCAATCGATCGGGCTTGATGAGTAGAAGTCAAAAATAAATATTTGACGTTTTTTGGAATCCAAGATGGCGGACCATAATCCAAGATGGCAGCCATGGAATTGTGGTTTGAGCTATGATACCATGCAATATGGGTATCTATCAATCGGGCTTGACGAGTAAAAGTCAAAAACAGATATTTGACGCCATTTTGAAATCCAAGATGGCGGACCATAATCCAAGATGGCGGCCATGGAATGGTGGTTTGAGCTATGATACCATGCAATATGGGTATCTTTCGATCGGGCTTGATGAGTAGAAGTCAAAAATAGATATTTGACGCAATTTTGGAATCCAAGATGGCGGACCATAATCCAAGATGGCGGCCATGGAATGGTGGTTTGAGCTATGATGCCATGCAATATGGGTATTTATCGATCGGGCTTGACGAGTAGAAGTTTAAAATAAATATTTGACGCCATTTTGAAATCTAAGATGGCGGACCATAATCCAACATGGCGGCCATGGAATGGTGGTTTGAGCTATGATACCATGCAATATGGGTATCTATCGATCGGGCTTGATGAGTAGAAGTCAAAAATAGATATTTGACGCAATTTTGGAATCCAAGATGGCGGACCATAATCCAAGATGGCGGCCATGGAATGGTGGTTTGAGCTATGATGCCATGCAATATGGGTATTTATCGATCGGGCTTGACGAGTAGAAGTTTAAAATAAATATTTGACGCCATTTTGAAATCTAAGATGGCGGACCATAATCCAACATGGCGGCCATGGAATGGTGGTTTGAGCTATGATACCATGCCATATGGATATCCATCATACGGGCTTGACGAGTAGAAGTCAAAAATAGATATTTGACGCCATTTTGGAATCCAAGATGGCGGACCATAATCCAAGATGGCGGCCATGGAATGGAGGTTTGAGCTATGATACCATGCAATATGGGTATCTATCGATCGGGCTTGATGAGTAGATGTCAAAAATAGATATTTGACGCTATTTTGGAATCCAAGATGGCGGACCATATGATACCATGCAATATGGGTATCTATCAATCGGGCTTGACGAGTAAAAGTCAAAAATAGATATTTGACGCCATTTCGAAATCCAAGATGGCGGACCATAATCCAAGATGGCGGCCATGGAATGGTGGTTTGAGCTATGATACCATGCAATATATGCATCAATCGATCGGGCTTGACGAGTAGAAGTCAAAAATAGATATTTGACGCCATTTTGAAATTCAAGATGGCGGACCATAAGCCAAGATGGCAGCCATGGAATGGTGGTTTGAGCTATGATACCATGCAATATGGGTATCAATCGATCGGGCTTGACGAGTAGAAGTCAAAAATATATATTTGATGTTATTGTGGAATCCAAGATGGCGAACCATAATCCAAGATGGCGGCCAGAAATGTGGTTTGAGCTATGATACCATGCAATATGGGTATCTATCAAACGGGCTTGACGAGTAGAAGTCAAAAATAGATATTTGACGCCATTTCGAAATCCAAGATGGCGGACCATAATCCAAGATGGCGGCCATGGAATGGTGGTTTGAGCTATGATACCATGCAATATGGGCATCAATCGATCGGGCTTGACGAGTAGAAGTCAAAAATAGATATTTGACGCCATTTTGAAATCCAAGATGGTAGACCATAATCCAAGATGGTGGCCATGGAATGGTAGTTTGAACTATGATACCATGCAATATGAGTATCTATCGATCGGGCTTGACGAGTAGAAGTAAAAATCAATATCCGACGCCATTTTGAAATCCAAGATGGCGGACCATAATCCAAGATGGCGGCCATGGAATGGTGGCTTGAGCTATGATACCATGCAATATGGGTATCTATCAAACGAGCTTGACAAGTAGAAGTCAAAAATAGATATTTGACGCCATTTCGAAATCCAAGATGGCGGACCATAATCCAAGATGGCGGCCATGGAATGGTGGTTTGAGCTATGATACCATGCAATATGGGCATCAATCGATCGGGCTTGACCATCCAAGATGGCGGCCATGGAATGGTGGTTTGAGCTATGATACCATGCAATATGGGTATCTATCGATCGGGCGTGATGAGTAGAAGTCAAAAATAGATATTTGACGCAATTTTGGAATCCAAGATGGTGGACTATAATGCAAGATGGCGGCCATGGAATGGTGGTTTAAGCGATTATACCATGCAATATGGGTATCTATCGATCGGGCTTGATGAGAAGAAGTCAAAAATAGATATTTGACGCTATTTTGGAACCCAAGATGGCGGACCATAATCCAAGATGGCAGCCATGGAATGGTGGTTTGAGCTATGATACCATGCAATATGGGTATCTATCAATCGGGCTTGACGAGTAAAAGCCAAAAATAGATATTTGACGCCATTTTGAAATCCAAGATGGTGGACCATAATCCAAGATGGTGGTTTGAGCTATGATACCATGCAATATGGGTATCAATCGATCGGGCTTGACGAGTAGAATTCAAAAATAGATATATGACGCCATTTTGGAATCCAAGATGGCGACCATGGAATGGTGGTTTGAGCTATGATACCATGCAATATGGGTATCTATCAATCGAGCGTGATGAGTAGAAGTCAAAAATAGATATTTCATGCCATTTTGGAATCCAATATGGCGGACTATAAATCCAGCATGGTGGACCATAATCCAAGATGGCGGCCATGGAATGGTGGTTTGAGCTATGATACCATGCAATATGGGTATCTATCGATCGGGCTTCATGAGTAGAAGTCAAAAATAAATATTTGACGCCAGTTTGGAATCCAATATGGCGGACTTTAATCCAAGATGGCGGCCATGGAAATGTGGTTTAAGCTATGATACGATGCCATATGGGTTTCTATTGATCCGGCTTATGAGTAGAAGTAAAAAATCAATATCCGACGCCATATTGAAATCCAATATGGCGGACTATAAATTCAAGATGGCGGACCATAATCCAATATGGCGGCCATGGAATGGTGGTTTCAGCTATTATTCCATGTAGTATGGGTATCCATCGATCGGGCTTGATGGTAGAAATAAAAATCGCTATGTGACGCCATTTTGAAATTCAAGATGGCGAACTATAAATTCAAGATGGCGAACCATAATCCAAGATGGCAGCCATGAGCTATGATATCATGCAATATAGATATTAATCGATTGGGCTGGATGCGTAGAAGTCAAAAATCGACATTTGACGCCATTTTGAAATTCATGATGGCGGACTATAAATTCAAGATGGCGGCCATGAGCTGATACCATGCAATATGGGTCCATCGGACTTGATGTGTAGAAGTCAAAAATAGATATTTGACGCCATTTTGGAATCCAAGATGGCGAACCATAATCCAAGATTGCGGCCATGGAATGGTGGTTTGAACTATGATACCATGCAATATGTGTATTTATTGATCAGGCTTGACGAGAAGATGTTAAAAATTAATATTTTACACCAATTTGAAATCCTAGCTGACGGACCATAATCTAAGATGGCGGCCATGTAATGATGGTTTGTGCTATGATACCATGCAATGTGGGTATCAATCGATTGGGCTTAATGAATGTAAGTCTAAAATCGATATCGTACGCTATTTTGAAGATTGAGATAGCGAACCGCAAAATATTCGTTTACCATAATATATGAAACTACTTCTGGCAAATTTTTGCGTTGCAACTGTTTGGAGGACTGAGGAACATCGGCGGCAGAAAGCCGCCGATGTTTCGAAAGGCCGATGCGCCGTGTTTGCGTCGATTCACTTCTATGCGAGCAGCAGATCCAAGCATTTGCCCGGTAGAATGCGAACAGAGGTGTTATCCCTTTGTTAAGTCCGACGAGCGTAAGCGAGTCGGACAGCATACGTTTACACGTTGTAACGCAAACATATTTCTACTGATTGAGATTTAAAACCACGGCTCCGCAATTCGATAGGTCATAGAGCACGCTACGAAAACTTATTTGAAACGTTCATGTTTTGTTTTCGTAACATTTATCTATGGAACCTTTAACACTTTCTCAAAGTGCCGTTGAAAAATTGTGAAAGCACATGATTAAGCTTTAATTTATTTTGACTGAACAAAACATGAAGAATCATCATTTACATTGAAATATATGAAACTAATAAACCTAGCAAATGCCATGTGACAAAGATGAGAAACCAAAATAAAATTCCAGTTTTGGTATAGAACTTGACTTACCTCTCTTCAGCTTAGTATTTTTCTTTTTAAGATAGATACTGTTTTTTTTTTAGATTGTGTGGAAAACACAATGGCACTCTATGCCGTAGAAACGTATCAGTAGATATAATGTTTAGTGCTTCGGAATTCTGGATTTTTGACAGTATTTTAATATGGCTTTTATGTCACCTGGAATCTCTTTATTTTCAGCATGATCTTGCGGAACACCGGCATGTATACCCATTCGGTTATATGGGACTTCGCATTTGCTTCAGTCCCCCTCAATAAATAAACCCGAGCAAAGCCGGGCAACTCAGCTAGTCATCATATATATAAATGCCCAGAGTTGTCTGTCCTTCCGTCACGCTTTGAAATGTTTCATTGAAATGTTTCGCCATAGTTGTATCACTTCAGATATAATAAGAAGAACTTATTTGGAATGATCTGGAGCATAAATATTCTGAAAATTCCAAGAGCTTTCTGGAAGTTACTGAAAGCTCCAGAAAAAAAGAAGGTTCTGGAATTTTCCGGAGTATTGAATGTCTTAGATATTCGAGACCTTCTAGAAGTTTCTGAACGCTCTAGAAGAAAGATGCAATATTATGAAACATCTTCTTCTTATTCTTGGCATAACGTCCCAATTGGAACAAAGCATGCTTCTCAGCTTGCTAATTTTGTTGTAATTACTGAAAGTTTCAGAAAACAGAACGTTCTGGAATGTTCTGAATGATTAAACTACTTTAATTTTCGAGAACTTTCCGGAAGACTCGGGAAGTTCTCTTACCCTCAGCATAATTTTGCTTAATACCCGCGAGTTTACTGCTCGGCTGTATGTTCCTGAGAAGCTTCTAGAAGTTTCTTACTATTTCAGAGATCAGAACCCTGTAACAGTTAAAAGTGTATACATGGAAGTATACTTTCTGGCGTTTTTCATTTCTGAATACATAATAGTATACCTTCTTGCGCTTCTGATGAGTCCATTGCTGAGTGAAATGTTTCGCATATTTACAATGGCTTCTCGGGCTTCTGAGGAAACTTCTGGAAATTGTTATTCCAGAATGCTCAAGAATCTCTTTGAGAGGGAAGACCATTTTCTAAATCTAAATTAAGGAGATCAAAAACGGCATATGAATCCAGGTGTTGTCTATCTGTCCTCCCGTCACGCTTAGCAAAGTTTAACTGAAATATTTCACGTATATTTCGGTGAGGCCAGCATGATATGATCTGCGTGTTCGAGATTGAAGTCGAATCGAAGTCGAAGAATTGGATTCGAAGAAACTCCTTTTCTATCAGAACGTCAATGTATTCGGGAGGTTTCTGTTTCAAATATAAAGGCATTTTTCTAACTTTTCTGGGCAAAAAGGAAGAAGCAGAAGAGAAGAACAATATTCTAGATCATTGCGTATTACCCGGAGAGATGAAAATGCTATTTATACAAATGCTCAAGAGTTTTCCAAACATAATGTAAATTCTCGGCTTGGCATACAAAAAAACTTCACCAAAAAGAAAAATAAATTTATCGAACACCCTAGAATATTCTTTGAAGGAATCAATATGCTTTTCTTCATTATTGGAAGAAATTTTCAGGAACTAAAACAAGGAAAAGAATATATTCCAGGACATATTTCGTAGGAAGGACAGGCGTATTTCAAAACTTTCCATAATAAATTAAATATTCGTAAACTTTTTGTTTCGAATTAAAAGAAATTTCTGAAACTTTCCTGAGCGAAGAAGTTGGAGAAGAGGAACGAGAAGAAGATAAAGATACGCATGTTTTTGGAATATTCTAGAACATTTTCTGATGCAGGAAATTCTAGAAATGTTCGTGAATTTTCGATAAATAATGGAATATTTAGAAGCTTTCTGTTTCTGATTCTAAAAAATTAGAAACATTCCTGTTAGAATCAGGAGATGAAATCGAAGATTCATAAACATTCTCGAACATTCTTCGTAGGAATCAAACCAATAACATACATGTTCAAGTATTTTTCACAAATAATAGCATATTTGAAAACTTTCTGTTTAGAATTCGGAGAAGTTTTTGGACCCTTACATTGCAAAGAGATTAAGAAGAAGGAAATTCTAGAACACTTCAGAGGAATAAATATGGTTTCTGAATTAAGCAAAAAATGCATACCTACCAACATTTTTTAAGCCATCGTCATAATTCTCGGGATTGTGAAAACGTGGCTAGCCACGTCGGGTCAGCTAGTATTTAATATGGGCAAGATGTCTGGACTCCTACAATGGCGACTAGAGGTCTGAAATCCAAGATGGTGGCTTCAAATTCAAGATGGCTTCTGTTTAAAGAAGTTTAAGGCTCTAAAACCATGAAAGATGTCCGGAATCAGAAAATGTCGACCAGAATGTACAAGATGGCGATCTAAAATCCAAGATAACGGCTTCAGTTTCAAGATGGCGGTCGTTTGATGGAGATTTAAGCTCTAACGGCTGTTTAATGAAGTTTTCGGCTCTAAAACCGTGCAATATTGGTATATTTGATATGGGGAAGACTTCCAGAGTCCAAAATGGCGATCAGGATATCCAAAATGGCAATCTAAAATTTAAGATGGCGGCTCCGAATTTAATATCGCAGCTGTTTAATGGAGTTTTAGGGCCTGAAACAATGCATTATTGGTATATTTGGGATGTGGATGATGTCTGGATTCCAAAAATGGCGACCAGAACATCCAAGATGGCAATCTTTAATCCTAAATGGCGGCTTCAAATTCAAGATAGCGTCTTTTTCTTAAGAGTTTGAGGCTCAAACATTGAAAGCCAAATAACCGATATGATTTCTGGTATCATGAAATGGATTTCTGTTAATTGTATGACAGTGCGATATACATAAACATTTCGCTTGAGTTTTATTGAAATGGGGCTTCGAAGGCACGAGAAAGGCGCCATCACCGCTAGGTGGATTAATTAGGGTTTTTTCATTTGGGCCCGCCGCGTCGTCGTCGTCGTCGCAGATTTGGCTGTGCTCATCTTCGTACGGGGCGGTTAAGTGTGATTTTTGAGGCAAAGTGAAAAAGCCGCTTTTTTTTATTCGGACCGGCTGCGTCGTCGTCGTCGTCAATTTGAATGTCCACATCGTCGTACCCGTGTGTAGTTGTAGCGGTTCAGTGTGATTTCGGAGAAGAGGCCAGTTAGTGGAAGATGCTGTAGCACATACGCACTGGACACTTCGAAGGATGTTTATTGGTGAGCTCTTTCCATTTTATCATAATAATAATAATAATAATAATAATAATAATGCTAAAGGATTTATACAATTCTGCTCTGGTTTTTGTGTATTTATCTAACAAATATTGAAAAGTTCGTCACGTCATCATCCTTGTGCTCATCATTCTACTAGACATAAAGTAGAAAAAGTGAAAGCAGCAGAAAGGCAACCAGTTTGATAAAGTAGAATAGAATCTAGGCGCTGTACAAAATGTAAGTGCAGCTGTCAATTGGAATTGCTCACGTAGTGCCCCCGTGGACAATAGAGCTGTAAATTAGGTTAAGTGATTAAGAATAAAAAAAATATGGGCGTTCTAGAAAACGTGAAATCTAGTTCACGGTGTACATTTCTTAAAAAAAATTGGTCCCTTCCGAAGGGAGAACTCACATTTCGCAAGTTTGTCGTGAGTGGGATTCGATCCCAGGTCCTCGACGTGATAGTCAAGTATTCTAACCACCACACCAGGTCCGCACCACACTTACGTGGCTTATGAACAGCCCCTAACTTCTCACGAACTTGTTTGCTTTAACTTTTAAGCGATCAAAAGGTAAATTGGTCAATTAACCTCTGAATTAACGACTCATGCAAAATATTTTGTTTTACCAAATCAAAAAATGATCTCATTGCCAGTTTGCCAGGGTGGATTGAGGATCCACTTAGTGTTTGTATTAGTGAATGACTCCCGCAGTTGGTTGCCGATTATTGCAATCCTTTCTCGGAGTTCTTTACGGGTGCCCTGAAAATTAGTGCCGTTATCTAATCTAATCTTATCTAATCTAATAAAAACGCAGCCAGTACGAGAAAGCATCCTGGAAAGTAATCAGGTTAGGTTGGGACTAATTGATTGGGCCTAATTACTTTTCTTGTCAATATTGAGGCTTGTAGCCAAGGATGTTTTCGATCACCTGGCAATCATTTGATTCATTTGTCAATAATTCAGTTCAGAACTAGGGGCGGGACAGCTCTGATATTAATTAGCGTTAGTATTAGGTACTGTCCCGCCCCTAGGTTCAGAAGCATAATGTTAAAATGTGGTGTTCGGCAAACTTGTAGATAAGTGTTTTTCCTAAAATTATCACCAAGGACACCATATCCTAACTCTCACATATACGGCGTGGGAGCGCTAGTACCACCTACTCATACTAAACGATCGAAAAATCCGATCGTTTAGTATGAGTAGGTGATACTAACTCTTCTACTCCGCAAATATAAGAGTGAGAATATGGCGTCCTTGGTGATAATCGTGGGAAAAATACTTATCTACAAGTTTGCCGAACACCACATTTCAATATTATGCTTCTGAACTGAATTATAGACAAATGAGTCAAATGATTGCCAGGTGATCGAAAACATCCTAGCTTGTAGCATATCAAAGATATGATGCAAGCGTCAAAGCCGCCAGGCCTACTGCGTTGTATTTGCCGCAGTGATGATTCATCGAATTGTCTCGAGTTTTAACTATTGTTTTCCGTCGAAGCAATTCTAGAATCTACAGGGAAGGATGGATGCGTGGACGCTCCAGATGTGTTTAATATGGGTAAAGAATATACGCATGTGGAAATAATGTAATTGAATAGAATACGATGAATATTGGAAAGCTCTCACCCATTTAGCTTGTGTGGTCCGAAGTTAATCATCCAAGTTTGAAGCCGCGGTTCCGCGAGGCAGGACACTAATAAAAACATCTTTATCAAAATATGCTCGGTCAGCGTTCTTCTTCTGAAATGATGCCCACACGAGAAATTCAAGGGGACGGAACTCATACAAAACAACTACTGTTACCGTAAACCGGGGTCAAATTGATCAGTGGGGTGAAGTTGATCATTCGGGTACTACATTATAATTCCAAACTAGAAGCTCTCAAGCGTCGTAATGATCCAAAACTTTTTACGTCATCTAGTTCATAGATGTCTAGAGATGAATATAGACTTTGAATGTTTTAGTTAGTTTTGCCTTATTTTTTATGAATTTGCACTTAGCAATATCACTTAGCTGAAATCATTGCTACACAGTTAGAAAAAATCACCGATTTCGGCAATGTTTTACCGAAATCTCAACCGTTAAGTTTGTTTTACTGGAAAAAATCGGTAACGGTAGCAACTTTTACCGAAGTTCGTTAGAGTTTGACAGATAAACGACAATATTTTACCGAAATTTGTTATTTTTTTCAGAATTTCGTTAAAAATCCATTACCGAACGCTCAGCGGTTGAGATTTCGGTAAAAATTACCGAACACGATTAGCTGTGTACTAAACAGTCGATTGCCAATAAAAGTTCCCGTAAATTCTCTGTTTTAACATTTGCGTGGAGCCTTGCTTGGGAAGTTGTGTAGCTATTCTGAACATGAATAATTTAAAAAACAGTTTATTTTTTGATGAAATTGTCAATTATTGTGATATAAACCACTTATTGCATTGGAAATTGTCTACCTTTATACGTTAAGGCGGAAATTTTAAAATTTAATTTTGCATTTTAAGTGTCTCTTCACTAGTTGTAAGAGTTTGAATGCGTTATTTGGGTTTAGAAGAGCAAAATTAAACGGGAAAGGAAATTATTCTAACCGATGCTTAAATATATGCTGATCAATTTCGCCCCAAAGTGGCATTTTCAATTTTTTGATATTTGGAGTTATTTATTTAACTTAAAGTTTAAATTTTTTGAACAAAATTTTGTCACATGGTTCCATGGAGATCTGGGTACTGGTTTTACAGAAATTCTTTTGGCAATATTTGAATTGCTGCTAATGTTATCCACAAAAGTTGTTTCAAAGTGATCAATTTGACCCCGGATTACGGTACCGTCTACCCCCGTTGGTTTGAACGACACCTCATGCAAACCAACGGGGTGCATTTATAGTTTGAACTTCTAGCAACCCTGTGGCGACGGAAAAATACACTACTGGCAGCCTTATTTGATGTTTTGTTTTGATTCTGCGTTCCGTTTCACCCCGTTCCATCAGCAGAATGAAGTTTGAACCATTTTTGATTTGAACGATGTGCAGATTAGAGGGGGTCAATTTAAAAAGTGTTCTGATTAGATGCGGTCAAACCAACGGGGGTAGACGGTACTCTTTTTCTTCTGTAAATTTACTTGTTCACATATTTTCAAGACTTCCATACAACTTTTCAAAAATGCTCCTCCTGCCTGGACTTTGGACGGCGTATTGCCGGCTGCTATGCCACAAGCGGAATTGCGAAAAGCACACACTTTCAACTCCCTTCCCAGTGCAATGAAAACTAATGCATCAAATGCATGCTTTAGTAGCCCACAACTTTTCTTTTCCCAATCAAAATCTTCAATTAGCAGGTAATTCAATGGAATCGGAATTCATAAACGACGGTATTGGAACGTGAAAAAATCTGACAAGCAGAGAAAATGCATCCGTTCGCGGCGAAGTCTACTTCGATCCTCTCCCCTGAAAATTGGTGCAGTTATCGGAATAAACTTCAGCCGGCGATCCTCGCTGGGCAATGAAACGGCGAACGGATATTTCGCACGAATCCGTGGATAAAGTATGGCCAACTTCCAGGTGGACAGCTCTGATTGTTAAGCACGTAAATAACACGACCCATCGTTTCGCTGGTTTGTTTTCGATGAGGATGAAATAAAAGAGCTTACGCATTCTAGAGCCGACATCTTTGTTTGGTACACGCAAAACAAGAAAAGCTACCAAAAATTGCGATATGCCTTTTCTACCAATTTATGTATTAAAAACGTACAGAAAATGTGATAAATCATAATCCATTCGTTGTATTAAGATGCGCTACACGGTTCCATAGCTTCCATACCACTACACACAAACACCTCCATTCAAACCCGAGAAGTTGAACCGGGTTGCGTCTAAAAATAACTTTCGCTTCGCTGCTGAGCTTCGCGTCCTATTGTCTACATGGAATTTTCCACTTGCAAACAGCAACCTGCTGGATGCGGGCTTTTCAGTGCACAATGGGTCTAGAGTCGTATTTACGAAGACAAAAATGTTTCTGCCAAGTTCTGTCATTTCTTTTTTTTCATTATTATGAAATGATTACGGTCAATCAAGTGTGGCTTATCCAAAAATCTGCTGATTAATTATTCTCTATACAATATCAGAATGTTTTACAAAGTTATAGCAAATTTACAAAAATAAAACATTCGATTGATTTGATTGATTTGTCTTTATTAAAGAGACTTTCATCCCTTGGATAAAACATTCGAATCATTAGAACTTTTCGAAAAGTTTTCAATAAATTGCAACTTTTTTGCCTTTGGTCACACACTTAGAAAAAATGACGGATTACGGTAAAATTTTACCGTAATCTCAACAGCTGAACGTACGGTAAAAAGTTCGGTGATTTTTCAAACCACCGAACGTACTGTGAATCTCAGAAAAATGCATCTGTCAAAATTACCGGAACGTTCGGTACTTTTTACAAATTTACCGTAAAAATCGCAGAACGTTCGGTATGTTTGTT
Source organism: Aedes albopictus (assembly GCF_035046485.1). Taxonomy (NCBI): domain Eukaryota; kingdom Metazoa; phylum Arthropoda; class Insecta; order Diptera; family Culicidae; genus Aedes; species Aedes albopictus. The sequence goes on along the minus strand of NC_085137.1, from coordinate 304,715,814 downwards.
TACGAATGAATTCTCAATATCACCGAACGTGCGGTAAATTTTTCAAATTTACGGCGATTTTATGCGAGCACAAAAAAACAATATTTTCATAAAAAAAACGTCGATGATGGGATTGAATATGTAACCTTCTGATCAGGAACCACACTTGCTGCCACTGTACAAGAGAGACTTGCTTGGAGATGATGCGCAAATTCTTATAGAACTGATGCTCAAAGCTGCTGGCGTGGCTGTCAAACGCATTTTACAGTAGTACGGTAAAATAGTTCCATCACCGATCTGTTCGGTAAAATATTCACAGGTCTCCTGTAAATTTGTCTAATTTCACCGGTTCTTCGGTGATTTATTAGATTTCACCGATTTTCTCCTGCAATTTCATTGATTTCGCCGTAATACTGTAGTTTGATTGTTTACAGACCAGTTTCGGTGATTTCTTTCACCGAATACTGTAATTTATTCTAAGTGTGCATATTTTAGTCGAGTCCAACGATACATGAAGACCAATACATTAGTCACAAACTTTCAAAATTTAATTTAATTCGGTTCGCTTAGTCCTAAGGTACAGTAATTTGATAAACGGAAGTCAAAAACTAGATATAGATAGAAGGGCTCTAATTTCGTGTAAGCATTCTTTTAGCATTCTGGTCACTTACAAAGTTGGTGTCTTTGACAATGTTGTTTCGTAGGTCAAGGGCTTACAGTTAATGGTCCACTTGTTTCGAAATTTTGCCACAAGGAAGCGCAAGTTACACATTTGCAATATTATGGAAATGAATGTTTTTTTTTTTTGTAAAGCAATCAAAAAGCTGTAATTTAGTTTTCTTTGAACATATTTAAGTCAAGTCAAAGGTTTTTCAAAGAGCTATATATTAGTCATAAATGTGCAAAATTTCATTTCATTTGGTTCACTTAATCCAGAGATATAGCAGTTTAACGAAGAACACTCAAATATGAAACATTTTACTAGAGTCGCTCCAACTTCCTGTAAAATTATCCAATCGAGCTCAAATTTGTACCATTTATAGCTAATTAGTTGTGCAACTAGCAGATAAAATTTGAGAATATTTCCTACACATTATAGAAAGTTACAGGTTGCTGAATATATTCGAGATAATAAGTAAAAGATACATGCTTCTACTAATTTGCAACTAGCGCCGTCTACTGGCAGAATCCTGAACCAATCAGCTATTCAACTGAAACGCCTTAATAAACCAAACAATATTGCCGAAGAAACCAACTTTCTAAGAAATCAGAGTTCTGAGATATATGGAATATAATAATTAATTAATCGTCAGCGCAACCTAGTGGTGGAATTTTAAATCAAACGGCCCATCACCAGTAAAACCTTGGCTGGCCTAACAACTTTGCCAAGTATACCGAATATTTAAGTAATCATGGTGCTAAGATGTACGGTATGGAAATTTCGCCAGTGCTACGTCTTGCTGTCTGTGATATCTGTCATACCAGAGACAAACAGACGTAACACCGATGAAATGTTTATACCAAATATCTCATCATCCTGATTACTTATGCCGTTTTTCTTTATTATCCAGTTCCAACCTGGGTTGGAACTGGATCAGATCACAGTTTCAACCCCAACCCGACTTCGGTTTCACTTGTACTAAAGTTTGTTTGACGTTGTTTGTTTACACATTTTCCGCCAATCCAGTTCCAACCCAGGTTAATAAAGAAAAACGGCATTAGAGAGTTGGTGTCTTCGGCAATATTATTTGGCTGGTCAAGAACTAACAAATGATGAGTCGTTTGATTCAAAATTCCACCACAAGGCAGCGCTAGTGAGCAAACAAATATTATATTCCATATATCTCAGGACTCAGATCACTTAGAAAGTTGATGTCTTCGGCGATATTGTTAGGTTGGTTACGGCCGCTCAGTTGGTTAGCTGATTGGTTCAAGGTTCTGTCAGTAGGCGGCGCTAGTTACGAATTAATTGAAGCATGCAACTTTAATTTATTATTTCAAATATATTCAGCAAGCTGTAACTTTTTCAATAATGCACCAAATATTCTCAAATTTTTCCTGCCAGTTGCACTACTAGTAAGCTATAAACGGTACAAATTTGGGCTCGATTGGATAACTTTACATAAAATTAGAGCAACTCTAATAAAGTAGTTCATATTTGAGTGTTCTTCGTTTAATTGCTATATCTCTGGATCAAGGGGACCGAATGAAATGCGACATTGCACAGTTATGACTAATACATAGCTCTTTGAAAAAACCTTTGACTTGACTTAGACACGTTCAAAGAAAACAAACTTACAGCTTGTTGATTACTTCACGAAAAAATATCAATCATTTGAATGATTTTGCAAATGTGTAACTAGCGCCGCCTAGTGGACCATAAACTGTAAGCCCTTGACTCACTTAACAACGTTGTCGAAGACACCAACTTTCTAAGTGGTGAGAGTCCTGAGATATATTAAATTTAAAATTTGCCGTTTATTGGTGGAATTTCTAATTAAACGATCCATCACCATCCATCATGGCATCGCAAATAAAATTATTAGAAAGCAGATTTTTGAATCAGTTTAACCAGACGAACCACCCTAACATAACAATAATAGGGAATAGGGTCAACAATTGAAAATAAACTTTCTAAAACACAATATGTGTCTAAAAACTTAAAGCTGAAGCTTAAACAGTTTTGTCTTCGCAAATACGGCTCTGGACCCATTGCGCAGAGTGGCGGCTGTATCACTTCCATCACCAAGCCACGTTTGTGTTTATCATGATGGCTTTCAGCCTCTTGTCTATTCATGTGCAGTTATAACCGTGCTGGTTAGAGCGCAGGATACCGTGTATCACCATGATAGTGTCTCGGTTCGATTCCCGCCGCCGCCCGTGTTTCTTTTTAAGCATGTATTGCCATGATCCCATGCCATGCCATGATCAGTCTAAAAATAGAACAAATAATGAGAAACCAGTGCGACAGAGCACACGCACACATGCGAAATTTTCCTTTTCCAGGTTCTAGGAAGCCAATACAATTTTTGGTATACTGCCACCTACCAATTTTTGTATTTGCAAGGCCCTAATACAATATTTGTATATGTTTCATACCCAAATGTATTAGAATCTGCCAATCTCAGGTTGCGTGTACAGCTCGATCAGATCTTCCGGGTGCGCTCCCCACCATGTTCCGGTAATAGTTGGTAAAAGTTGATTCGCTTTGGCAATTCCGTGTCAGAAACTCAAAGCTTCCCCCATGTGAATTTGGAGTCGAACCAGACGCCGAGATATTGAGACGACGTAGCAATGCTCAGCATTTACCTCTCAATTTAGTGTTTTTTTTTTGTTTAGAGAGACTTTACCTCTAGGGCATTCGTGTCTGATGCTTTATTTAGTGTTATATTTTCCAAATCAAAAAATTTTCATGAGGACCTTAGAACCGTGAAAATAAAAAAAATAAAGCAACATAGGTTTTAAAACGGACTTCTGACAGACTAATTGGACTCCCGATTTTTGCTTGGGGTTATCTCTCAAAGATCTCGTCTGAAGGTCTGAAAGGAAGTAGAAGTCTGAGATTCCCATAATCCCATTTGCACGGTGTATAAACGGTTACTCATCAAACCATGGAATCGAAACTTGATTAAGCCTCTGATATCATTTTAAATTTAATTTGAAATTTCGAATAAGAATGTGATATCATTGAAAAAAGGGCCGATATATGGTTCTCTCGCGTAAACAATGGTAGGAATTTTTCAAACAAGTCATAACCACACAAGATGATTAGCCGCTTGATGTTTGTAAGCTGATTTCTCACTCTGCATTCAACTGTTTTGAACCAATCCCCGATATCGTACAAGAAGCGACATCACGTCTCCTGTCTTGTTGTTGGTGGTAGCACAGAAAAGGGCTTGTTTCTTTTCACTTGGTTGAATAGAAACAGATCGACAGTCACAGTCACAAACGCCCGGCAGCTCCACAAGACAGTCAGTCGGAAAGCCGCTGGTGGCGAGAAAAATCAATAAATCATTGTTCCTTTCAGTCACCTATCAGTCTGCAATTATTAAATACTATTATGTGATAAATCATGATTAAAAATGCTAACACGTTCAATTGGCCTGGCTGGTTGACTGGTGAAACCTGAAGAGAGTAGCAGCGCCACTACACCCTGAACTGACTCGGGTACTCTGGTACTTCGGTGTCGCTTCTGCAGGCGGCCAACACTGACAAGAGAGTGTTAAATTAAATGATCTTAGACGAGTCAACTGTTGTTGTTATTGCAGTGGCTGCTGGCTGTCGCGGACCATTAAAAAGGTACATGCAGTGCGAAGATAAAAAGTGAACCCGATCTGCCGGGCTACTGGTTTCCATTATAATTGATTTAATTAGAGAAATCATTACGTGCCTCATTAGACAATCGATGATAGACAGCAGTTTTGCAATGTGGAATTTATTATTGGGTTGAAATTATTTTGCTACGTGGAGAAATTAGAGCAGTCTTGGAACGACACGTGTGAGCCCGAACGTAGGGCCGTTTGAAGGGAAAACTCTGCATTTATCTACCGTTGTGTGTGATTGATAATAGAATCTAACTGAACCAGCTTTTATGGAAATCGAAAACAGTCTAGACATCAGGGTTTCACTCCACGGTTAGCCAACCCAAGTGAGTTATGAACATGCAATAGACATGATATCTGATATCTGAAACTTTCCACGGTACTGATCCAAAACATTTTTCTTCTTAAAACCTGCTTCTCAGTTAAGTGTTCTACAAGAACTAGCACAATTATTATATGAATGCTTATGTATCGTATGTTAAACTAAAATATTCAATGCCCAAGGAAACCAAGGAAATTTTCACTACGAAAAGCCCTGGATCGACCAAGAATCGAACCCGTCACCCTCAGCATGGTCTTGCTGAACACCCGTGCGTTTACCATTTCAACGACATGTATGGGTTCAAAACTTCTCTCCTTTGAAAGACCCCAATGATACAGTTGAAAAATTGTTCAGCGATTCCTATCCAAAGCAATATTACGAAATCGCAACCTTTCCATAATTTAAAATCCAATGTTGAAATGCGTGATGCGAGATCTTAATCTGCCCACAAATGAACCCATATTCATGTTCTATTCTGCGCCATTAAACTGCACGAGCACGGCACGAACCACAATAAAGATTATTCATAAACCACCACAGTGGAGGCCCTTGATCCATAAATTCCATCGAAACTACATTATAATCTATTTACTATTTTTCACGTTTCGAGCCAATGGCCGGGCCAATCATCACATGCACCCCCGTGAGCGAGCAGCTGACGGGCCCAGGCCTTCTCCCGCCTGGCCCGTGGCAAATGTGCGATCTTGCGCGCCCCAGAGGCCAATTCCGATTCGAAAATGCAAAGGACCCTTATGTTGCGCGCGCGATCTCAACACACGACGACGTCGCGGACAGACGACCGAATCGCTTTCCAAGTTTGATCTGAATGTGAATCTGTCAGCTCCAATAAAGATCAATTCAAGTTGCCTGCTGCCTGACAGAGCTACGTGGATGGGGAGAACAAGGTTGAATGCTTCATGGAGGAAAGCTGAATGTTGGTATTAAAATTTAACTAAACATCTAGTTTAATTAGAAGCCCATAAAGCCAAAGTGGTAGACACACGGGTATTCATGAAATCTTTATGAAATCACAATTCATGAGACTTTTAGGGAGGCATATGGATCAGTTCTTGGCATGGTAAAGGATGGCTATGCTGCGCAGTTCAGATCCCATTGTGATCCACTAGCCTCTGCCCAGCAACTCCTACCCCTACCTCCTCGTGGTACCGGCCGGAAACTATGAGCAACCTTAGGAAAGATCGAGTAACCAACCCCGGTGGGAACTTTGATCGTAGGCTGACAGGGAAGAGTGCAGGGGGGGGGGTTGTCTCGGCAAACCTGAGCGTCAGTTTTCCAGGACGAGCTGCACACAACAGCGTCTGATCCCCATGTTAGGGGCGACTAATCATCGTTCGGGTGCCAGGGAAGGACTCTAAGCTCAACTGTGAACTATAGTCCTCCGGAAAGTAGTGGATTGGTGTCAGGCCCTGCGAGCCACCAGTAAAAACCCATTGTAACGGAAAATCAGCAACAGAATAATACGAACCGAGACCAACGGCAACGACTCCATCGAACAAAAAGGACTTGCGATTGGAAACTCGGTACGTGGAACTGCCGATCTCTCATCTTCAATAGGAGCACCCGCATACTCGCCTATCTACTGAAGGACCGCGGGTTCGGCATCGTAGCGCTGCAGGAGGTGTGTTGGACAGGATCCATAGTGCGACGTTTAGAGGTAACCATACCATCTACCAGAGGTGCGGCAACACACGCGAGCTGGGAACATCTTTCATCGTGATGGGTGATATGCAGAGGCGCGTGATCGGTTGGTGGCCGATCGACGAAAGAATGTACAGGGTCAAGGGCCGATTCTTCAACTTCAGCATAATAAACGTGCACGGCCCACACTCCGGAAGCACTGATGATGACAAGGACGCATTTTACGCGCAGCTCGAACACAAGTACGATCGCTGCCCAAGCCACGACGTCAAGAGCATCATATTTAGGAAATATAAACGCTCAGATAGGCCAGGAGGAGGAATTCAGACCGACGATTGGAAAGTTCAGCGCTCACCAGCAGACGAACGAAAACGGCCTACGAATCATTGATTTCATCGCCTCCAAAAACATGGCAATACGTAGCACCTTTTTCCAACACATCCTTCCTTGTCGTTACACCTGGAGATCACCACAGCCGACGGAATCTCAAATCGACCACGTTCTGATTGACGGACGGCACTTCTCCGACATTATCGACATCAGGACCTATGGTGGCACCAACATCGACTTCGATTACTATCTGATGATGGTCAAACTACGCCCAAAACTCTCCGTCATCAACAATTTACGGTACCGGCGACCGCCACGGTACAACCTAGAGCGACTAAAACAACTGGATGCTCAGCATACGCGCAGAATATCGAGACCGCGTTTCCAGACGATGGCGAGCTCAATGAGGCTCCTCTAGAGGACTGCTGGAGTACAGTGAAAGCAGTCATCAACAACGCAGCCGAGAGCACCATCGGGTACGTGGAACGGAATGGACGGAACGAAGAGTGCAGAACGGTTTTGGTGGAGAAGTACCCAGCGCGGGCGGTAATGCTGCAGCAAGGGACCCGACAGAACCTAGAACGTTACAAACAAAAGCGGAAACAGCAGACAGAAGCGAAGTGCGAAGATATAAAACTGCTGCGTCGTTCCCAATAAACACGGATGTTCTACCAGAAGCTCAACGCATCTCGCAACTGCTTCGGGTCGCGAGCCAAAATGTGCAGGGATAAGGACGGAGGCCTCTTGGCGGACGGACGTGAGGTGATCGAAAGGTGGAAGCAACACTTCGATCAGCACCTGAATGGCGTGGAGAATGTAGATTGTAGGCACGGAAAACCACGGCAACGGAGGAAACGATGACGCCAGTGCAGCGGAGAACGGAAATGAACCAACTTCCACGATGAGGGAAGTTAAGGATGCCATGCTTCAGCTCAAAACCAACAAAGTAGCTGGTATGGAAGGTATCGGATCCCATCAAGATAGGCCCTGAAAAGCTGGCCACCTGTCTGCATCGGGCTGATAGTCAGGATCTGGGAAACTGAACAGATCTGTCATTATCTGTCGTCTGTCCCTAGAACGAATGAGTTCGTGGGAAGTTTTCAAGCTGGCTTCATTGACGGTCGGTCGACAATGGACCAGATCATCACCGTGCGGCAAATCCTCCAGAAATGCCGTGAATACCAGGTCCCAACGCATCACCTGTTCATCGACTTCAAAACGGCATACGACAGTGTCGACCGCACAAAGCTATGGAGAATCATGGAAGAAAAATTCGAAGGCGCATCATCAGCGGAAGTCGGGCCTACTACGGGCTCCAGAAGAATCTGCGGTCGAAAAAGATTCACCCACGCACCAAATGCACCATGTACAAGACGCTAATAAGGCCGGTGGTCCTCTATGAAAGCACTCGGAGTTTTCGAGCGACGCGTGCTAAGGACGATCTTCGGCGGTTTGCGGGAGAACGGTGTCTGGCGGAGAAGGATGAACCACAAGCTCGCTGCACTTTACGGCGAACCCAGCATCCAGAAGGTGGCCAAAGCCGGAATGATACGGTGGGCAGGGCATGTTGCAAGAATGCCGGAAAAAAACCCTACAAAGCTGGTGTTTGCAACTGATCCGGTTGGCATAGTAAAGCGTGGAGTGCAGAGAGTATGATTGGCGGATCAGGTGGAGCGTAACTTGGCGAGCATTGGGCTTGACCGAAGATGGAGAGCGGCAGCCACAAACTGAGTATTGTGGCTTACTATTGTTGATTATGTTTTGTCTCAAATGTAATGATGAGCAAATAAATGTATGTATGTATGTATCTATATGCTCGAGGCATAACACGTGAGCTCCTTATGTAACAATGAATGCTGAACAGTCAGAATATTAAGATTATGGTAATTAGCTGATCATTTATTGGACAATGGTGCCATGACGACTCAACAGTGCCTAAATCTGAGTGAATATGAAAAATACGATTAGTTATCAGCGCCAGTCACCACTACGAACAAACACGAGAAAAAATCAAAGAAAACCCGAATCAACTGCGAGCGCTGTTCAGCTGTTCGGTTGATTCGGGAAGCAAACTAACTGGAGAGTGGAGATCATCCGATCCGTTCTCACTTGCTGCGGCGAGGGTGAAGATGAGGCAATGATACAGAGGATTTATTTGTTGCTAAAAATTTGCAAGAATAATCATTTTGCTGGTAATATAATGCTAAACGTAATTTTCGATTAAATTGAAAATGATTCAGAAAGCCACACGCCGATAAACCATCGTTCCTCACTCTCAGTCATATTTTTCTTGCTCATACTCCCTCTTGCTTCAGAAGCATTTTGGCCAATGAAGCCTTCAATGATTCATGATTCAAATTGGCCATTTTGGCCAATGCAGCCGCAGGCTGCGGACCGATTTAAGTAGAAAAGCGCCGTTCAAAGAGGAACACATTTTGCTTGGTTCGGGAGAAAATACTTCACTTTTCAAACACTGCGGCTGAAAATATTGATCTGACTCTCTGCTTTTTAAAACTATGGGGTACACGCCAAGATGAGTGATTATGAATCAGAGGGTCCCAGTTCAATTCCCAGTTTTTCACACAACACAACAAGGAATTGTTGTGAAGGATTTCACAGAACTTAAATAAAACAACCGACAATATACACATACAGTTAGCTAGGCTTGTTGGGAAAAGAAGTTGATGTTGATGATCAACTACTGATCCAAGCAGCTACCAAAATCATTGATGTGTTTCATACCGATTCCCCTACATAATCCAAATCGAAAATTTTCTTATGACACCGATCAACCGACAACAGCGACGCGGTGGTGGTGACGACGACTTCGAGCCGTACGAAGATTGACTTCATGACTCTGTGGGGCACTGCAACTCCTGTCAGCGCGCAGCGCACTCTCCACCCGTGGTCGATCAACAATGCAAAATAAAAATAAAATATTGAATTTTATAACGCTCTTTTCTGATCATTTATAACATTTGATCGACCCAGTCACTACTGTGGTGGTTGTTATTGTTATTGTTAGTGGCCAATTCGAATGGATGGCGGGTCGGTCGATCGGTCGATTCTGCGAAGGGAACGGCCCCCACGATTGACTCGCCCAAGGAGGGTGGCGGCGTGGGGCGAGAATAGTATAACACGAAACATGACCGGGTCATAATGAAATTATTCAAATGAACGAAAACAGCTCCACAATGGTGGCGCGCAGTCGGAGATGAAAAGGAACTCACTTTCGGTTGATGTTTGGATTGTGATAAAAGAAGCTTTAGACGTTAACCTTTCACTTTTTTTCTTGCCTGGATTTGATGGTTTGAAGGTAAATTGAGAAAGATAGGAAACGTCCGAAAAAAGTCTCTACTACGCTTAAACGAAATATGTATCTCTGCTAAATGTATGCGTAGCAGATACATTGATTGGAACTCCTGAAGATCATACCCCGACTATTAAGTCCTACCCATCGCCTTTTGTTCCATAGCGGGCGCTGTTGAACACTTCAACATGGTCCTGCAGTAGATCAGCAGGTATGCGGGTGCCGTAGGTGAAGTTTCACGATCAACAGTTCCACGTACCAAATTACAAGATCTTCATCGTTGCTGGAGACGATGCCGTTGGTCTCGGTTCGTATGACTCAGCTGCTGACTTTCGTTACAATTGTTTTTACGGCTGGCTCGCAGTGCTGGACAACATCTTTCTAGCCTTCCGGAGCTCAGTTGAGCTTAGAGTCCTTCATAGACACTGAAAAAGATTCTCTCCAGTGTTGTATACCAAACCTTCCCTAAGATTTCTCGTAGTTCGACCGATGCCACTGCGAGAACGTATTGATACGAGTTACTATGAGGCTAAAAGCCTCAATGAGGTCCATTTAACTTCTGAAAGTACGCGTTACCCAATCTATACAGTGTCTGCAACTGCAACTCTAATAATTTATTAAATAATCCTTCATACATCAAATGCCATATCTTTTACTTAACCTTAATTTGTGTACTTCCAACAAAACATAATTTTAATTACAACCACCGATTTTGGAACATCCCTATCGTATTACGCGCCGTTCGTGCTTCAACCACACCGCTGTGTGCCTTACGGTTGCAATTCGTCAATAAAAATCCTTAAACGACTTTGACATTTACAACCCGACTTTTTACGATCATCTTCATCGCTGTGGCTCATCTGATACCCTTTGTACAGTTATATTCATGTACGGATTCGTGGTCCCCAGCAGAGAACATCACTCGCCACTGCCAAATCAAGAAGTGGCCTCACTGCAGGTTTACGACGAGTTGCAATTAAAAAATTTACTTTTAATTAGCTGCGGCTAATTTGCGGTACTTTGGGAGATACTTTTGAACTCGTCGAAAGAAGAGTGCTCCGACGTCAGCACCATAATTTGTCATCGCAATGTTCCATTATTAGCTGATAAATAACGAGTTGCTTATTTCGCATCCCTGCTTAATTGCACTTTCTCAATTTCTCTCTTTCTTCATTTGCAGGTTGCACAAAAGTCTACACCAAAAGCTCGCACCTAAAAGCCCATCAACGAATCCATACAGGTAAGTGATGTTGAATCTTCCTTCCTTGATGGCATTTGCCTCCGATTACCAGTCGTAAATAATGTATGTAATTTGCCTACACACTTCGGGCCAAACCATTCAACGCCCGTTGACAGCTTAATAAAACATCGCTCATCGCAATAGACAATAATTAGCCGTGTTAAAATGATACACCTTTCCAAACGAATCGCTTTGTACAGTTGAAATTGAATACCACATCAACGGTCCAATCAGTTAAACAATACCACAACCATTATACAGCGATTATATGTGCACCTCCTTGCCGACAAAAAAAAACTGACCGCAACGGACCACCACTTCAGTTGTTTCATCGACGCGAATCGCCACCCTAACCGATCATTTATTACCCGCCCCGATCGCCTAATTTGGATTGTAAATGGTACCAGAGACAGCCTCTATCGATTTTTCAAACCAACGACGACGAACCATCTCACTTGGAACATCTCGTCTCGGCTAATACGGCCTAAACCTCTCGGGTTCGTCGTTCGTCATTTTCCCATTCATTCAAGTCTCTCGATCATTTCCATCAGATGCGCGCGATTTGGTTGGCAGTCTATTACCGACCCACCGCCCGATCAACCGATCGTACTCTCAGCCAGGGGCATCTCGACTAATTTATCACTGGGTCGATCATTTATCTCGCGTGCTCTTGTACTGTTAAGGGGTACTACCACCGACCGGCCGCGGTCAGCCTAGACATTCAGTCGTCGTCGTCGTCGTCGGGCAAGCAGCGCAGCGTCTTCTTCTGCGTCAGTCGGTCAGTTCAGTAACGATGGGATCTACATTTCAACCGGTTTCAGCCTCCTTGGCCGATCGGATCTTTCCACTTCTTGCTTTGCTACTCCTTTTGCATTTTTAAGTAGGTCCCATACCATGCGCCTGCACCGCCCGATGGAAATTTCCCTTTCGATGATGGGACCATGAATGGTGGTGTGACCTCTTTGAATACGCACGAGCAAGTTCATGTTTGACGCTACGTAAAGTAATTATCATGTTATATGGGATTGGTGGATGTGCGGTTTAGTGGCGTCAGTCGTCTAGACGTTTCATAAGTCTTAGAGTGTAGGTTCGATTCCTGTTCTAGTCGATGAAATCTTTTCAACAAACGGAAAATTCTTTACTAAACCACCGGGATGACGTGACCCGCCCACCGTAGCCTCCCGATTTTCACTTCACGGTGTGGACGATGATTGGTTCTCTCAGCAGCTGATGCAGCTCGTGGTTCATTCGCCCTATCCAAGTCCTGTTTTCCATCTGCACTCCGCCGTAGATGGTACGCAGCACCTTCCGTTCAAAAATTTCAAGGGTATGTTGATCCTCTGCACGTAGGGCCATGCTTCGTGCCCATAGAGGACTTTCGGTCTAATCAGCGTTTTGTAGATAGTTAACTTCGTTTTAACTTTTTTCGATCGTAGAGTTCTGCGGAATCCAAAGTAAGCTCGATTTCCTGTCACAATGTGTCGTATTCGGCGGTCACCAGTGAGCCCAAGTACACGAATTCTTCAACCGTCTCAATTTCATCACCGTCGATAGAAATTCGGGGTGGCAGGCGCGGTGATTCTTTCCTGGAGCCCTTTGCCATCATCACCTTGTCTTCGACACATTAATGACTAATCCGATTCGCCTGGCTTCACTCTTTAGTCGGATGTACGTTTCCGCCATCGTCTCAAATTTGCGAGCTATAATATCAATATCATTGGCGAAACCAAGCAGCTGAACGGACTTCGTAAAACTCGTTCCACTCGTGTTTATCCCCGCTTTCCTTATTACACCCTCAAATCACCTTGCCGTAACCCTCTGCGAGATTCGCAGGGACTCGAGAGTGTCCCTGATACTCGAACTACACACATCACTCGATCCATCGTCGCATTCATCAATCGTATCAGTTTATCCGGGATTTCGTTTTCGTGCATAATCTGCTCGATCGATTGTATCATACGTCAATTTAAAATCGATGAACAAGTGATGTGTGGGCACGTTGTATTCGCGGCATTTCTGCAACACCTGGCGAACAGTAGCCTAATATTGCCCCATGAGTCTTGCAATCGGAGATAGACGGCGGCATAAAATTTTAAAGAGTATCTTGTATGTAGGCAGCGCTCAGAAGTGTGGTCTTGGTGGTTAGGGGCAGGAAATCTTTCGTCCTGCGCAAGTACCCCTAGATCTGCTACCACACCACCTTTGGTGCTTGCAACGTCACCATTGAGGTGCTCATCGTAATGCTGCCGCCATTTTTCGACCCCCTCATGCTCGCTCGTGGGAATATTCCCGTGATTATCTCGGCACAAAGATTCTGCGCGAGCGGTTGCGGTTCAGCTTCTCGTAGAACTTCCGTCATGACTTCCGTGTGTCCTTAGCGAGGTACAGCTCGCGATCTCGTTCTTCCTGCTGGAGATCTTCCCCCGGAAGACATGTTCTGCCTGTTCCGCACCTGTCTATAACGTGCCTCATTCACCCTCGTACGGTGTTGGAACATTCTCGCCCATGCTACATTCTTTCCGTTTTTCAACTGTTCACATCATCCGTCATACCAGTCATTTCTGTGATTCGGAGTCGTGAAGCCTAGTGCTGTAGCCGAGGTACTACCTATGGCGGATCGGATGTCCCTCCAGCCATTTTCAAGTGTAGCTGCGCCTAGCTGCGCGTAGTCTTGAGCCACTTCTATGTTACGCAGCTGCTCGTTATTGAGTCGTTCGACTTCGACGACGCGTGGTTATACCTATCCGAGAAGAACTTACCTTCGATCAGAGCGTGGTCGATTTGATTTTCTGTTTGATGGTCGGGTGATCTCCAGGTGGCTTTGTGGATATCTTGGCGGGGGAAGAAAGTGCTTCGGTCTACCATACCACGGGAGGCTGCAATGTTTACGCATCGCTGTGATAGTGACGCATCGCACGGTGTGTTGAAACAGGATTATTATCGCACTTTCATGAACCTAAAATATTTTTTCGTTATAAATTAGCCTTAGCTGTATATTAAGATTTTGGAGGTTAAAAAATCTTTCATCAGGGAAAATTAAAATAAATTCGATTTTAGTATTTTACCACTTTCCCCATATGATATGGTATTTCGCAAATCTGATGAACCTTAACTCCGCTAGAAAAGTCCCCTTTTTAATAATAAATGTGAAACCATTTGGAGAGAAATGAATTCAAAAGTCTTTACAACGAGTTTAAATTTATTTGGCGTTCGTTTCATGTGTCCAGCCCACTACAGTCTGCCGAAAGTCATAAATCGTAAAAGTCTACATTCCTTCCATTTGTCTGTCACATAGATATTTGTAATGGAGGTAAACAAATACTTCCCATTAGTGCGACTACATTTGTGCTACATTTGCGGAAGCACCATACACCTGTGACTCATACCATTTGCAGCACATACCCTTTATGTACTAGTTTGCTTGAAATGGCGGTTATTAGTTGCACATACTTTGCATGTCAAACCATATCCACATGGATATTTGCCAAAAAGTATGAGTTGACTATACTGAACTTGCGTGACTTATTTGTAATAGTTCTGCCTCTGATCTGTTGAGGACTTTTGTCCATACAAAATCTTAAAAGTGTCAAAGACTTATAAAATGATACCTTTAGGTTTCACTGGGTTGTTTAGTCTCAAATAACAAAAAGTTGAAACAAAATACATAAGATTGGCGTCGTCATATTATGATATTGCATTCAAAAATGATTATTCAACATTTTGTTTAAAATAAGGTACACCGGGGCAAGTTGAAACGGTTGGGGTAAGATGAAACAGCGGGTTAACGTGATTTGAAAAGCAATTTCAATGTCATAACATGTTTTCAAATCAAATAATCATTTGGTCAAGGATAATTACACAAATTGTATTGATTTTTTTTTCAAAACGTCACATGTTTATTTTTATTAAGAGTTACCCTTACCGAATGCAACGCATGCTTAATATATGTCAATGACATTTTATAGTATAAGCCGACAATTTTTGTACATCTCAATAACATGTTTGTCGAGTAGAATCGTAGTGTGCCGCGCGCGAATACGGACGTGGAATTTTCTCGTGCTGTGTTTTTATCTACCGCCTGTCAGCATTTTCAAAAAGTTTGTCTTTTTTTGCCAAAAAAGAAGAATGACTTGAGAACTCGTGTGAAAAGTTTGTCAAATCCATTACAGTGAAAAGGCGTGTATAGAAACTAGAAATAATGACGGCATTATTTATCTTGTGTTTGAGTGTTTGGCTTTTTAACAAAAATCTTCCGGACGGGGTGATAGCAAAATGTGTACCGCGATTAAAAAGTCAAATTTACACGGCGACTCGGATTGCAGGGCGTGTGAAAAACGAAGATATCCGCCGGTTCATTGCTATAGGAAAACGTAATTAGTGGGATATCAATCAGAAGATTGCAATCATTGGGAATGAAGGTGTGCAAGTGTGCAGGGACTATACGATGCCAAACAAAGTGAAAATGTAACATTATGTAGTAGAACACTTTGGAACGCCAAAATTAACAAATTTTTACCAAAGATTGGCTGACAGAAGCATAATAAGTGATTTTATGACTGTGCTCTAAAACGAGTGCTAAGGCTGTATTTCGTTTTCTGACATGTTTTTTTTTTCTCGCTCCGCGTACTTTTGAATTTAACCGTCGAATTGGTGAAAAGTCTTATTTCGAGCTATATTTTACATATTCAGCAAGATTTTCATAGAAATGTATGTAGTAGTGCCGCGTTAGATTTTCTAGATATTTTGTGCTGTGTTGCGTGTAGACTTCAATTGTGAATATCGGCTGATGAAAACTGGTTTCCTCCTTGTGGCAGTGCGGATGAATTTGTTTGCCTTTTGTCATTCAAACTGTGCCACAGGACACAAGACACGTTATATGCGATTCGGATGAAAAGTTAGATTAATGTTCAAGTACCCGTCTTCAAGTTATAATACGAATCAAACCACCAGTTATCAAGATTCAACTACTGGACGTCACTGAAGCAGGGAAATCGCTCCTCAAACGGAACTAACGATGGACCTTTCAAATTTGGTGAGAATGTTTCATGCTTCTTCTTTTACTTGTTCTATTTTTAATACCCTATATTGTTATATAACTACATATAAGTTGAAAATTCGCTATTTTCAACATCCTTTCATCTATTGGAAGCTGCTTCAGTTCTGGGCTCTTTCTAAGTTGATGAAGGGATTTATAAATGCTTGCAAGGACTTGGCCAGGTGTGTGGAGCTGAGTAAGTCTATGGCATTGTAGATAGTAGCGAAATCACCAATGTCAATGGATATATTCAACTTTGCAACTCCATCCAAGATTTGTGCAAGTATTCATGCTATGCTATGCTATGCTATGCTATGCTATGACATTTTATAGTAAAATATAATGGAAACATATCAATTTGCAAGTAATCGGATACATTTCAATAATAGTAGTCCGACCCGAATGATCATTTTTGATTAAAGGGTCGTTAATAAATAAACACACAAACAATAATAGTAGTCTCGTGCAGTGATTTTTTCTATGTTCGTCTGAGTTACCTGTAGTTTTATTTGATAGGACACTTTGATCTTGATAACAACATCATACATTTTAATGGTTTCAATGTTATGACTGCATAATATCAAAATTCTTTTTACCAAATAAAATTCCTTCTTTTTTGCAAAGTGAGTTTGACAACAGATTCAGTATGGAGAGAAATGTCACTTGTCCTTGCAGAGCGTGATAAAAACGAAATAAAAAGCTAAAGTGATTAGGACGGCTAGTAATACATAAAACTGAAAAACCATTGCACTGTACTTACCAAGTGGAAACTATCCATTAGAGTTGATTTAAAAAGTCACCCGTTCACTCGATACCTTCCAACCATATTCTATGTGTTATAACTATTTAGCAATCAAAATTTATTCAATGCTTCTGAAAACTTTAAAAGTTGTATTGAAAGCTCAACTTGTGTCAGTCTTGCCTCATTTTGCACACCACTGTTTGTTGTTTATTATGACATTTCCAGAACATTGATGTCATCTTAATCTTGATCTACATTTTCAATTTTTATTTATCTGTTAATTTAGCTGAATTTGTTCTCGGCATAAACAACAATGAACATATCTAGCATGAACATATCTAAAACTAAGTTAAAAGAAAATAGAGTTAAGTACTGTTACTTTTAATTGCACTACGATTTTGCATTCTTTGACTGATACGTATTTCGACCTCAACTGTTAGGTCATCTTTAGTGTCTCGTACTTAATCCAATATTCTTTTTACGTACATGTACTCTGCTAACATGTCCAGGTTCATCATCTTTATATCTAAAACTGTTTCAATCAAACATTGATTGATTTCACAATAAAAAAAATGGTTTCATATGCTTACCTTAAAGTACGTGTATCAAGGGCGTGTGTCGAAAGAGTAATTAAAAGCCATTCTCTAAGGGCTGATTTATTCACCTCGGATTAACCGGTATACCAGGCTTATCCATATAGTTAAACCTGGTTTAACGCTTAATTCAGGGTGAAGAAATCGGCCCTATGCGAACAAAAGTATTCATAGGATAAATTTTCACTTGTTAGAAAAACATCGAGCCTTGCAAAATTCAGAGCATAATCTCATTATATTCGAAGAGCTATCAGTATTTCTGCTAAACTAGCTCAAAACATCTTATTTTCCAGTTAACATGAATGTTAAAAAATACGCGTGATGAAGTCACCATATTTGTTTAATTATTTCGCAATCGAAGCATCTTTCGTGTCCGTGTGATCGCCGTTTAGGTGTATCGTTACATGGTTTGGCATGCAAAGTATGTGCAACTAATACCTGCCATTTCAGACAAATTAGCACATGAAGAGTATGTGCTGCAAATGGTACGAGTCACAGGTGTATGATGCTTCCTTCCAATGTATGAGTTGCATTAGTGCGAAGTATTTGTTTACCTCCATTACAAATATATATGCACCAGACAAATGGAAGGAATGTTGACTTTTATGATTTATAACTTCCGGCAGACTGTAGTGGGCTGGACACATGAAACGAACGCCAAACAAATTAAAACTCGTTGTAAAGATTTTTGCATTCGTTTCTTTTCAAATGGTTTCAAATTTATTATTAGAAAGGGGATTTTTTTCTAGCGGAGTTCAGGTTCATCAGATTTGCGTAATACCATATTATATGAGAAAAGTGGTAAACTACTAAAATTGAACTTATTTTAATTTTCCCCGATTAAAGATTTTTTAACCCCCAGAATCCAGAAGCAAAGGCTAACTTATAACGAAAAAATATTTTAGGTTCATGAAAGTGCGATAATAATCCTGTTTCAACACACCGTGAATCATTATCATTCGATACGCCGTGCAGGCTGTTTCGCCCGATTACCGGATCTGTACATTTCCTCCCTTCCTACCTGCGCGTTCATGTCGCCGACAACGATTTCCACGTCACACGGCGAGCAACCCTTACGATGGTGCGTAGAACGCTTCTTTCTCGTGATCAGGTTTCCTTTCGTGTGGGCAGTGCTCGTTGATGATGCAGTAGTTGAAGATACGGCCTTTAACTCTCAACATGCACATCCTTGCGTTGATCGGCTGTCACCCGATCACACGTTGTTGCATCTTGTCCAACACTATAAATCCGGTTCCCAGTTGATTGGTGGTGCCACAGTTTTGGTAGAATTAGAAGGTAGCCGCTCGATGCCCGCTTTTCCACACTTTCTGTCCAGTCCAACAAAGTTCCTCCAACGCCACGATGTCGAAGTTGCGGGGATGTAGTTCGTCGTAAATTATCCTGTCACGTCCTGCGAAACCTAGTGACTTGCAATTCCATGTTCCAAGTTTCTAATCGTTATCCTTTTTTCGTCGCATGAATCTGTGCCGATTGTATCGAGTCGTATTTGCTTCTATTTGATTCGTAATGGGAAATATTACAAGTGACTCATTGGACCTACGCTAACACTTCTGTCTCACCGGAGGTTCTGTTTGGTGTCCCAACTAACATTGGAACGACCACGCTGATGGAGCTACCACCTTGGTTTTAGCTGGGCGTGGTGCTGCATATCTTACTCAACCGCTGAATGCCAGAATAGACGCTGTTTGTCCCGCACATCTTTGGTGGACAAACGCTCGGGGCATACCTCCTCAATCTAGTTGAAGTCAGAAGGACAACAGTGCCCAGTAAGACTCTCTCCAGTGTTCATAAACTGCGTATAATTTCCGGTCCAGATACATTTTCTGTATCTATACCAGCAAGAGAAATCCGTGTCCTTGATTTTACCCTAATCAAGGCGGATTAGTAGTAATTTAATTTTTAAACGACGAACCCCTCCTCATGTGTCAAAAACTGTGTTATAAGTCAAAAAGTAAAAATGCGCAAAAGGTGTAACTTGTAATTTCAGCATTTTATAGATGTTGAAATCTGCGAACAAAACATCTCAATCAAAACTTCCTCCACTTCCCGAAAGCACCTTAATAAACATAGCCTGAATAAGGAACTGATCAACTTCCATCACTCATCCATCCGTCCACCCATTCAGTAGCCACAGCCAGTAGTGCCAGTAGTTAGTAGTCCACGCCATTCCTTTCCACGAGTCGTCAGTAGTGGCAATTAAATCACACTCGCTCTCATGCCTGCCAACCCATATGGGCTTGACATGATTCCGCTTCCCTAGGGGCAGCGCATTTCAGCAGCACAAAGCACCGGGAGACGAGCAGTGCAGAAGAGTGCAATCACTGTCGAATCCATTCATCCGATCTGTCAATCATTTAGTTCACATTCAATAAGCTCCACCATCGGCGTCGTCGTCGTCGTCGTCGGGAAGACCCAACGTACGGCCGGTCGTCTGTTCCGCACACCTGAGCCCGCAGAGTGTGAATGGTACACATTGATAATGAATTTCGTAAAGCATCAGAAAGGGGAAAAAAGGTCCAGCAAAGATGCAGATCTCCTTTTTGGGCTTCGGCCGCGCTGCTGTGGGCTTGCTTGTGGAAAGTTGCTTCACGAAAAGGAAGCACAATTGGCACTACTACGCACGGCGGCGATAACTTTCACCTGTTTTGTACTGGTTGGTGCCTTTTTGTATCGGTTATCGCCGCCGCCGCACAGCAGACACCAATTCATACAGTGGCAAAAGTTTCCAAAAAACAAAAATCACGAATAAAAATGAAATTGTTTTGTTGGGTGAGATTACACAGCAGAGAAAAAATGATAAATTGCGTTGATACGTGTTGTGGAACCTGCAGAACAAAAAGAAAACTATCTTAATTTCGAATCCTTTACTAATTGCTCTAGTTTTAATGTGTTTATAGACGATTTCAGAAATTACAGCTCGTTGTTCCTTCTTATTCATCTTCTTTTTCATTTTCTTGGCGCATCGTCCACACTGGAACGAAATTTGATTTTTAGCTCAGAGTTCAATGAGCACTTTCACATTTATTTACTGGCAACTTTTTTACGTTATCGTGAGACAGGAAATTTTCTGCCTAATGTGTGCCTTGGTGAAATTTCATTTGCCAAACATGTTTTGGAATTATTTTCCCCGTAAATCAACTTTGAAGCTCCCAAAGTAGTTATTGCAAGTTTTACTGGCACTTCTTTATGTTCTTTTTGAGTTCTAAAAAAAAACATCATTTTTTTACAGAAATCATTCGGAAAATCAGAAATGGTTTCCAGCTTATGCTCATTGCATTTCTTAGGCAACTCTTTAAAAAGTTAAAATCCCACAAAGAAATATCATGGACAATCAACGTAATTCAGCCAGAAAATGTCCCGAGATCTAAATATAAAACATGTGAAATTTTCTCATAATAATTCCAGACGATTGATAAAAACTGAAACGGAAACAAACACAGGTTTGTACGCAGGATCTCTCAAAAATGATCTCGTCGGTTTTTGTAAAATAACTCCAGACGATAAACCAGTAGACAGCATTTGTGATAAACATGTTCCAGGACTTTGATCAAGGATATAAACTTTGTTGGATGCCACCATCTCTGACAAAAAAGGTCATCAGTTAAAATGCTGAAAAAATTGCAACATTGTATTTTACAAATCTTTGAAAAATTTGCTAGAGGCTCATCATAGAAAACAGTTTTGTTGCACTACGTAAAACCTTTTCTTATGTATAGGTTGTTAAAGGCAGATTTAATTCATGTCCTGCATGGATAGGAAGAAAGCTGTCTACTACCTCTATATTGAACAAACAAAAATTGGTCTTGTACCGACTTTTTGAACCCTCTAAGAAGAATACCCTCTTCGAATGAGTGTAATCAGTTTCGAACCTTTCAATTCCGCCCTATGTTGCTTATCCTTTGACAGATACGCGTATTTCGACTACCACTTGTAATCTTCCTCAGTGTCAGTTATCCACTCAAATGACGGTAACTATGGCAAGAGGAAAAACAAAATGAGATCTAAGGCAGATCTGAAGAAGAGAGGGGCAAATGGGCGAAAGATCTAGAGGGTCTTAAACCTTTGGAGCCGGACGAGTCATATATGACCCCAGCATAGAAACGGCTGTAGAAATTCACATATTCAATAAACTAAACACTGTCTTCGGCAAAGTTGTTACAAATTGAGTCCTTTATTTAGAAATAGTAGAAAATTTGTATTTGAGTCTTTATTGACAACCTAGAGAACATCCTGAACACCATTTGAAGACAAACTAACTAATTGACATACCAGTTGTTCTAAAAGCACACCCAAGAGTTGCGTTCACATGAATTCATTGAACCTTCATCAAGAATATCAAAAGGTTTTCTATATTCTGGGATGTTTTAGGTGCTCCAAACTGTCCAACAGTGAAGGCCTTCAAATCTACAAACATAATTTTATGTGCTTTCGCTATAAATAATAGCATTGCATAATCTGCTGGGGTCCGTGAAGCCCTTGAAATCTCAAATGTCATTTAGAGACCCTACATGGATATTCCAGGTAGGCCAAACTACCTTGGAGTTCAGAACATCGGATCTACACTAGTAACAGTAGCCATATCTGGTGTACTAAGTATCATTACATAATCAACCGTGTATACTGGACCAGACTGAAGTATACTATAAATTATTATAAACCTTTTGGACATTCAGGGTCATGTAAACGGTCCTATAATGAAGTCCTTCAAACCTACAAGAATAATTTCATGTATTTTCTCCATAAATAATAAAACTCAAGAACGGTTTGGATGACCTTGGATATCTCAACAGATCTGAAACTGTCTATTGAACTTTCAGATGACTTACTGGACATGATATAACACAAATCGTAGCTTTGTATATTAAAGAAAATACCGTTACACTCGTAGACTTAAATATCTGAACTCAAGAACAGTTTGGGTGACCTAGAATATCCCAACTGATCTGATTCTTTCTATTGAACTTTCAGAAGATTTACTGGACATGGCAGATTACAAATCGTAGCTTTGTATAATGAAAGGGCCCATATAGCCGAGGCGGTAAACGCACGGGTATTCAGCATGACCATGCTGAGGGTGACGGGTTCGATTCCCGGTCGGTCCAGGATCTTTTCGTAAAGGAAATTTCCTTGACTTCCTTGGGCATAGAGTGTCTTCGTGCCTGCCACACGATATACACATGCAAAATGGTCATTGGCAGAGGAAGCTCTCAGTTAATAACTGTGGAAGTGCTCATAGAACACTAAGCTGAGAAGCAGGCTTTGTCCCAGTGAGGACGTTACGCCAAGAAGAGGAGGAATGAAAGAAGATACAATTACACACGTAGACTTCAGGATCTAAACTCAAGAACAGTTTGGATGACCTATAGGATATTCCGACTGATCTTATACTGAATATTAAACTTTCAGATGTCTTACTGGACATACAAATCGTAGCTTTGTATAACGAAAAACGATACCGTTACACTCGTAGACTTAAATATCTAAACTCTTGAACAGTTCGGATGACCTAGGATATCCCGACTGATCTGATACTGTCTATTGAACTTTCGGTAGTCTTACTGGACATTAGGGTGGCCCACACTTATATGAAAAACAAAAATTTCGAAAAATGCCAAGTCTTACCTCCTAAATCAGTTGTTTTGGACTCCCAGAAGCTACGTTTAAAATTTGAGCAAAATTGGTTGAGCCTAAGGGGGCGCTCAAAACGCTTGAAGTTTGTATGGGAAAACTTGGCCAAATGTATGCAGAAATTTTAGGTTTTAGAATTTGGCAGCTAGGTGGCGCTGTAAGCGTTCAATAAATAAACCCTTTGGTATTATTGTAGGTGACTATATGCCAAAGAACTTTGTCGAAGACCGCGAAGTGATCTGACAGCTGTGAAAAAAGTTATACCCTAGGCAAAGTGAGGCAAAGTATTGAGATTTCACTATTGATATTATTTCTTTACATGTATTGGAAAAACAACAATAAAGTTTATCCTCAGTTTACCTAGGGTATAACTTTTTTCACAGACGTTGGATCACTTTGCGGTCTTCGACAAAGTTGTTTGGCATATAGTCACCTGCAATAAAAAAAGACACTACACCGTCTGCAACCAGAGGTTGTACAGACTGAACAAGCACTTACATATGACAACGGACAACACACATAACACCCAGTGGCCCAGTGGAGAATCTTCCGTTTCACGAAAAGTTTTCCCCGACTGGAGCGGGAATCGAACCCACACTCCGAGGCTTACGAAACGCCTAGATGACTGACGCCTCTAGCCGCACGGCCACGAAGCCCACAAATACATAAGAGTTTGATTATCGAACGCTTACAGCGCCACCTAGCGGCAAAATTCCAAAACTTAAAATTTCTGCAAACATTTGGCCAAGTTTACCCATACAAACTTCAAGCGTTTTGAGCGCCCCCTTATGCTCAACCGATTTTGCTCAAATTTTTAACGTAGCTTCTGGAAGTCCAAATCAACTGATTTAGGAGGTAAGACTAGACAATTTTCGAAATTTTTGTTTTTCATATAAGTGTGGGCCACCTTACTGGACATGATAGGGTACAAATCGTTGTTTTGTATAATGAAGGATGTTACTGTTGCATCTGTAGACTTTAGGATCTATAACCAAGAACAGTTTCGATAATCTAGGATATTCCGAATAATCTGATACTGTCTATTGAGCTTTCAGAAGACTTACTGGACATGATAGATAACAAATCGTAGCTTTGTGTCATGAAAAAGTTACCGTTACACCCGTATACTTTAGGACCTAAGCTCAAGAATACTTTGGATGACCTAGGTTATTCAGAAAAAATACTTTGCATCATATTCTACCCTTTTTATGCTGTTGAGTACCAAAACCACAGAAATACGTAGAAAAATTCTATTATAACGCTTGAAAAAATTCCAGTTTCAAATGGTTAAGGAAGAAGCAGTATAGGGTCTCAGAGAGGACTTGGGTTTCTTGGGTATATCAGATTTTTCATTGAGGCTTCAGGGGTTTCATAAAACTCATAGGGCCGTTTGAAGAAGTTTCACAAGCCTTGAATTTCAGGGAGCTTCAGGAGGGTTTAAAGGGTGTTTTAGAGCGTTTCAGAGGTGTTCAGGGGGGTCTAAACAAGGTGTTTCAAGGAGTTTGAAAGGTGTTGCAGTGGGTCTCAGGAGGCTTCATGAGTTTGTCATTGGTTCACAGGGAGTCTCAGAAGATTTCAGGGGGTTCGAGGTTCGTTTAAGAAGGTCTCAGGGGCGATCCAGGTGATTTCAGGAAGTTTTCAGTGGCCATTCCGAAGAATTTTAGGACGTTTTTCGGGGGTTTTGCAGAATTTTAGGGAGTTTCGGGGGTTGGTCATGGGTTACAGAAGGCTAGGAGGGTCCCAGAGGGTTAAGAAGGATTTTACAGGGGTGCGGATGATTGTCAGGGAGTCGCAGGCAGTTTCAGAGGTAATTCAGGGGGCTGTCAGGAGGTCTCATGGGATTTCAAAGACATTTCAGGGAACCTCAAGGGATCTCAAAGGAGCATTTCAGGGCACCTCATAAGGTTTGAGGGAGTTTACAGAGGTATTTCATGGAATTTTAAGAGGTCTCAGTCAGTTTCAGAGACTTTAATGGGGTCTCAAAAAGTATCAGAGGCATTTCATGTGATTTGAAAGGGATTTCAGGGGGTGTTTCCAAAGGCGGAGTTTAGGACCGTTTCAGAAGGTCTCAGGAAGATTCAGGGTTTTTGTAATGTTACAGGGTGCCGAGGGGTATTAGGCGGCATAATGTATTTCCAGGGGAGCTTAATGGGGTTTAGAAGCATTTTAATGGGAGTTTAATAGAGTTTTTGTGGTTTTCAGGCCTCACTGAACCAACAAACAAACATTTTGTACTTACGAAAAGATGCTCTCTTACTAATACTTCTATGTTGGCCCCATTTCTAATAGATTGTAGTTTTTGTTTTTCGAGCCGATGTTTTAATATATGTTCAATCAAAAGCTAAACTACAAACTAATCTTCAAATTACCACGAGTATTATGATAATAACTAAAACTCAACCTGATTGATGCGGACATTTCCAAAGGTGTTCTTATCGCCATCGTCTGTAGCCTAGCAATTATTTCCATATTTATCTAACTTCTCGAGCACCCTACTAAACTTTCGAAGCACTTAAATCACCTCGATAAGGCAAGTTACGGAGAGCATGTTTTCTCATTGCATACGGGTACTAGAGCTGAGCACGACGATGTAGGATCTCTTTAAGCTGCCGCCAGTGCGGCAGAATCCAATAAATCTCAGCTCAATCGCCCTATCGTTTACTTCGCTGAGATAGTAGATACAAACTACCAACCTACCAATAGCGGCGGTGAAAGAAGATTGATGTTCATAGTTTCAAACTCGGTCAAAAGGCGAAAATTCGCCGAAAACAGAAACCACAACTTGCGTAACGGTTTCAATAGAGCCAATTTGGATAGATCACCGGGACACCGCCGCTGCCGCCGCCGCCGTGGCCCGCCACCAGATCACGATGATGATGATGGAAGCGAAATCCATCAAAACGAGAGCTCTCCAATCTCCTGGCGTTCTCCGGTTGGCAGCCACCACCCGCAAATGACGTGTGTGTTACAGCCAGCACGGGCTCTCGATCGATATGGACCCCAAAATGCGAGTGAAAGATAGCCAAGTATAGGCAATGCGGCGCGGGTCAGATACACCAAGATCTCGGTTGTGGGCATCCAGCAGCTGCCCTCCAAACCGTGTGTTTATGCCTCCGGTGCTTCGGTGGCGGTGTCTCCGATTCTGTGGTCCAAACTCCAAATGATTGATCGCCGCGTGCTGCGCCAACAGGGCCTAGCGAAAGCGAAACGTGAATCACTTACTACGGCACGGCAGCAGCACACCGCTATAGTTTTTCAAATCGGCGAATCCAGCGTGAGCTATGCGAAGTTTATTGAAAATGACTGGAGGCAAATTACTGGTTTACGCTTAGCCCGATCAGAGCTGGGGCTTGTTTAAATCAATTATTCTGACTTGGGCCACGAAAAGAAGAAAAAACGCTGGCGAGATCAGTCCTAGTTCAAGAGCTCCGGGCGGAAATTGGAAGGTGGACCGGTGAGTGGCGGGTGTTTTCAGTATATCCACTTCAGATTAAAGAGCGCTGTTTGACATGGTAGCTAAAGGGCTCTTCGTCGGCCGTCGTCTTTGCGGTTATGACGACTATCAAGGCCTCTGCGGGTCTCTATGGAGTATGGATGCTTGCCAGAGGCATTCCGGTCGGTCAGTTGTCAGTCGCGGGTGTCAGGCGATTCGTTTGTTAGGCTACCACTCACTTACGAGCCCGCTTGCTTACTTAGGCCACTTGGGACAATGGGCTGATGGAGGAGCAGCCAGCTCAACACTCTGTTTTCTATACGCATAATGTTCCTGTCACGCTTTTTAGGTTCGATTGTTGTCCAACACTCAACAGTTGTATCACACTGAGCGGTCGGAGCGAGTTGGATGCCAGCAGTTCACTAACTGCCGCCGCCGTCCACACTGACCCAGATCCCGTTTTGACTGGCAGTGACCGGCATCATCGGCAGCTCAATGCTTCCAGTTCAAAAAATGTGCCAAAACGAAAATAATCACTTCGTTGAAGCTGCGTTGATGCAGGCTTTTTTTTTAATGACAATGGAAGTGCTTTCACGATGTTTTCGAGTGCATGTTATTGATGTTCTACGCTGAAGTGGCGTTGAAGACTTCACGCGAGCGTTGAGATATTTTGAGAATTTTTCAAACAGAGACAGAGATTATACTTCATCTGATTTTGGATCAAAGACTAGAGATATGCGCCGCTGAGGTTTTAATAAGTTTCGACTGGGCTTAAACTCCTTATCAACAAATTTGTGTTTTATCCTTATTTCATTGAAATTTCAATTGAAACTGCGTAGTTTTGAAAATACTTCATTTATACTTTTAGCATTCAAGATCAAAAGCTAAAATAACTATGTTCCATGCGTATAGTCATGGGAGTTCAAAGGACTTAACGACTTTCAACTAAGCAACATCATCATTTCCTTACCAGTTGCGAGTTCTGATGTTGTAGAAACAACAGGGAAATAATAAGGCAATCATGGCCATTCTCAGTTTCTCCATATTTATAAACGATGGTTTGAGTAATGTGGGCCTTATTCAATTGAGTGTTTATGTAACAATCTAAGCAAATTACTGGTGCAGCAGCTTCAACGTCGGCTTAAGAGTTCGAAACGGTAAGCAATTGCCGTAATTACGTCTGTGACACATTGATAACCGATCGAAAAAAACACCCACATTTCACAAATCCCTCAGTAAATGGACAAATTTTTCTCCTCGCAAGAAGAGCCCCTGCCGATGACGTGCTATCACGATCCCGTATCATTTCGCGGTTGTCAAACTGTCATTGAAGAAAGGTGACATATCGCTTGGATATATCAGTGGCACCACCGCACCGGGTCGGTCAACGCGCGCAACGTCGTTGCCCGAAAGCTTTTCACCCCACACACACATTAGAGCGATCATTTACACTGATTGAGACAGTTTAGCAACTAACGCCAGTTGGCAGCCCGCCTTCGGCTTGTCACCACAAAGGTGCTCCTGGACGATCGATAGCCTGCCCGGCCGACACCTTCTTTCGGGTGTCAGGCTCTGCACTGCATGTGCTGCTGGATGTGACTGACTCAGGTATTCAACCAATTGGTCAATTCATCTGTTGCCGCGTATGTTGAAATGAAAACGAAAAGAATTGCACACGGGGTGTGGGGCAGAGATGTAGTTAGGGCAGGGAGTTGGGCAGGTAACATAAGGGGTACTTTAAGATTTGGAAACAGCTTCACAAGATGCTCCTTATTCCTTCAGCACTTGTTAGGAATCTTTTTTTTTTATGTCTTTATTTATGATATTTTCAGCCCGAGGCTGGTTCATCTCAGATTAGGAATCTAGTATAATTCAAGATTGATCCAGAAATGACTCGTGTACTTCCTGCAAGATTTCTTTCATGGGAAATTGCTTTGGAAGTATAATAAGATTTTACTCCCAGAATTCTTCTAGAAATTTCTCCAAGGGATTATCTAGAAATTTCAGCAAAAATTCTTAGGTTTTTTTGCGGAAATTACTACAGGAGTTATTTTGAAAAATCCTTCCAAGTTTATTTAAGAAATTCCTTTATAATTGCTTAAAATTAATCCACCAGGAAAATGAAAATAAATAAGAAACACTGAATAAATATTTTAAAAAAACTAAACAAAGTTTATTTTTGTAGAAACTGTGTAACAAATCCTTCAAAATTACCCGATGGAACTAAGAATAAACGTTTCAAGGACCAAGAAAATCATTCTAGAAAATTTTTCTTTTAATTTCATTGTATTTGTGTATTTCTGTATTTCTGAAGGAAGGCATAATATTTTTTCATGGGATTTCTAGAAAAATTACAGTAGAAAGTCCCGCAGGTAGGTATCGCAAAATTAACTGCTAGAACATTAACACAAGGAATTATAAGAGATATTACTGAAGAAACTTCCAGAGTCGTAGAGAAACTTGAGAAATACCGCCAGTCGGATATATCTAATACCGTCGTGCGGGGCTTCTTTATACACTTTTTTATGATTTCTCAACTTTGTGACATTATAACTCCCAGAGTAGTGAATGGATTTCCACAATTTTTACACATAATTATCGTGAGTATGTATGTAGGATGCATGCAAAATTTTAACTAAATCCATCAATAAACAAAAAAGTTGTCCATACACCAATCGGACACATCTCATATATATTTGGAGGGGGACTACTTTGGACATTCATAATTAAAACAAAACTGCAGTTAAAATTCCAGGTTTATTTAGAATACTACTTTATACCAATACTGTAGTATACTATCATACATGATTTCAAAAAATATATGCGTTTTTAGGTGGTTCTGTGCTACTTTTGGTATTATGAGCTGCGTGATATTGTAATATAGACAACCTTTAAAATGGGACCATCAATCTTTTATTTAGGTGAAACGGTCATTTATAATGTATATCGATACAAATATTCGATTGTATATGCTACGTTGATACTTCTTGAACGAATTGATCTACCCTTTGAAATTTATGAACTGTAGCAACAATGCTTACAAAGCAAATTTTCTGATACGTTATGCATACTTTTATGATTTATTCGATGTTTTTTCGCCTCCTGACAAGCAATAAGGGTTTGTTTGAAAAACAATTTCAACCAAATGAAGGGGAAAATATTTCGTCATAATAGTCCAAACGACTTCAAACAGATTTGAACCATATTTTGAATTAAAAAAATCCATATTTAAAAGTATCCAAAGTAGCCCCGCATTTCAAAAGTAGCCCCGCACGACGGTATAGCCAATCAAGTTATATAATTGTCAAAATTAAAATAGAAGCATTTATACTTAAAACAATCCTAACTAATATAAGAATGAATGTGTCAACCGAATTCAGCATTGATCTAGAGCAAAAATATTGTTGTACTATCACAGAGAACAGACATCCAGGCTAGAACAAATTTCATTCAGTAAGTTGTGTAAGGATTTGAATCTTCACTTGAGTAAGGTTGCAAACCAATACACGATAACAACACTAACGCCGCCAAACACCATATTGCCACAGTCAGTGGTGAATTGAAACATTTAAAGTGGTGAATTAAATTAGTATGGGAAATTAGCCGATTGCAGCGCCACACTATTGCCACTTGTGTTGCCGATGAAATATTCCTTTACACAAAATTCAGATTGGACTTGGATGTCTGTTCTCTGTGGTACTATGCAATTTTGGCCCAATGACACCCCCACTTACGGTACCTTGAGGATCATCTAGATACATCTCTGGATGAATTCATACATAGGCTTTTGAAGTAACTTTTGGAGAAATTTTTCTAAAAGCTCCTAAAGGTATCGCTAAAGTAACTAATATAGAAATATATATTTTCTTTTTTTATTTACTCGCCCTGTCTCTCTTCAACTTACTGTACTTTGAGCATTTCCACAGTTATTAATTGAAGCACTTTCTCTGCATGCCATTGCATGAATTTGTATTTTGTGAGGCAAGGACAATGATACACTATGATCAGGGAGTCGAGGAAATTTTCCCTTCTGGAACGGGAATCAAACCCGCCGTTTCTGGATTGGCGATCCATAACCTCAACCACTAGGCTAACTAGAGACCTCTCCATTACCGGAACTAAGTAATCAAGCTCGACGGAGGTAATATCATTTGCAGTACTGCAGGGAGCAGTGTCATTACAAGGGGATTAGAGGCGGCTTTCATATTCTACAAATTATACAGTTCTTCAAGACTTGACTCTAAATCAACACTTGTAGTTTAGCTGTTTGGGCTGCAATACGGTTAGTCGATAAGCGTCCAACATAGCTCCGGTCCTCACACGATCCTACCTCATGCTTCCACGGGTCAAGCGATGGCAAAGACCGCCAATTAAAAGATGTATGCTTAGCTGGTAGTGCAGCCTGGGCACTGTTGTCCTAAACCCGAACGTCTCTTCACCAAGGAGTTGAACCACCCAGCGGCTGAGTAAGAAATATTGCATCACGCCCAGCGAGATCGGAGGTGTTGGTTGGGTCGCTCAACAGAACTGGCATGGTGGCCCTCCGGCGAGACAGGAGTGTTGGTGTAGGCCCAATAAGCAACCCGTAAAAGCTCCCATTGCGAATAACATAGGAGATAATACGACTCGATACAATCGGCAAATACCCACAATACGAAAAAAGGACTACGATTCGAAACTTGGAACATGGAATTGCAACTCACTTGCTTTCGCAGGATGGGACAGGATACGACGTGACAACGTGTGATCGAGCACGCCCACACGAAAACTGATAATGAGAAAGGACCGTTCTACGCGCAGTTAGATGGTTGCTCGCCGCGTGACGTGAAATTCGTTGTCGGCGACATGAACGCGACTCCGAGTCATAGAAACGATTGATACGACGAGAAGAATGCAGCATAAGCGAGAATGTTGCAACGCCGTACGAGGGCGAATGAGGCATGTTATAGACAAGCACGGAACAGGCGTAACTCAGTCTTTCGGAGGAAGAAGACCAGCAGTAAGAACGAGATCGTAAAGCGATGGAAGAGCTTTACTGCACTAAGGACACATGGAAGCTCTACGAGAAGTTGAACCACTCGCGCTCGCGGCTTTGTGCTACAAGCCGACATGTGCCGAGACAATCACGGGAATCTTCACACGAGCGAGCGTGAATTGGTCGAGAGGTGGCAGTAGCATTACGATGAACAAAAAAACAATGTCGGCGATGCAAGCACCAAAGGTGGCGTGGTAACAAATCTAGAAGTACGAAAGACTTCCGGCCCCTAACATTCAAAAGATTGAGGAGGAGGTTCGCCGGTTGAAAAACAACAAAATCTCTGGAGTTGATCAACTAGCAAGCGAGCTTCTAAAATACGGTGGAGAAGCGCTGGTGAGATCACTACACTGGGTCAGGTCATTACTAACATTTGGGAGGAGGAAGTATTCCCGGCGGAATGGATGGAAGCTATCGTGTGTGCCATCTACAAAACGGGCGACAAGTTAGATAGCGGGAACTATCGCGTGATCACACTACTGAGTGCTGCCTAAAAGATGCTCTCTCAAATTTTATGCCGTCGTCTACCACCGATTGCAAAAGAGTTTATGGGGCAATATCAGGCTGGATTCATGGGTGAACGCGCTACAACAGATCAGATGTTCGCCACCCGCCAGGTGTTGCAGAAATGCCGCGAATACAACGTGCCCACACATCACTTGTTCATCGATTTCAAATCAGCGTATGTTACAATCGATCGAGATCACACATGACAGGCTATGCACGAATACGGATTCCTGGATAAACTGATACGATTGATTAAGGCGACGATGGATCGAATGATGTGCGTAGTTCGAGTATCTGGAACACTCTCGAGTTCTTTCGAATCATTCAGCTACTTGGTTTCGCTGATGATATTGATATTATAGCTCGCAAATTAGAGATGATGGCGGAAAAGTACATCCGACTAAAGAATAAAACCAGGCGAATCGGATTAGTCATTAACTCTCTTTTGGCGTTAGGGTCGTACTCTACACGAGCGAACTGTTCCCAAAGGAAGTTTAATGTGTCGAAGACTATGTACATGATAGCAAAGGGCTCTAGGGAGGAATTACCGCGCCCGCCACCACGAATTTGTATCGACGGTGATGAAATCGGGGCGGTTGAAGAATTCGTGTACTTGGGCTCACTGGTGCCCGACGACAACGACACCAGCAGAGAAATTCAGAGACGCATTGTGGCAGGAAATCGAGCTTACTTTGAACTCCACGGATTCCTTGCCGTGAAAATCTGGAGGCAACCCAAATAAAATGGTTCTCGGAGAGGTTCACAGAGTGCGAAACTGGAGCCGCACCCCAAGCAACACACATGTTATAATATAGTTACGACAGCGCAAGTTTAGTTGTATAGAAGTTTATTTTACGTAATTCTAACATTGTGTTGAAATAACGTAAAATATACTTCTATACAACCAAAACTTGCGCTGTCGTAACATTTATATAACATGTGTGTTACTTGGGACAGCCTTGGACCGAGTAGAATGAAGACGATTTCTACCCCCACGTACAGCAGAGGATATTCAGGCCTTAGTCTGATCAGAAAGGTAAGTAAGTTTAGCTGTTTTGACCCGATGATGGTGCCATTCGTTGTCAACGGTTTTACGGTTGATGTGGCGGAATCGGCAAGTGTACCAGTCTATAAGAAGAAATGAGGGAAAGAATTGCTGGATACTGAGCTTCAGCTGGGGCTTAAGTAGCTTCTTGCTTGTAACGCTGAGGGTATTTATCCCTTAGCGAATCCACGTCCACTCCTAAGCTATTGACACTGCCCTGTATTCTAATAAGTACACAATGATTCCTTGAGGGTAAAATAGGTTCATGACCACTATCCCAAGTAACACCGAAAACATAATCCGAAATAGCAAAATATTTACTTTGTCCTACAGCAGTTGTTATGAAGTTTCTCGAAACATATTATATCATGGATAAGTCGTTTTCATGATACCTAACACTTATACACAGTGATCTTCTATTTAGAAGTTTTATTAAAGAATATATTTTGTTTTCTCAAACAAACATTGCATGTTGTTTTCGATTATGTTGGGTATATTCTATTTAAGTACACTTTGATTGTTACCATACATACTCAGTATGTTCTATATGTTAAATTAGAGTAGCATTTGCAGTTTCTTGTTTAAGGTGAAGATATGACGAAGCCACAGCTCAAAATTTCAAGAGCACAAATCTGAAGAACCAGATGGCGGATTGCGCTGAAAAGTTGATCGATTGGTCACCTCCAGCGGGTAACCAATCGATCAACTTTCCAACGCAATACGACATCCACTTCTTCAGATTTGTGCTCTTGAAAATATGAGCTGTGGCTTCGTCATATCTTCACCTTAAGACTTGTTTTCAATCATGTTTAGACAAAACATACTATGTTTCGTATGTTTATAATTAGTCGAATTTTGGTTTTCTGCAGTATGATAGAAAACATGTGTAACATAAAACTCATTCATATTTTTGAACAGGGACATGCTACACTACCGATCATAGAAATCTAGAATCGTAAAATAATATACTCCTAACAGAATCTTAGCTATGAATACCTATATAAAAAATAACAGGAATATATGTTACCACAACATATATGATTATCTATAAGGGCCGATTTTACCGAGCATAACGCTCTTTGAGCCGCTTCAATGTATAAGCTGTGATAATTATTTGATACTTGATATTTGTTGTCTTTCCAGATCGTGACAGATATCAAACCGTTCAAATACCAAACCAAACATGAGAACCAACAACAACCACAACAAAATTATCCACAAAAACAATATCAAGCCAATTTTGAATCATATCCCAAAACATGTATCATGCCATGTCACAGAGTGCCATTTAATTTTATTTGTAAATTATTAAATATTCATCAAATATTCAATTATGTTTCAATAATTTGTTATATGTATGTATAAACTTGACAAATTTTTGAGAAAAATAAAGCATATTTGAGTTTTTGTGTTAAAATAAGATATACTATATATTTATTTAGATGCAAAATTCTTCAAAAATACTGATTTATAAGGCGCAATAATTTTATCGGGGTACAATAGTCTATTTCAAGGGCCCATATAGCCGAGGCGGTAAACGCACGGGTATTCAGCATGACCATGCTGAGGGTGACGGGTTCGATTCCCGGTCGGTCCAGGATCTTTTCGTAAAGAAAATTTCCTTGACTTCCTTGGGCATAGAGTATCTTCGTGCCTGCCACACGATATACACATGCAAAATGGTCATTGGCAGAGGAAGCTCTCAGTTAATAACTGTGGAAGTGCTCATAGAACACTAAGCTGAGAAGCAGGCTTTGTCCCAGTGAGGACGTTACGCCAAGAAGAGGAGAAGAGGAGAGGAGGAGTCTATTTCACCGTAAAAAATGATTGGCATTAAAATTTATGACCACAGTAAGGCAATTAGGCGTTAAAGTGGCTTGGTAGAATTATTGATGCATGTCGATTTTCGCAGTTGTCGATTTTTATTATTGACATTTTGAAACTTAATTATTTACATCTTGAATTGTCAAGGCACTGTTTTCTAGAATTTGTTGAAAATATATACTGGAAAACATACTAAGATACATAATCAAGTATGCTCAGATTCATATGGGTCATGAATATGACATCACAAAGATGTTGCGCAGGCTCCACCTTCTGCGCTTTTTCAGTCGTATAGCAGTCTTCAAATCGGTTTTATTGCTTCACAGCAAAACTTCGTAACTGGTCATATTGGAGTCGAAATAATTTCTATAAGACATGTTGTGTTACTTGGGATGATATCTTCCCGTTTTGTGGGATATCAAGAATCGGCTTGAGATTATCTCGCATAGCAATGATGTAGCAGAAAACATCTTCTGCGAGGATCCACTTCATTCCTAGCACTGATTCTGTGTATTCGGCTTGTACGAGGGCTAATTTAATTTGAGCTAATCAGTTAGCTGCAGAGCTTCGATCTCATATCCGCCCCTGGTGTTAGTATCGGGTCTACCAATCGGGATCATTTCAAAGATTCCCCGATTCAAC
Organism: Aedes albopictus; assembly: GCF_035046485.1. NCBI lineage: Eukaryota > Metazoa > Arthropoda > Insecta > Diptera > Culicidae > Aedes > Aedes albopictus. The sequence continues at coordinate 304,680,147 of NC_085137.1, read as the reverse complement.
TGCTTCAGAGTTCAGGGTCCGCACTCCTATATCTGGGACTTCCTGGATTTTCTGGAACAACTGGTCAAGGAACTCCCAGTAACATGCATGAAAGAACGCTTAGCTTAGAGTAATGCTTAAAAACATTCTTAGAAAAAAATCCTAAAGTAATTTTAAAAGCATTTTTTGTCGTAATTCTTGTAGAAATACTCATAATTCCTGAAAGAACATCTACAGAAAATCACGAATATACTTCAGAAGAATGCCAGCAGGAACACCTCGAGACATTCATGAAATAAATTACGAAGGAATTTCTGGAGGCCATTCACTCTTTAAAAAAAAATGAATCCACTGGAGAAAGTCCAACTGGAAGTTTTATATGAGTCCGAGTCCGCAGAAAAATTCTTGGTATTCCTGGAGCAATTGCTGAAATAGCTAGGGAAGTGGAACCATCTCGGCAGGGCTCCATTGGGCACTTTTCTGCTATAATTCAGTCAATTTTAAACCAATTGACACAATGACACAACACGCGGTGAGATACGTATAGTATCTAGCCGTGTACAAAATTTCAAGTCAGTTGGTTTGGAATTGATTGAGTTATAGCGAAGAATGCCCAAAATACCGGCCGCTGCCCAAGTGGTTCGCTACCCTACTAGACAGAGGATTACCTGACGGAAATCCTAGCAGAATTCCTTCATCTATCCTGCCTTTGCTTTTCCTTGAAAAAGTCTTACAGACACTTTTCCAGATATTCGTAGAGAAAGAGAATAAATTCTTTAAGAAATCTTTCGGTGAACTCATTCTTCAGGAATTCTTGAAATTTTCAAAAAAAACTTTTTGTGAAATTTTGTGATGAAATCCTGGGAAAATTATCGAAAATTTCTACTGAACATAGTAGTACATCTTTTGATTTTCCCTTTCCGTAATCTTCATCCACAATGTCTTCATTCCAGCATGCATGTGTTCTATGAAGTGCTATGAATTCATACATCAAAAAAAAATTTTTTATACATTAAAAAGAAATTTTAGCGAATTAGCCTGCCATATCAATCCTTTCCCGACACCCGAATACACCGCAGGCCAGTTCCCCTTTCAAGCTACCTGCTCTGATCATTTCTCCCGTTCAGCTTCCCGAACAACTGTTGAACCTTTTCAGGTGCTGCTCTCTGCACTGCGCTGACTGGTCGGTCGCCACTCGACTCAAACAACAACGACTTGCGTCGGCCGGCCTGAACAGTCCCATTGCATTGCATTGGGTAACCCATTGGACAAGTGGCACCGTTTTTCTCATTCATCTCTTCGAGAAGTGGCTTGTCGCGATGTCGCGTTCGAAAACTTTTTTGTCAAAATAAAGCAAACTTGCACGCCATGGGTATTGGGCATGGACATGGTCTGGACAGGAGCCGAGCCGCACAGACGTGTAGACAAGCGTGAGAAAATAAACAACCGCGTAGATATCTGCCGGCCCGGCCGTGTTCCGATGATGGAGTGGTTGTAGTCCCGGGGAGGGTTATGGGAGGTGGAGGGCGGCTTGTACGGTATGGGTCTCCCAGTGCCGATAGTGGACGCATAATTTATCTTCAACTGCGAGGAGCTACTTCTGTGTGGAAATGGCTGTTTGGGTGCTGCTGTGAGGAGGAACTGTGCGGCTGCTAAGCAGCCGTTGACGCGCGAGAAGTGATTGTGGGGAAATAATGGTCGTGCAATGCCGGTGGCCACTAGCCGAAAGTTTTTCGAGAGCATATTTGCATACGAACAAATACTGCCGAATGTGTACTTTAAAGTTACATTGTTTTCAAACAAAACAAGCGGATGTTAATGATCCACGAAAAGGCTGCTGGCCATTCAGTCGAAATTTTTCGAAATTTGGCTTCCAAGTTCGATTTGTGTAGTTGTGGAAGAGATCTTGGTGTTACTGTTAATCTATCTGGATAACTAAATGGCTACAAAGGAAATAATTTGACGATCTTTTTGAAATCACCATTCAAGTTTTGGTTCCACAGCCCAATTCTTGATATTTGTGTTACTAATCAGGAGTCTAGATTTTTTCCAGAAATGGTCTAAAATAATGAATGATCTACTGAAGCCTTCAAGATATGTCTGATACCGATGACATTTTTTGTTAATCTTACTTATGTATATCTGAATCTGGATGCTTTGTGTCTGACTGGAAAAAAGCAATATAAATTCAAACTCATTAAGAACACACTCACAACAATCTTTTCGCGGCTGTTGTAATTAGAAAATTCCTTCCCGCAGGACATTATCTGGCAAATTTTATCTTGCATTCAACTCTCATAAAGCATCGTTTAATTAACAGTGCCGCAAACCCCACGTGTGCGCATACGGCACATTCTGCACAAGGAATAAAATTGTCATTTTTCCAATATCCATTTCTCAACAGCAAAGCTCCATCTCGGCGATTGCTCCACCATCCTTGGTAGGTACCTACCCCTCTATATACGACAGTAATAACAATATTGCCGCCACCATCTCGGAACACTTGGTCGCGCATAGACGAGACGCCACTCTAGAGCCGCCGAGTGCTGATCGCAGAAATTAGATATCGTTTAACTAGCAAAAATGATGAGTTTTCCTCCGAGCCCCAACCCCGGGTGGGTATCTCTATATTGCGTGGGTGGTTTAATTTTCGAATTAAATGAGCAATGATGATGATCGTTTTCTCCGTGCAGCAGCAGCACTGCGGGCCAGGAGCAAGCAGCAAACGTGCGCAATGCGCGATTGTCAATGCTGAGTCATTTCGATCGTTATCGGCTCAAGCCTGTACCAACAGCTGGGGACACAGCAGCGCAGCTTAGAGGACTATGCATCCAGGTGATTAAGGTAAACTTTTCCTGCAACACCAGACTCTGCTCTGGTCATAGTGGCAGGAGTTCGGGGTAAAATACCAGACGGACCACATAATTTTTCACTATACAAAAACCTCCATTTTGGAAATGGGTCAGGGGGTGCACAAATGACGTTTTTTCACCTAAATGGAATTATTACCTGAATTGAATCAGTTTATCATCTAGACGGGTTTCAAGGTTGCTGGGCAGTTTAGTGTAAATGGTTACGATATTTCTAGGTGGTACAATGCTGCGGTTCCAGAGGGTGCTACAAAAGGGTTTCAAGACGTTCCGTGGGGTTCAGTGAGATTCACGGGAGCATCAGGAGGCTTCCCGGATCGTTTCATTAAGTTACAGAGAGAAGTCAACGCTTTTAACTCTCCTAGTATGTTAGGTTTTGCGCACCACGATGGTGTAGTGCACGCTCAGCGTGCTTATCTGGGTCATATTAACCCCAATATCCTACTTTATAGGTTTTAAAGGAATGTTGGAGGGACTTTTAGAAGAGTTTCAAAAGAGTTTTAGAAGGGGTTCAAAACGTTTCAGTTTCAGGGACTTCATGTGGCTTCAGGGGATTATAAAGTGGTTTCGAGGCGTTTCTGTTGATTTCAGTGGATTCAATAGACTTTATGGAATGATAACGTCTCCAGTTAGCCTAGTAGTGGTTAAGGTTATGGATCGCCAATCCGGATACGGCGGGTTCGATTCCCGTTCCGGTCGGGAAAATTTTCTCGACTCCCTGGGCATAGTGTATCATTGTGCTTGCCTCACAATTCCACTTGGTTACATCTTTTTATAACCATTATCACACTCACACAACCATAGACCTCCTTTCAAGCTGCGGCGGTTAATTTTCTGCGTTACAAGGATGTAAGTCGTACATTAATTTTACGTCGCGATTCATGTGCAGCGAAAATGATGTGATATCACAAGATTTTATTTACTATAGAACTCTCCCAGAGACCTCCTGAAATGTCCCTAAGACCTTTGCGCCCCTGAGCCCCTCCGGATTTCTGGAATCCTCATGGACCCACTTGGAACGCCTCTGAGATCTTCTAGAACTCCCTAATACCCTATGGTACCCCCTGAAACGTTGTCATAATAATTGTGACATACTGGCAACATAGACATTCTGGCACAACTAGCTTTTTAAAGCCAACCACGTCCTTGAAAGAAGGTCTATGGTTGTGTGAGTGTGATAATGGTTGTAAATAGATGTAACCAAGTGAAATTGCGTTCGAAAAATGATACATCACCAGAAATTACGCGCTTAGATATTACAAACTTATTTGCTAATTAGGGTGCCTCAGAGGTGCTACAAGGAGATTCCAAGGAAGCTCCAAACGTGTTTTAGGGAGACTCAGGAGCATTTCAGGGGCTCTAATGGGTCTCAAGGACGTTTCAGGGGGTTTCAGGGGGTCGTAGGGGCGCTACAATGGGTTTCAGAGGAGGTCAGGGACGTTCCAGAGGCCCCAAAGTGTCTCATGGGCGATCGATGGTGTTTCACGAGGGGATCCTAGAAGTCTTAGAAGCGTTTACAAGGGGTCTCAAGAGGTTCCACGGCTCTCAAGAGCACTTTATACTTTTGCAACGCTCCTAAAATCCTTGTAATACCTTTCAAAACCATCTGATCGCCTTCACACTTTTAAAACCCCTCTTAAAGCTCTTCACTCTCAGTTGAGCTCGGCTAATTTCCATTCTTTTGCCGAGATTCGCACAGCCGAGCGCTCAGCAATCGCAATTTAACTGAGATATCAGCAAAAAGTCAAGTTTATTCATAGCAGCACCCATGGGTACCGCTGGCAACAAACATTAAACGTCAAGCGTTTAGCCGAGATTTCAGCAGATGAACTTTAACCGAGATTTGCACAGCCGATCTCGGCATTCTGTTTTAAGTGTGTTGAAGCCCCTTAAAACGACCCCAAAATGCCTCGAAATTCCCCTGAAATTTATATGTTTCCATGGAATTCATCGTAGTCCAATTGAAATAACCCCGAAACCCCCTGTAATGACCCTGAAAAACCTTTTTTGAGCGTCTCTAAACGTCCCTAAAACCCCCTTTGAAGCGTCCCTGAAATGCTATCAAACGCCCCTTAAACCTTTTCGATAGCCCTGAAAATGTTCCTGAAACCCCCTGAAAATTATCTAAAATGCCTTGAACAAGGGTGGGAATAGTCACCACATTTCAAGAAAAAATATCATGCAATTTTTCAATTCCCACCACTTCTGGTGTTAATTTTCGTCCGTTTACAACGCTTCCAAAACCTTTGTAACGCCCTGCTTAAGGCAACAAGACCCTCTTTTTTGTGCTCTCTGGGAACTTCCTGGAATCCCTCTTGGCCATTTCTCAAATGCCCAGGAACAAGTCCTGTTCTCGCGATCTAACTTTTCTCATTACAGCCCTGACCTAGGCCCTGACTTAATGTATGTACAAAATTCCCTCTTTTTATGCCCTTTTTAATTTATGCACATTTTTTATTTATGCACCCCAAGCCCATGTGATAAAAAGGTTCCAGTTATTGTATTAAATTTACGTAACACACATCAAAGGGGTATGTGTATCACAATAGTCCTCAAATCTGGATGCAGTGAACTTCACCCGACAAGCGACAGTAGGAGGAAAAAGAAGTTTAGGGGCTTAAGAGACTTTCGAGGGCTTCAGGGGATTTCATGGGACTTCAGTAAAGTGTGAAAGAGATCTACGGGAGTCCCATGGCGTTTTCTGGAGAATTTGAAAGCGCTTCAAAGCTCTTCAGGGAGTTATATGTGAACTAAGAAGGCACCAGTAGAGCTTGAGGGGAGTCCACGGGGTCTCCGGGTGTATTCTGAGGGGTGTCAAGACATTTCATTACAATTCATGGGAATAAAGAGAGGCTTCAGAGGGGTTCGAGTATACGAGAGTCTCAGGGGGGTATTTTGAAGGGTTTCAACAAGACGTTTTAGAGAGTTTTAGGAGACTTCTGAGGATTTCAGGAAGGTTAAAGAGAGAGTGTAAGGGAAGTCTACGGTAGTCTCATGGAGGTTTTCGGTAATATGAAAAGTCACACCTCAAATTTTCAGGAGCACAAGTCTGATGAACCAAATGATGATTAGCGCTGAAAAGATGATCGATTAGTCAAGACTAGCGGGTTACCAATCAAAAACTTTTCAAAATACCTTCCGGTGGTTCTTCGTTATATACATACATACATACATTTATTTGCTCAACATCACATTAAAGACAAGTCACAATCAACAATAGCACACCACTACTCGGTTTGTGGCTTCCGCCCATCGTGCTCTCAGCGTTCCACGCCTTCTTGAGCCAACTGGATCAAAAGCGAACGTTGACTTTGTAGGGTTGTTATTCGGCATTCTTGCAACATTCCCTGCCTACTATATCCTTCCGGCTTTAATTACCTTCTGGATGCTGGGTTCGCTGAAAAGTGCAGCAAGCTCGTGGTTCATCCTTCACCGTTCTCGCGCACACCGCCAAAGATCGTCCTTAGCACGCGTCGCTCCAAAACTCCGAGTGCTTGCAGGTCCTCCTTGAGCATCGTCCATGTCTCGTGACCGTAGAGAACCACCGGTCTTATTAGACTTTTGCACATGGTGCAATTGGTGCGTGGGTGAATCTTTTTAGACCGCAGCTTCTTCTGGAGCCCGTAGTAGGCCCGACTTCCGCTGATGATGCGCCTTCGAATTTCACGATTCACGTTGTTGTCAGCCGCCAGTAAGGATCCGAGCTAGACGAATTCCTCCAGCACCTTGTAGATATCCCCGAATATAGTAAAATTACTACCCAGACAGATTCGGTCGTGTTCGGTTCCGCCTACCAGCATGTACTTTGTTTTTGAGGCATTCCCCAACAATCTGACCTTTGCTGCTTCGCGTTTCAGGTGGGTGAACAGCTCAGCCACCGTTCCAAATGGTCTAGCGATAATGTCCATGTCGTCCGCAAAGCACACAAATTGACCGGATTTTGTGAAAATCGTTCCCCGGCTGTTGAGCCCGGTTCGTCGCATCACACCTTCCAGAGCGTCAACATCGGGCCCGAATCCGTCCATCGTTGCTGTAAAGTCGCTATTTAGCTTCCTAGGAAAGCCGTTTTCGTCTATGATTCTACATAGTTCTGTGTGGTCGATACGGTCGTATGTCGCTTTGGAGTCAATGAACAGGTGATGCGCTTGCACCTGGTACTCTCAGCTGCGTCATTATAGCAAAAACATAGTGTTTTGTTTAAATGTAGTATTGGAAAAAAATTACTAGAAGAAAGGGGTTTCTGATCCCGAAAAAAAAAAGAACATGGAGTGAACAAGTGTTCTCAGTCTTCCTACCTACTCTGGATCTTTCTGGGTCTCCCCCAGAAATTTATGTGAGCTACACCACTGCATGTGGTAAGAAATATGTCCAATACTTCATACATAAACATCTTTATAAATTTCTTGAATGATCTATAAAAAAAATTATCAAAAATTGTATTAGGTTTTCTTTCAAAAGTCACACTCCAGAGACGCGTTTCACATCAATCCCTCGCAGCTGATGGCGTTCGATTAGAGGACTCACATAACACTATCGTGAAGTCATCCAGCATGACACAAGCGTTGTAAAACTATACGTCAAATAGACGTACGGTACGGTGAAGTAACGCTAATTCTGGCAAAAAATAGCGCCTCGGGGAGTTGTCAAAGATCAGTTGATAATTGGAGATATTCTATAGCTTTTCGAATCACGCGCAACAGTTCGATGTGTAAACTTTACTTTAGCCAATTATAGTTTTCCAATTTGACCAACTCGTACAATATACTACAAAACGATGTAGAAGCATGACTGAAATTTACATAATTGTGGTCCTTTTTGCCAGGTCCACAACGGGAACATGCATCGAATGTGGATGACTCATACTGCGAAGCTGGTGCCATTTCCATAACTCCCGCGTGTGTTGTTCTCCCAACAACAACGTACGTTCTTCGCCGTCGTCAGACAAACTAAATGCACACACAAAACTGACCGACAAATGTGAATTGACATGTCACGGGACACTGTACACAGTGGCGTGAACTGGAAAACTGACTATTGTGGAGTATGGAGAGAATGAGGGGCCATTTGTGCCATTTCAAGGTTGTCCACCAGCATACTAACGAGGTGACAAATTAAGCTAAACGAGTATCCTCTCCCTGTCGAAGTTATGCAACTCGGCGACAAATCACGTGTTATTCTCCCTTAAGTATATAGGTTGTTCACGGTTCAATCTAACTGAATTAAGGTGGCGTCACTACCATAATTGTTTCAAGTGTGTCCTCAACATGTGTCTTAATTAGTTAATTTGCGACACTAGGTACAGGTACTGCCCAAATGGTGAAGTGAACACCATAATTATCTTTCGAAAAACAAGCACCTTTCTTTTGGTACGCAGAGTGACAACACAGTGCTCAGACAAGCTGGTGAATTTACCAGTAATTAGTACTTGTTTTCTTTTAAGGTATGAGAGCACTTCACCCGGTAACATTTTGCTGAGAGTTTGGCTGCTGGAGTGGTTCGCGCGTTTGAGAAAGCTCTCAGGTGCTTGGGTTCCCGTTGAAGTGCACCACGCGAACTATATTCGGTTTGGTTATTTTTATGAATGAGTGATAAATCTTGTGTAGTACTGTGTCTAATAAGACATTATTACGGGGGGAAGTCTCGGTAGGGGCACCCAATCTTTTCACATTAATTCATTTGGTTGCAAAACCATATGGAAAATTTGGCTAGATCAAAAGCCAGTTGTTATAAAAAGTGTTTCTAGCCAAATGAGGTCCGGAACCATTAGGGCAAGAGGGACCTATTTTGTACACTTGACGGTGTAACTCAGTCATTTTATAACAATTGACTTATTTTTTTTTGCACACGGTTAGAAACATACACAAACATACAAACATACAAATTTTGCTTGATTAACTATTGAGAGGGGCCTAAAAGGTCACACAAACCAATACCGTTATCCGAAAAAAGCTTGATCTTTCTGATAAAGGGGTGTCCATTTATTAATTAGGCGTTTTTTTTGCGATTTTTCGAAGCCGTCTTGTCTTGTAATATTGTGTGTATGAGCATGCAAATATTTTTGTATAACGCGTAAGATTTCTGAAAGAACTCATATTGGTCTATATGCTGACGAGTCTTCGAGTGGTTTCCTCGCCTTTGCAATTGAACCAAGCTCTGCCGCTTCCAAAACTTTGCGAAGACTCCCTCGATCAGGCATCTCTGCATAGCAGTGCAAAAAATCCTAGGAGCCTCTGCAATAGCTACTTTTGAGGCCGGGTTTGGAACGCCGTCTGGACGTGGAACCGTACTCACGCCAAAGGATTTTGCAATCCCCGCAAGTTTCTCATCAATGGCCAACACAACCACCCCCGCCCCCCTCCTCCACAGCCAGCCCAGCCCTAGCAGTCCAACAAATGAAGGCCAAGGACTCGGCTCATACCGCGATGATCTTCGCCAGTACCTCTGGAGACTGCTCGGTGGAAACCATCACACATCTCGTATTGGCCATAACTTCCCTGCAGGCACCACCCCCAAGGGGTTATATTAGCACTCTGACAGAGACCCTTATAACTGGCCTTTTGACTTGCCCTTATCTCGACTTTGGAAGACGCTAAAAGGCATGTAGGCAAACGCAGTGTATGTTCGCAATAGCTTGAGTCGTAGTTCAATTATGAAGTCTTCCACCTACTAGGGCTTGGCCTTGGCCTTGCCCCTTCCTCTACCCGCTGTCTGTTTTTATTGTTGTCATACCGCCTAGAGGTCGTAATGAGTGTAGACATCATCTAACATCCAGATCGAAGTACTTGTTAGGTCAGGACTACAAAAGTAACGTCGATGAACGACTCTGCTCTGTTCCGGCCTAAGGAACTTTTCGTACCGACATAAGCTATCAAGAGGATCTCTAAGAGTGCCTGAGGATCTGTCCTTGCTGGTTTGTGATACGGCTATCCCAATCCACGGTCCCGACATTGAGGTCACAGGCTTTCGCCCAGTCAGCTCAGTCGTCATATAGTCCAACATTTACGTGAATTGCTCGGTCGATCACTACGAAGGCGTATAGCAGCTACAGAAGATGAAACCGTTAACTCTGGCGACCACAAAGCCCTTGTAGGATGCAAGCACCAACATCTGGGCTGATATTTCTGGGACCCATACGTGACCCTGACGCCGTTATCAGCGGGTACTCGGTATGGATCCACTATCATTGCGATATCCGTCCCCTACTCAGCGGCTGCCTGGCAAAACATTTGCTGAGGTTTGGCACAGTGTTTCAGGTTAAGCTGCGTTACCTGCACTGTGACTTGTCAGCTAAAGCTCTCTTTAAAGGCCTGCCGTCTGGTACTTCTTGTTCGTGGGTTTCCCGGAACAAATCATGAGCTTCAGGGAGTTTGTACAGCTTTGCGCCTTACAGCCTTTATCTACACATTGCTTACAAGTTTGCTCCTGTCAAAACCTATACTTACAGTCTTATGACTTGTCTCCAAGTTTAAGACACATAGAGCAAGCCTTTAGTGGTTCGTGTATTCCCAGCGGACATATCAACCAGCCCTCTTTGAGCTTCCCAATTTTAACGGACTCATTGGCATCCGCCACATGTTGCTGTGCTATGGCTATCTGGTTCCCTGCCGGACGTTTCCGTAGCCAAACGGCTGCAATGGCCACCTGCACCTCGCACTGTTGCCGCAGTACCATGACAAGCTCTTCAACGTCCGTAATCTCGTTCAGGTTTTTTTGCCTTTAGAGTCGCTTCCGAGCCCGCTCCCCAACACCATCATCAAGGACCTCTTCTACCATACATGTGTAGGTGGCATCCCCCAAGCAACACACATGGTTACAAAACAGTGACGACAGTAAGTCACAGTGACTTCTGTGCAACCCTTGCATACGCTGCCGTCACTGTTTTGTAACCATGTGTGTTGCTTGGGCCTTGTGAGTTTTGTCGCACTTTAGTTGGAGAGCAATCTCGTGTGTACGAGTACGTCGAATACTGTGTACGGTGGCTTAAACATCCGTGAGCTTGCATCGCTCCTCATCGTCTTCCAAACGTCCGAGTACGTAGATTTGTTCATCTTGATGACAAGGGCGTCTACCATCTCGCGCTTGGCAACCCCTGCTTCCTTCGACGGGCCGATCTTCCGAGCATTCTTTGACACCTTGCCGGAGAAGGCATCAGCTGGCGGTCATTGTCATCGACTGACCCGTGGAAACATGAGGTAGGAACTTGTGAGGACCAAAGCTAAATACATAGGTTAGATTAAGACACTCCGTCCAGATTATCGACCATTGCACAGTGCCATATTACTACCGACAAGGCGCTCGATATAGACTGATGCCCGAAGCATGTGGGGGTTTATGGCCTTGCTCGATTACGCGATTGGTAATGAGTGAGAAAAGGGATCGCACGCGAGTACTTACCTGGTCGTGTGCAATAAATTTTACCATTCCAACTGCCGATGAAAGGTGAGATTTGTCAGATACCGATGCGGAAAATATGCAATCTAGCAGAGTGAGCTATCGGATAATGCAAAGCCGTAGACTGCGTTATTTACATATCGCAATGGACCCATTGTTTCACAGAAGATCGTTCGATGACATCCATCTCTGCGTTGAGTTCCATTGGAATCAATTTCCAGTTTTGCAAGACAACCTTGTCGGGACGGAAAGATAAACACTTGCGGGTACAATTTATCGATACATATTTTCCCACACAACTTATCGCTCCGCCATCAGGTGGAATTATAGTTTAGCCTATAATGAATTAATAACCTACCGCGCACTTATCGAATAACCATAAAGGCGGAATGGCTCGCTCTCTTTACGTCAACGCTGAGCCATCGATCGGGTCCCAGTCAGTCGATGCGATCGTGCGCTCGGTTTGGCAGAGGAGCTGACCGGGGGTCGACCCGGGCGGCTCCAGTCAGTAGGCTAGCATTTTTTATATGCATGTTTATTAATTATCACGAAATTTACGAGCCATAAAATGCGAGAATTGACGATAACGTGCCGTTGCAAAGTATCCAGTCTACTGACTCTGACTGGGTCGGGTTCGAAGTGCGACACAGTTTTACTGGCTACTTACTTAGTCGGTAGAAGTCACTGCTCTAGGGGTCATCCGGTGGTCATAAAACTACATACTTTGCACCGTCCGATACTATTATGGTCGGATCTCTGAGCAGTGCACGGCTTGTTGTGTGTCAGGATGGGGCATCGGTGGACGTCTTTTCCATGTTTATGTCGAATGAAAGCTGCCCCGATGGTTGCTATCAGTCGGGGGCTGGAAATCTAGAAACACTCGTTAGCGGTGACGGTGAATGACGTAAGCTGGATCCCTCACGATGCTCGAAGGTAGCTTCTTTTTCAAACCACGTATACCAAATGTTAATCATCTCAGACCCCCTAACTCCATTCGCATCATGGTAAATTTTAAATGTTGCAGGGAAAAGATCAGCATCAAAACTAGGGTATTGGTTCCCTTATTAAGCATGTGGCTCCCATTTTCATCCTACGAAAAACAAGGGATTGGAGCGCTGTTTGTTTTGTTTCTTATTTTTGTATTTTTTGTTAGAAGTGAGCACCCATGTAAACACAAAGAACGGAATCAATCGGTGTCGTAATCGCTTGTTTTCGAATAGGATGAATATGGGAGCATGAGATTACTGATGGCACACATACCCTAGTATGAGCTACAAATTAGCTACAGTGCTGACTTGAGTTGTTTAGAATTAAATGAATTGTCAATGGATTTCCAGCAGAAGTAAAACAAGAGGAGCTATCGGGATGTTTATTTTAATATATATCCCGAGAAAAATCCACCCAGCTGTGGAACTAGAACTACTGAAACATTTTTTCTAGTGTAAAATCATCGCCTTGAACGATATGCACTAGAATTTTAATGATTTATTAGTGAATAAGTATTCGGATACTTCACATGATACCAGAAATCTGTTCATATCAAAATCGAACTTTCTATATTAGCAAAACATCCGTTCTCGATATTAGGTCTCCAGGAACCCCTTTTCCTGTCAGAGGATTAACCTCTCGATATATGAATATTTTATCGCCATCCAATAAACGTCCGATTCACTTGCTTGGCTTCGACTTCTTTAGCACCTAAGATAAGTGAAGCAAAAACCTCCACGCTACAAGAGAATGCATAAACAGAAGTTAAAATATTCAAAACACTTCATAAATTTTGCGATTTGGCTATCGGACAGTGCGACATGCAAATTGGCCTGGAAGCGAAATTCCAGCCTAAAGCAGAGCCAGCAGCACGAGAAAGAATGTCGTCGACGGCTTGTACGCCACATTACGGCACTAAGGTGTATATTTTAATGTATAACAAGCCCGTCCTCATCGTCGTCGTCGGTCGAAGCCAGAAAGAAGCCAAAGAGTGTCCGCGCGCGAGACTTTGTGGCATAATAAGGCATGAAGAAAAAAAATAAACATGACCATTTCTTCAATGAAACCAGTTCCTTCACACGTATGTACAACCGGGACCGCCAGCCAGCAGCACAGCTCGCCGTGAGGAGGAAAACGGCTCGTGACCCTATCTTCTCCTGTTTGGTTCTGCGCTGATGCTGGCCGAACGTCGTCCGCGCGCCGCACATGGGTTCTTTCCGAACCTCATCGTCTGAATGGGGCTCGAGTAAGCTCTAGATCTATGGAAAACAAGGCGAACCGAACCGAGCATCCCCTTGATCGTCGAGAGGTGTGTGTAGCATCAACTAACTATATATGCAAAGCTTAGACACAGAGCCGCGAAGAAGACAACGATGAAGAAGAATGATAGCACACCGTGTGGTGGATACAAGTGACCAGTTCCGGGAGGGGTCCCTGCTGACTCCACTCCGCGACCAAGGGAGGAGGCGCAAAACAGGAAATGTTGTACAAATTCATTCATTCTCTGACTCCATTCATTAAATCTTCCGCGGTTTCTTCTTCGGCGTTGGATTTTGGGCTGCTCTAGGCGTCTTTTTCTCGTTTTTTTTTATCTTGTTTTTTTTCTTTCACAACCTTTTAACGCTCGAACACATTTTCATGGGATGGACCACTTGCGGCAATCTTAATGCCGAAGAGCCTGTGTTTCGGTGCCAAGTGGTCTTTAGTATTTTATTAAAGTTTCTTTCCATCATTGTGCGATACTGTTCGGTGATGCCGTAGTCGTCATTTCGTGGCTTTTTCGAAGTCTATCGCGTGGATATCGCGGCGGCTGACATTTTGACCCCCAACTTGTTCCGAACACGGTTTTGGACGCTGTGCTGGGTGGCGAATATGCGATGAGCAGAGCATTTAGTTTTTTTATGACTCCGGGAGACGAACACGGTCGAGAAGATGTGGGTGTGATTCGATCAATTTGTTATTCAGATTTTCGAACATTGATGTGTTTTGCCTTGTTTCCGCTGACGGTGTTTTGAGATTTTACATTGAACAAGTGAATGTTTGCCTAATGACCGATCTGTGTCACGAAGAAAGCCCTGAAAGAAAAAATATATAAAATACATAATTCGTAGGTGGAGTTCATGAGTTAAAAAATACTCTTAGATACAGATATTTCTGCAATGTTTGCAATGTCTTTTTTGCTACAAGTTGCGCGGGACATTATCATTATTTTTCAATCACTCCTGACATTCCGCGTCGAACAATTCACTACCGCCAAGGAATCTGTACATATTTCGCTCCTATGTAGCGTTCACATCTTTCTAAAATAAGTACGACAGGCGTGTGGTGCAAAACTGTTAAAACGAACCCCTCACAAGTTAAACAAGTAACACCCTATAGTTTTTCCCAGGATTTCTTCCGCAGGTATTATTTTCAAGTCCTTCACGAGATTCCTCCTGCGTTTTCTCCAAAAAAAATACGTGGAATTTCTTCTTGAGTTTATACCGGGTATGTCTACAGGAGTTTCTACCAGGATATTTCTCGGAAATTTATATGGGATTTCTTATGGTTTTTATGGGATTTCTTATAGAGTTTCTCCCAGGGTTCCTCTGGAACTTCATTTTGCCGATTCATCCGGTTTTCCTCCAGGGATTTTTAAGAGGTTTTCGTGGAATTTCTCTCAGAGTTTCCGCAGGGATTTGTACTAGAGTTCCTGCCAGAATTACGTCAGGAATTGTTTACGCATTAATCGGAATATGAGAGTCTGACTGTGGATGTTTGGTAGCAACTTCATATCAATGGTGGGCATAATCGCAGTTGTTCAGATTAAGCGCGAGAATCTGTATTTGAATGTCCGTTACAACCTGTATTTTGTATTCTGCATTCTTTCCGTCACATTACGGCAATGTTTGTTCTGCCAAAAATGTTCGTCATAAGTTAGCCAATAGAAACTTCCATAGATAATAGTACCAGATAATAGTCCTTGATGAGTGTAGAATCAGGGTCTCCAGTTAGCCTAGTGGTTAAGGCTATGGATCGCCAATCCGGAGACACGGCGAATTCGATTCCTGTTCCGGTCGAGAAAATTTTCTCGACTTCCTGGGCATAGTGTATCATTGTACTTGCCACACAATGTACAAATTCATGCAATGGCAGGCACAGAAAGCCCTTCAATTTATAACTGTGGAAATTCTCTAAGAAAACTAAGTTGAAGAGAGGCAGTGCAAGTTCCAATGCGAACGTCGAGCCTTAAAGAAGAAGAAGGAGAGTGTAGAATTAGCTTAAGTTAAAATGCTCGTAAATATAAACAAAACAACGGTTGTCGTACTGACAATCCTGTCCCTCCTCGATGACCGTGAGGACGTGGCCAGTGCTGTTATTGACATTACTTGTGAGTTCTCGAACTGTGCACATTGAGAATAGTAAGCTAGTCCCAAGCCCTGATTCCTTGTGCAATTTCGATTGCTCCGGTCAATCACGGAGTAGCAACTACGAATTGTGCTGTCATATAATATATGCTCATGCTCATCAGTCCTATTCAAATTAGATGTCGTTTGTCTAAATTAGAAATACAGCCCATAGTACTCGTTAAAGTCAATCAAGCGTTTGAAATATACATCACAGGTAAGTTACAATTCTCGACTCTGTGTTACATAAGAAGAAATTTCTCTCGATAGTGATCCAAGCCTACATACGCTAAATTTGCGGTATGAGATTATGCCGCATGTACTCTAGGAAGATGACGAAATTTATGAAATCATTAGCCTTATTTATGATATTTGTACTTATCATACATGATTTCGGTTTCATTAGCAAAAATATGAAAACCGCTTTCCATCAAATGGAAACTAGCTACAAATGTTGAACTAAATTAACTTTTAATCGCTTCTAGTTCCAATTACTTTTTGGTAGTTCTTAACTACGGTAGCATAATTTATGTAGCATGGTGCGAAAGGAATTTTGATCCTCAAATCAGAGGTTTGAATAAGGCACCGTCATAAAATCATTAATTGTTTTGAAAAAAATTAGTAAGGATAGAGTTATACACTTTTTGTTTATTTAAAGAATACTTTGTCTTATCACGAAACACAGCAAAACAGAATAGGTGTGGAGCTCGCTCCCATACACGACGCAAGCAAGATCGGTCATCTTTGCGGCCGAGGTTACATTTTACCACCGACCGACGGACTTGGTGCAAACGCAGATTTCTATTGGAGATTTTTCCTGGATTACTCTCTTTCCAACATCACTACCCAAGCAGAAGAAAACATCAACATCATAAAATATGTTATTTTGGCTTAATAACTGAATAATGGAATCAGTAATTTTTATGTTATTTGCATGACATATTATGTTATAAACTTGTCTGTCAAAATAACAAATATCATAACAAAAAAATGTTCCTGGAAGACTAATTCAATAACATGTTTTGATAGAACTTAATAACAGGAACTTTGTGCACTTGTTATTGTTGTGTTATTGTTCGTCACATATTTGCATTCTCTATAGTAGAATAATAACTAAACTTGTTCTACAACAAAATGTATTATTGAAATGCTATCTTGTGGATATATCCCAATAACTTTAACATAACAAAATTCGATTGCCCAACAAAAATGTTATTGAAAAGATAATTTTTGATAAGTTAACATTAACAAGTTATGATATAAAAATAGGCTATGTAATTCAGTTGTTATTAATTTGCTATTCTCCTCTGCTCGGGTAACAAAATTTATCCCAGGATACCTCTGGGTGTTCTTTTTGGGGTTCTTGCTGGGATTTTTTCAAGAATTGTTCTCGTAATACGCCCTGGTTTAATGAGAAACTGGAAAAATGATTACCCTGTACTGCCGTACAGCCCAGTTTTTGCTACGAGTAGTGATTTTATGTTGATGCTCATTATAGATTCAACTATGTACATATAATATGGAGCATGGTAGTCCAAGCATTCGTCCAGCCCTGCATAAAATTGTTTCGACGTTCGACGTAACATATATAAGGCGAGGCATTCTGAAGACTCATCTGCGCAGCAGGCCTGGCAGCTTTGACGTTTGTGTCATATTTGAAGAAAAAATATAGGGCGTAAACCAACCTACCTATTTTTCAAGACGCTTTCTTGTACTGGCTCAATATTTATAATATTAGATTAGCTTAACTTAAAAATGTCTCCAGGTTTAACCTACGAGATTGCTTGTAAGAAACTTCCAGAGAAATATGGGAAGAAGCCTTGATGAAATCTCGCCAGTAACTCCAGGAAGAATAATTGGAGAAATACCGAAAAACTTCTAGGATTAATCCCGGGTAGGCATATAAGCGAAGCTCCTAGAGAAACTCTGAAAGCTTTTAAGAGAAATTACGGAAGATCATTGTCTTGAATAAATCCATGAAAGAAATTCTGCAAAAGTCTCGGAAAAAATCCAGGGTAAGCTATTGGACAGCTATCCTAGAAAACCACATAGAGAAATCCCTGAAGGAGGTTTGTGAGAATTTTCGAAGAAATCCCTCAAGAAATTTTGGGATGCAATATCAGAAAATCCTAAAAAAAAAAAACTAAAAATAATCCTGCATTAATTCAGCGAAAAACTTCTGCGGAAATTTTGGGAAGTACTCTGGTAGATACCTCAAAATTCTCAAAAATTCAGAAAATATCTGTAGATAATTGCAATGCAAAACTCCGCGAAAAAAACACAGTTGAATCCTGTATAGAATTTCTGAAGGAATTACGGAACGATTCCTGGAGAGCTTTCCAAGTAAATAAAAAGTGAAATAGTGCTTGAGTTCATAAATTTGCTCCAGAACTAATGCCTCAAGTACATAAAACTCAAGAAACTACATCTGTTTGACCCTAACGTAAATTCGGTCGAGTCGAACAAGATGTTTGAGCATTAGTTTCTTTTTGGACAAATATTTGACCGGGTGTAATGGGATCTTAAATAGTAGGGGAGATCGGGACATAATGGATACCCGGGGCGAAATGGACACCCCTGTTTTTGCCAAACCGTTGAGTTTTATGTTAAAATGTTAATGCATAAGTGATTCGTGATCGAGCGGTTAGCGTCGTTTAGGCGCCTCGTAAGTCTCGGAGTATGGGTTCGATTTCCGCTCCAAACGGGGAAAACTTTTCGTCAAAACGGAAAATTCTCCACTGGGTCACTGGGTGTGTCTTCCGTTGTCTAATGTTAATAATATTCAGTCTGTGCGGCCTCTGGCCGAAGACGGTGTAATTGTCTTTATTCTTTAAATGAACATGTAATCAAAGGTATAATTTATATATCTTCAAAAACGGGCACTAAGTGAAATTCTCTCCTTCTCTTTCACTCTTGCGGAAATTTTGTAAACAACGTCAAAATCCCATAAAAATCAAAACAGTACAGTGCCCTCCTACACAAACGAAAACAATAGATGTGCGGGAGTGTTTAGTGTGGTTTAGTGTTGCGCATTTAGTTCACCACTGGATTGCGCACTCAGTCTTCATAAGTGCGAAAACGTTAATAATAGTACACGATTGCATAGTTGATGTCTTCGACGCACTATTTCTTTAATTTATGCTGAATAAGTGCTCTGAACACACCGAGTTAATTCGTTGCAATCACGCACTTTTATTTACTTTTTCGCACTCTTGAAAACTCGTGCGATAATCCAGTGGTGAACTAAATGCGCTATATTGTGGTGTCTGTTGTTCGTGAAGCATATGGAGTTATGGTTTGTCGTTCATTGCGTTAATCTTCATCCCTGACTGGAATTTGCTTACCCGTCCTTGTACATAACGGTCATTTTTCACCCAGACCGTACACTACGTCAGGCTTCTGCTGTCTAGGTACTTGAGTGGAAAAAAACAGTCGTGGAAATACAGAGATTTTTGGTCTTCATAACAGCGGTTGTCTTATACAAGCATTGCTTCCTTTCCTCGATGACCATAAGAACTTGACCAGAGCACCGTTATTGACCTTACTAAAGTATGTAGAGATTTATTGTTTTAGTGTAATTTCGATTTCAACGGTCAATCATGGAGAAAAGTTACTTTGGAAGGTATCAAAATAGGTAAGGTATGAAATATAATAACTCGCGTTACGGACGAAAAATGGTCTGCGTTACGAATTACGCACACCACAAAAAAACATGTTCGACAGTAAAACAAAAATTGCGGAAAGAAATCCACGTGCTAAGAGGGAATCGAACTCACGATTCCTAATTCACAACACGGGTGCTTCTTATTTCTTAAAGTTATGGAGCTATAAGAATGCCTTCCTATCCTGCTGATGTAGAACTAAACTCGGATCCACTATAGCACATGGTTTGCTTTTCTCGCATTCTAAATGTGATTCAAGGTGTTACAAGCAAAAACTAGAAACAAATCGATTTCACCGCAGAAGCTTTTGGAATGCGCAGTGCCCCCTTGACCTTTCTTCTTCACATCCAACATAAAGCCGGTACCGTTCGTTCCGACGACCCATTTTCCAATGGTTCATAATTATAAATTTTATTTCGACAGAATCCCGCACATGTCACATCATTCCAATCACGACTTGAACCCGGTGCAGCTGGTGGTGGTGGTGGCGGTAGACCTCGCACGAAGCTATCTCAAAAGGGGCAAAAAACAGAGAAGGATAAAAGACAAAACAAAGATAGGAAATCCAAACTTATCGATGCATAAATTAAAAATTTTATTGATCATAAAAACTGAAGTGACCAACAAGAAGCGAGAAATGGTACACACGACGACGATTGATCCGACTACAATACCCGGTAGGTTTAGCACCAACCAGTCAGAAGGAGACAGTTCAGAAGGGGGAAAACTTGTATGTTGATGCTTCACGCAACGCTCCAGGGAGGGCTTCCACAGATCAGCAATTATAACACTTCGACGACCAACTGAGTTCTGAGATTCGTGCAACCACGGAAGAGAAAAATATCTAAATCCCCTCCGCAATCATCATCCGGTGTCCGGCAAGTGGCAACGAGTCCGTGAGGATGCCGGTACCAGGTCAAAACTCAATAACAAATCATAATCGTAAATTATGTCATATTTATGATCATTTAAAGCTTCGATGTGAAGTCCGAGGAGGGTTCCATCCGTAAAAGGAACATTTCATCTTGATAATGCATTCTTTCTCTTTTGCGGGCTTCGGGAAGCCGTCAACGGCCGCAACTGTTCAGAATAAACGCTGCATGCCACGATGACCAAATCGACCAACAAGCAGCGGCAGCAGACCAACCAAGGCGAAGGAGAAGAGTTCGTTTCCGATCGCGGTTGCGGTCGCCAAGGCTCATTTATCCACAATATTTAACGCTTCTGAAATCATTCATCGCGACCGCGCTCCTCGCGGTTATGGGCTGTCGGTATGCGCTGAAAGAGTGCGGTTGTTCCGCATCTCCGGAGTTCCGAAAGCATTTTTATGGATATCGTTTGTTTACCATCGTGGTCATCACTTCGAGATATGTAGCCTGAAGAGTTGGGCAAAGGTCCGGCCAGAGTGTGACACCTATAACGAGCGTGAGCGTGTGCCTGATCAGAAAAGATTGAGTGAAAGAGGACCAGCATTAGCGAAGACCACGTGCTGCGGGGCAGACAGCATCGAAATCTAACAAGCGCTTTGAACACCGTCTTCTCGTGCCACGCCGCCCGCAGGAATGTACACAGCGGCTGAATTCGGCTGTGACCCGCTGGGCGGAAATAAAGGGAAGTTTGTTTTTACGAGATTATCCAAATTTGTAATTTGGGTTGTGAATGTCGTGGTGGTTTGGGGCTGTCCATAAACCACGTGGTCATTTTTTGGGACTTTTCAACCCCCCCCCCCCCCGCGTGGTCATTAGTCCATACAATTTTTTTTATTTGTCCATACAAAATGGTCATTGGCCGAACCCCCCCCCCCCCCCCCCCCCCCCCCCCTCATGACCACGTGGTTTATGGACAGCCCCTTTATATGATTAGAATTATAGTGAAAAATATACATATATATTTTTTTTTGCGTTCATTATAGAGGTTTTAAACCAGAGGGGTTCATTCGCCTCTTAGTAAATAATTATAACAACTATTACAATAGTTCAAATAAACGACTTTTCCTTAAAAACTTTAACAGTTTGGTTTCTTCTGATTTAGAATTACTAAGTGCGATTTGAATGTTGCTGTTGATGCCAATCTTGTTACGTAGGTCATCGTATTTCTTACAACTAGTGATTAAGTGTTCAACGGATAGTTCAACTTGACAAACTTCACACGTTTTGGATTGATGTCGATCGAATAGGTGCTTCTTGGTGAGTTTGGTATGTCCAATCCTGCAACGTGTTAGAACTTTCTGCTCTTGACGGTCTCGACGATCTTTCCACTGTCCAATTGCTGGCTTGATTTTTTGAAGCAAAGTCGGTCGATGGGCATTCCAAATTTGTTGGAATTTCTCGCACACTCGTTTGGAGATCCACTTGATAACGTCGTCGGCAGGTACATATTCGTGTAGTAATGGGGCAGCTCGGCCCCTTTCAGCGGCTTGATCTGTTGCTTCGTTCCCGGGTATCCCTGAGTGTCCTGGAACCCAGCAGATGGTAATGTTCTTGTGGCTTGCAGATACTAGAACAGCTTGTATGAACGGGTGCTTTGTATCCCTTTTTTCTATAGCAGATATGCAGCTAGCTGAGTCGCTGAAAATCACGGTGGGATTATCGTCAGCGCTTTGGACTGCTTTGACAAGCGCTGTTGCTTCTGCGGAATAAACGCTGCATTGAGCTGGTATACTCCCTTCTATCAGAAAATGAAAAATATATGATTTTTTGAATCTTGATTATCATGGTTCTGATGGGGGGAAGGGGGGGTTTCGAGAAATCTACGCGCCATACAAAAATATTTGAGTTATCAGATAAAAAATCTTACAAGGGGGGTGGGGCTGTCAAAAAATCGTAAAAAAAATCCTTACGTAGTAAATGGACAGCCCCTAAGGGACAATCCCTTAAGTACGCTGAATCTATTCAACTTCCAAGAAAAGCAAAAGCAAAGTAAACTGATTGATTCAACAGCATCAGACCAGTAGAAGAGGGTCCAGGTAGACCAAGTCCAGATTGAATTTCAAACCTGATGATAAAACAGTCATTACGTAGAGTACCCAGAAGCTGTGGAATTTTGGAAGTAATCGAAAAGCAACATTACGTTGACGATATGCTCGTGAGCGTCGACACAGAAGAGAAAGTTATCAAACTCGTGGAGGATGTCAGGTTCGTGCACTCGCAGGGCGAGTTCGAAATCCGAAACTGGACCAGTAATTCACAACGTCTATTAGAAGCTCTTCGCAGCAGTAACGCCTAGGAGAAGAGTTTGGTTTCTAGCCAGAAATGACGGCCGAAAAGGTGCGTACAGCTACCGGTGTTGGGGGCGTTAATGAAAGCTTATCATCACTCTCCAGACTCATATTGAACGCTGTGAATCGGCTTAGAAAGGAGTTCCGTATCTACAGGGTATCTACGAGGAATGGATAGGTCTCCATAATTACCCACTAGAAAGCTGATGCCGTCATAGTAGACACTCTTGAACAATGGTTGTACCTTAAAATCAAACCTATCCTAATAGTTATCTCTTTCCTTCATACAAAAGTCCATGTTTCAGTTCCCTACCATCCATTGTATCCATCCAATCCTAAAAGCTAAACTGTTATCGCATCACCAAACAAGGAATTGTTTATCTCTGGTTTTCCTTTGATTCCGATCCTAACATATCCTTTGTATCACCTTCCTGAAAGTTTTAGGGTTAAAAATGCTGTTGGGAAATTAGCTGCTACTGTTTTGTACCTTTTGCCAATAGCTGTTGTTGCTGCTGTTGTGGTTGGAGTATCAATCATTTTTTTTAAGAACCACTCGTCTGCGCTATCATTTAAAATTTCTTTATATGAAATGATATCTTGTAAAATTAGATTATGGTTTGTAATAGTTCGTTTATTTTCACAATATGGATCTAGTTGAAATATCTCGCTTAATCTATCAGATAAATATTCAAAATGCTGACTAATGTTAACAGTGCCAGTACTTCCTCAAGTACTGTGATTCCCAGAGATACAGTTGTTTCACAAAACTGAGTGAATTCCATTATCGTACGTTTACACTTGCGAATGGTCCACAAATCAATACGGTATGATGATGTTTATAATATCTACACTAAATAAACATTTTTCCTGCAGCAAGCCTCAACAGCATAGGCACGTTCAAACTCTGTTCCTTCTCACAGGTGAGAACACCTAACTCAATTGCTATATTGGACGGCAGTAAGTCATATTTTCTCCTTCGGTTCTCACATAGGGTCTTGTACCATTTGGGCGGGTGTACCTATTTTGGGCACTTGCCGCTATAACTAAGTCAATTTGAAACCAATTGATTAGAATTTTTATACAGAGTTAGATACTGTACGTGCCTATCTCTGTACAAAATTTCAAATCAATCGGTTTGTTATAGCGGCAAGTGCCCAAAATAGGTACAGCTGCCCAAATGGTACAAGACCCTACACGGTTCGCAACGAATCCATAAACTAATCGGCTCGTGTGAGGAACGTGTTTGGGCTTTCTGCCGACCGGAGCCAACATCATGCCAAAAGTTAATTACAGACGCGAGAATACCCTCGTCTAGCGACGACATCTACAACGCGGCAGACAACTTGACCGCCATAAATATCAGGACCATTGAGCTCCTTGGCCCTGTCCGGACCAGCCACGATTTCGCTCAGCCGCCGTCGTCGTCGTCAGCTGAAAAGCAACCAAACCAGATTCGACCCTATAGCGCTGTAGTGCAGTATTCTAATCCTACGGTGGCTGCCGCTGCTGCAGGTCATGCCGTACAAGATAAACAAAATCAATTCCAGGCGGGAATATTCAAATCACTCATATCTAGTGGGTCTAAAGTTACCCACTGCTGCTGGCTGGCTGGTGGGAATTATTTATTATCAGTCATTTACGGGATTGTCAAAAACGCTCCTATTTCACTCGTCGTAAACTATCGCTTGCGCGCGGGCACATATGCGTCAATCCAAGGGTATCCAGCTCGTGTGGACATCCACGTCCAGAATGTGGACCGCATCGCCGCACAAACGAGAACAGCAATTACACCTTTGTCACGAAAAACAGCAGCAAACTGCATTCCCCTGTCAAAGTTGAACATAGTCTGAATCTAAAGTGACACACGCGGCGTGCAATTGGGCGGGAATGATTCTAGGGCAAGAATTGCGATGCAATGATTGGCAATCAAGTGACGAACCCCTTCTTTCGGTTGCGAGGAAAGGAATAAGCTTTCAAGTGGGTTCTGGTTATCAAGTCTATGTTATGAGTCATTTTTGTGACTCATGTGTTATGTTCAGTTATTGTAGGGTAAAAAAATAAGATATTCAATTAATTAAATAACCATGTTTTAGGAATAGTTCGGAAGACAAATTTTTTACAAACAACATATAAATTTGAATGTTTTAATTTATATGAAGCGTAATACAAGTATTCTAAATATACAAAATAATTTGAACTGAAACTCCTTCACTTTCACTGCTTATGTGAATCTAGTTATGAAAACTGTTTCTGATAGTAAACGTACAAACTAAAAGCAAAAAAATCTAATAGCAAGCATCGGAGCAACTCTTTTTTTGTGAAACTTTTGAAAACATTTCATTATGTATGCACCAAATATAAATTCCCACGAAATCAGTCTCCACTGGGCTGCAATAAATCAGACAAAAAAAACCAAACACTTGATATAAAAAGCTCAAACATCAACACAACATACTAACAGTCGACCCCCATCGCTCGGACTCGGCAATCTGTTAACTTTTATCACACAATGATCGCGACAACCAAATGTCAACCTCCGATCTTGATAACGATCGCTCTCCGCCATCGTCGTCGTCGTCGTCATAGGTAGTTGTCATTCGATGAAACGATTGATTGGATGACAAAAGACAGTCCCTGATAGCCCCCCAGGCCCCACGGGATCAAAAGATTTCAACAAGTGGTGCAGTAGTGCAACACCAAGCAAAAAAGGCCGGAACCTGTTTTGTGCAAACATTTAGCCAACGTTTTTTGCTCCGTTTTTTTTCTCCATCGGAGACCGCTTTTGACACAGATATTATGATAACAATGTTTGATATGCACCTGCCTGATCGAATGAATTATAAGCTCCCCTGAGTTTGCCCTGGGGCTAATCTCACGTTGTCTCTCTTCTCCTAGCTCAAGGGGGGCAGCCTTTGTGTACAGGCAATTAGCAGTGATAGCTTGTCAACTTCTGTTGCAGAAGAAACGAGCGCCAACACCTTGGTCTCGACTTCCATGTTCTCGTTGTTGGTTGGAGAGTGAGCAGAGTGTCATGTAGTAGTCGTAAGGAATCGCATCACACGGTCACTGTCTGTCCGTGTGACAGGGAACTCCAACGTGAGGACCCGTGAGGAGCGAAAACTCTTGTCAAGCTGACACTCTTCGTCCCAGCTAACGTTCATCCCGAGTGGGAGTCAACGACGTAACAAGTACCTAGTGTGGATGCAACTCTGTCTAATCCCGATGCCCAACGATATTTCTATACGCACAGTGACACACCTTCGTATTGGTACAGTATGGACGGCTATAGCTAAAAATTCTTCTTCATCCATACTTTCAACACAACACTCCGCTCATTGAACTTTATGAAGCAAGCTTGAGGGTGAACAAGCCGCCCAACTGGCGCTATTGAACGCGTTCCTTACATCCAGCGTCACTGCTGCACAGTAGCGATTCCCCGTCCTCTTGCGCTGGAGCGCTTCTTGACTATCTTTGTAACAAACAAAATAGCGTCTACCGTCGATCTCTCCTTCCGCAAGTTCCACATCGGTGACCCTCTCCTCATCGCCAGCCCCAGCCACCGGCTGTCCTACAGAAGGAGACCAAGGACTATGATCATGACGCGGAAAAAGCCACCCGATGATCCTCTCCAACATCTCTGGAGATTACTCAGTAGGAGCCATTGCACCTCTCGTCTTGACCATCACGATCCTGTTGGCATCACCCCACGGATTCGCATTGGCACTCTGACAGAGACCCTCGAAGCAGGCCTTTTTGCTTGCCCTTATCTCCTGTCTTCAGTGCGCTTTTTACATCGGTGAACACCATCCGCCGTTTGTTTCGCTCATCCTCAGATCATGCCCGCTACATCCGCCGCTTATCCCATAGTCAGACGCAGCGCAGGTCCACCATCGCTTGAGTCCACCAGTAAGCCGGTAGTCTCCCATCTCTAGGGTGGACTCGCCTAGGCATGGTCGCATTGCAGGCACGCGAAAGCATCGCTACCGGCTCGTCGCTGTCTGAACCAAGTAGATTTCGCTGACGGCTGCCTCACCCCCTCCTGCGTGTGCTTATCACTTACGAAGTTGCAACAGGGCCGTTTCATGCGGCCATGCCTAGGCGAGTCCACCCTAGAAATGGGAGGCCACCGGCTTACTGGTGGACTGACGCGAATGCGGACCTGCGCCGCGCCTGCCTACGGGCTAGGCGGCGGATGCAGCGAGCACGATCAGAGGAAGAGCGAAACGAACGGCGGGTGGTGTTCGCCGCTGCAAAAACCGCACTCAAGACCGAGATAAGAGCAAGCAAAAAGGCCTGCTTCGAGGGTCTCTGTCAGAGTGCCAATACGAACCCGTGGGGTGATGCCTACAGGATCGTTATGGCCAAGACGAGAAGTGTGATGGCTCCAGGAGCAATCTCCAGAGATGTTGGAGGGGATCATTGGAGGACTTTTTCCGCGTCATGATCCTAGTCCTTGGCCTCCTTTCGTAGGACAGCCGGGAACTGGGGCTGGCGATGAGGAGAGAGTCACCGATGTGAAACTTGCGGGGATAGCTAAGTCCCTTAGCGTAGGTAAGGCCCCAGGTCTGAACGGAGTTCCGAACCTGGCCTTAAAAGTAGCTATTGCAGAGGCTCCCGAGATGTTCAGGTCTGCTATGCAGAAATGCCTGGACGAGGGAGTTTTCCCAGAAGCTTGGAAGAGGCAGAGCCTGGTACTATTGCCAAAGGCGGGGAAACCACCCGGAGACCCGTCGGCATATAGACCAATATGCTTGATTGACACGGCGGGGTAGGTGCTCGAAAAGATCATCCTCAATAGAATGTTGAGGTTCACTGAGGGTGTAAATGGTCTTTCGAGCAACCAGTATGGCTTCCGGAAGGGGAGGTCCACCGTAGACGCTATCTTGTCGGTTACAAAAACCGCTGAGAAAGCACTCGAGCCTAAGAGGAGGGGAATTCGCTTCTGCGGGGTAGTGACTCTGGATGTAAGGAATGCATTTAATAGCGCCAGTTGGGCTGCTATTGCCGATGCGCTCTTGCGTCTGGGGATACCGGAGTACTTGTACAAGATTCTCGGAAGCTACCCAGTCAACCAGTGATCGTATAAGATGTTGCATAAGATGTTAAAGTGGGGGCGATACGCGTACATTTTACATGCGCCTAAATGGAGGCATGCATGCATATGGCCTCCACTTTATCATCTTATGCAACATCTTATACGATTACTGGTTGTCTGGGTACTTTCAGCTACGCGTACTAGTTTACGACACGGAGGTGGGTCGGAAGTGCTTTCACATAACCTCAGGAGTCCCGCAAGGTTCCATCCTGGGTCCGGTATTATGGAATGTCATGTACGACGAGGTATTGAGGTTAGAGTACCCAAAGGGAGTGGTAATTGTCGGATTTGACGACGATATTACGCTCGAAGTCTACGGTGAAACGATCGAGAAGGTAAAGTTGACTACCAACCACTCGATCAAGGTTGTGGAGGCGTGGATGCGGTCCAGGAAACTGGAGCTGGCTCACCACAAGACAGAGGTGACGGTTATTAACAACATGCACACGGAGAGACGAAACTACCCAAAAGTGGGTTCTTTCCACCCAACTTCGGGGTTGCGTGCGTCAAGCCAATTTTGAGTTGATGGAATCGATGTTTTTGTTGGGTTGTTCCCGCTTGCTTCCATGTGAAAAAAATACCTAATTTTAAGTTTTTTCAACTCAACCGAAATTTTGACTAGGTTGTATTCACTCAAATTTGAGTACTGTGCTAGAAACTCAGTTTTGGCTTGACGCACGAAACTGCAAAAGTTGGGGTGTTTCTCTCTTCACTCTCTGACAACAATAGAAAGAGCGCATGAAAAGGGAGATGAAAAAGAACTCAAAATTGAGTTTAAAAGTACCTAATTTTGAGTTTTTCAGTTTCTCCGTGCACTCGGCGCAGCAGATGGAGATCAGTGTAGGAGAGTGTACTATCCTGTCAAAGCGCTCTGTCAAGCACTTGGGCGTGATGATCGATGATAAGCTTACCTTCGGTAGCCACGTCGATTATGCCTGTAAAAGAGCCTCCACAGCTATTGCGGCACTGTCCCGGATGATGTCCAATAGCTCAGCGGTGTACGCCAGTAAGCGCAAGCTTCTGGCTAGTGTCGCTACGTCCATACTTAGGTATGGCGGCCCGGCGTGGGGTACCGCGCTAAGTACTGAATGCTACCGACGGAAGTTGGAAAGTACTTACAGGCTTATGTGTCTGAGGGTTGCGAGCGCGTACCGTACCGTGTCACACGACGCTCTCTGCGTCATTACCGGTATGGTGCCTATCAGCATTCTTATCAGTGAGGACATGGAATGCTTCGAAATGCGCGGCACAATAGGCATACGCAGGACTGTCAGGATGGCCTCTATGGTCAAATGGCAGCGCGCGTGGGACAGTTCCACCAAAGGAAGGTGGACTCATAGGTTGATACCGAGGGTAGATAGTTGGATTAATAGGCGCCATGGGGAAGTTACATTCCACCTGACACAGGTCCTTACAGGTCATGGTTGCTTCCGACAGTATCTACACCGTTTCGGGCATGCAGATTCTCCCGAATTCCCAGTGTGCAAAGGTTTAGAAAAAACAGCGGAACACGTTTTGTTCGTGTGCCCGCATTTTCGCACAATGCGTGACTGCATGCTTGCCACATGCGGGGAGGACACAACTCCGGACAACTTGATCCAGAGGATGTGTAAGGATGAGGTTAGCTGGAATGCCGTTTCAACGGCTATCACCCATATCGTCTGGGAGCTACAGAGGAGGTGGCGCGTGGACTCGGAGAATGGCTAGTCCAGATGCAGTGCAAGAGGTAGTCCAGGGGTTCGAAGTCGGCTTCGTAGGTCATACCGGTGCCCTGCGGTCGAGATCGACCCTTACAGCGATTAAGTGGCCGCGGAGAGGAAGTCCCGGTAGCGGTGCTGTCGTGGCGTCGGTCTACTGGGTTGGATCCGAGCCCGCGGTTGGAAAGGGGTCCCCGGCAAGGGTCGGGGTAGGTGAGACCCTGCTGTCTGCAACCTTCGGGTGCATCTGATATGGCCTGAAGGGTAGTGATACCCTTCCTTTGCGGGCAGGTCAGATCGGGTTGCACGTGGGCATCAGTTCTTGATGTCTGCTAAGCAGTTGGGCGCGGGCGGGGTTGACCCTGCCTGCCTACCGAGGACAAAGGGATTGGCGAGGACCACTCGGGAAACTGGCTAAGCGCCAGCATGCTACCGTGATGGACTCACCAGAGCGAGTCATCGATGTTCGTTGCTGCTAGGCTACGGCAACGAGCAACAACCTTGAGGGTGCGATATGCACTAGCCCCTTTCTGAAGCAATACCTTCTTGGTGGTTCCGGAGAGACGTAGGGTTTGGCGACCATAGGAATGTGTTTTAGTGGGTCGAGGAGAGAGTAGTCCTGGCTTTTACTAGTGTTGTAGAAGACGGCCTTAACCCCACACTACCCTAACCTTCCTGTTAGGGTGTCTGTTGAGCAGATTTATCCCCCTATGGTTTAGAAGGAAAAAAAAGAAAAAAAACAGGGCCGTTTTCAGGTTCTTGCTTATGTTGGACTTCATGGACGCAAAGATCAGAGACCTCGCCAACCCACTTCTTGCGAAGAAGTTAGCCTCGCCACTACTTCTAGCTCCTGATTGGTTTTATTTATTTAAATCGTTCTGCATGGTTAATTCCACGAGTTGCACAGGAAAGGAGGTCCACCACGCCAGAGCCCTGCATTTACGCAATCTACTGGGTTGGATCTGAGCCCGCGGTTGGAAAGAGGTCCCCAGTAAGGGACGGGGTAAGCGGAGGCCTAGTGCTAGCTGATATCAGTAGGTCGGCTCCAGAGGCTCGTTCTCCTCCATTCGGGAAATTTGTGTCAGCTGATAGGGCCTGAATCTTCAGCAGGTAGCACGCGTAGCACGCAAGTATCAGTTTTTGCTGCTTCCAGAACATTTGCACGTGAGCGTGGTGGTCGACCTTGCCTGCCTTCCGAGGACAAAGGGAGTGGTGAAGACCACTCGAGAAACTGGATAAGCGCCAGCATGCTACCTTGGTGGACTTCACAAAGCGAGTCGTCAATGATCGTTGCTGCAGGCTACGGTGCTAACCTTGAGGGTGCGATGTGCACTAGCTCCTCTCTGAAACAATACCTTCTTGGTGGTTCCGAAGAAGCAAAGGGTTTGGCGACCATGAGAATGTTGTTTAGTGGGTCGATGAAGAAGTAGACCTGCCTTTTTCTGTTGTTGTAGAGGACGATCTTCAACCGCACACTCCCTGGACCTCCCTATTCAGATGTCTGTTGAGCAGATTATTCTTCATAATTTAGTAGAAGAAGAAAAATGTGGACCCGCAGGTTGATTCCGAAGGTGGACAGTTGGGCCAATATGGCTATTGGGAAGTAACATCCCACCTGACTCAGGTGTTTTCGGGGCATGGTTACTTTAGCCGGTATCTGCACCGTTTCGGTCATGCGGGTTTTCCCGAATGGTAAAGCAGGGGTAGGGCCCGTATAGCGACATCTGTAAAGGTGTGGGTATTATGCATGACCAAGCTGAGGGTGACGGGCACGATTCCTATTCTGTTCAGGAACTTTTCGTAATGGAAATTTCCTTGACTTCCTTGGGCATAGAGTATCTTCGTGTCTGGCACACGATATGCGCATGCAAAATTATCATTGGTAGAGGAAGCTCTCAGTCAATAACTGTGGAAATGCACTCGTTGTACAAATGTACAACGCGAACTGGAAACATAATCTGCTTTGCATTCCATGGCATAAAGAACTATTTGTGTTAAGTTCTAAACTTAATACAAATATTAAAGGCAGCCACTGTTCGACGATCCACAATCTCCTCTCGCTGTGGCATCGATCGGGGAAAAAACAAACAAGCACCATATTATCAGCTCAGCGGATGTCTTGCACGGTGGTGGTGTGACGAAAGAAACCATTCCACCGGGAAGAGTTCTCCGCAATGGACCCCATCATCCGTCGCGTCGTCGGGGTGAAG
Source organism: Aedes albopictus (assembly GCF_035046485.1). Taxonomy (NCBI): domain Eukaryota; kingdom Metazoa; phylum Arthropoda; class Insecta; order Diptera; family Culicidae; genus Aedes; species Aedes albopictus. Next base: position 304,648,653 of record NC_085137.1, on the reverse strand, counting down.
CAAAAACCAAGAACATGAACGACCAAGATAAAGACTTGAACTTGAACATGAATAAAGGGATTAAATAAATTAATAGCGACAGCGCCCTACAACCCGGTGGATCTGCGAACCATCTCGGAAGAACGTGTGTAGGTTCGTCCTCCAGTCCATACGTTCACGATCGCCTCAAGGGAGAGAAGAACAATTGGCTAATGACAGGGGACAGCTCCAGCAGATCCGGGGAACATTATGGTTGTAATAAGTCCGCCGTGCACCACTCTCACCTCATGCTTTGTGACGACGACGACGACGACGACGACGACGACGACGACGACGACGTTCGCCGAACTGATGATGCCTGGCACGGGCGGGCTCTCTGGGTGTCATCAACGACGATATCTTTTGCGCGATTCTTCGATGCATTTCCGTTCGTCGATCTGGGAGTTCGGGGTTTCGCGGAAAAGATGCTGTCTTCTTTCACTTGAGTAATCAGACGTGCTGTGATCACCTCCGTGTCGGAGGTTGGCGGCCGAGGTGATGACGTTGACGGTGCGATGATGAGCCCTTTGCTATGTGTGGAAAAAAAATCTTGACAGTTTACATGCCGGAAGATTGCGGTTCGCAAATAGTCGTCATAACTCTAAAACTTTTTTTTCAGATACATGTAGGGTCTGGGACCATTTGGGCAGGAGCACCTATTTTGGGCACTTGCTGCTATAACTTAGTCAAATTAAAACCAATTGAAGTGAAATTTTGTACATGGCTAGATACTGTGCGTATCTTACCGTGTTCCAAAATTTAAGTCAATTGGCTGAAAATTGACTGCGCTACAGCAGCAAGTGCCCAAAATAGGTGCTCCTGCCCAAATGGTCCCAGACCCTATCTAATCGAAATTAAAATACTTTTCTTCTCTTCTATTGCAGGTAAGCAAATTACATTCATACCAGACAAACCATACGTGAACTGTAAGTAAATTAAGAAACTGGGGGATTATTTTTAAACGATGTACAGGCATGGGCGTAGTCAGAGGGTCGCGGGGGGGGGGGCTAACTCAAGATTATCAATAACTCAAGATTATCAATAATTCAGTATTCCTGAAAAATCTGTAAATAAACTATTCTAATAATTTACTATTTTATCCATGATTATCAAGCTTTTTTCCCCAAAAACCAGTAATTTTGTCAAGTATTTCTCTATAAACACCCTTTCAATCTTATCATAGAATTTTGCCAAATTACAATGTTGGTTAAATGGGTAAATTTTGTGATTTTTATGTATGGAATTCAAAACAACCTGCCGAATATTCCAATTGCTCCAGGGATTTGTCCAGATATTTCTGCAGGGATTCCTCCAAGTATTTCTTTAGGAGTTCTTCCTGGAATTCCTCCCGGAATTCCTCAACGATTTCCTCTAGAGATTCCTCCAGGACTTCCTCCAGCAATTCTTCAAGGAAATCCTTCAGAATTACTGCAGAAATTCCGCCAGGTACTCCTCCAGGGTCTCCTCCAGAAATTAAACTATAGTTATTATAAGATTTTTTTCCTCCAGGGATTCCTTCAAAAATTCCTCCAAGGATTCCTCTAGCGATCTCTCTAGAAGTTCTTCCAAGAGTTCCTCCAGGAAATCCTCTAGGCATTTCTTCAGGCATTTTTTCCAGGAATTCCTTCATGTGTTCTTCTTGTAATACCGCCATGCTTTCCTTCAGAAATTGTACCAGAGATTCTCCCAGGAATTGTGCCAGACACTCATACAGGGATTTCCCCAGGAATTTATCAAATAATTTCTCCAGCTATTCTTCCAGAGATTCCTCCTGGAATTGCTGCAGGGATTCCTTCAGGAATTCCTACAGTAGCTCTTCCAGCAAATCCTCCAAAAATTTATCCAAGCATTCTTTCACGGATTTCTGCAGAAATTCTACTAGGAACTCCTCCAGGAATTCTACCAAGGATTTACCAGAAATTTCTTCAAGGATTAATCCAAGAATTCATTTGGGGATACCTCCTGGAATTCCTCCTTGAATTTCTCCAGCAATCCCTGCAGGTATTACTCCTGTGGTTCCTTCGGAAATTTCAGCAGGGATTCCGCCGGACATTGCTCCCAGAGATTTGTCCAGATATTTTGGATATTCGAGGGTTTGACTGTTTGGGAACAACAATTGGTAGGAATTCAGCTTTGCAGTTTAAAGTTCGCTAAGACGAACGTTCAGGACACGACGCACACTGGGGCATAACGCTGTTTTGGACAGACAAAACCTCTAGTGCTCTGGATATCCAATCTAGAAGTTTGGTGTCTTCAGAGAAGTGTCTTATAAGAGTTTGCACTAAAACCTGGTTACATGATATTTGATCTAGACAAGTTGCAACTATTCTAGATCAGTTTTAGCTTTTTATAGAAGCGTCCTAGAAGAAAACTTTCTTCTGCAAAGTAGGTCATTTTGCTATTTTTGGCATTTCTTCCGACTTTACTAAAAAAAATTTGAAATAATCGATTTTGATCGATATTTCCAAATAAAAAAAACATGCTAGTGGTATTGACATGAATTTAGCTGTCCCCAGCTGCTGCTTCATGAGTTATCAAATAAATTGTAGATCACTTTCTTTAGTTATTTTAATAAGAAAAACCGCAAATTTCCGTGATTATTTAGATTTTTGTTATGGAATAATTTTTTTCTTATTTATTTTTGCTGACCAAACGTTTGAATTTTTTTGCTGACCTAATGTTTGAATTTTCTTGTAAATATTGATCAAAATCATTTTTTTTTTCGATTTTTTTAGTGAAGTGGCCCACTGTGCCTTTTGTGTGCAAACTCTTACAAGACACTTCCCTGAAGACACCAAACCTCTAGATTGGATATCCAGAGCACTACAGGTTTTGTCTGTCCATAACAGCGTTCTGCCCCAGTGTGCGTCGTTCTAGACATTAGACTACAAAGCTGAACTCCCGCCAATCCTCCAGGGATTCCTACTCGATTTCATCCAAGGATTTCTCCAAGAATTCATTCTGAAATTTAGTGATTCATTCAAAAATTCCTCTCAGGATCTCTTCAAAAATTTATTCAGGGATTCGTTCAGGAATTGCAAAAATACTTCCATTATTACCCAAGAGTTTCTCCGCGGATGGCTCCAGGAATACCTGAAGACTTTTCTGAACTACTTCAAGGATTTCCAGAGGAATTTCTCCAGTGATTTACATTGGAATTATTTAAGCTAATTTTAGAGGAATGCATACAGGAGCCTGGATATTCTTCTAGAAGTCACCCAGAAACTATTTCACAATTTTCTCCAATATAACCTTTAGAAGTTCATCTACAGATTCGTTCAAGAATCCATCCACGAACTCCTTCAAGACTAGCTTCTCCGTCAAAAATTCGTCCTTCGATTCTTTCAAAAATATATGTATACTGGAAAAACTTGTAATTAGAAGGCACAAAATGTTGCTAATTGACAAATTGAGAGATGAAATTTGTGAAAAAAAATCGCGTTCTGGTGGGATTCGAACCCACGACTCTGTATTCGTAAGACCGGCGCTATATATAACCAACTAAGCCACAGAACAAGTAATGATTCTGCGGAATAGAAAGCCAAACTGACTCCGAAGCTACACCGTGAACACTCCTATTCTGCCGTAATTCTGCAAAGTGACGTAAGCGACATTGAGAGTTTTGACCCAATTTTGGGTTATTATGTATATCTTGCTCATCTTCTTAGTGTTGTTCCATAGATGATAGATCTAGATCTTGCATTCTAATACAGCAAGCATACCACAGTGTTATTTTTACACCAGATATCTATATATATAAAAATGCAGTGGCATACGTGGGACGGCGCATCACTTGCGAACGGATGGTCCGATTTGGGTCGTCTAAGTTTTGTTCTGTTAGTTTTCACCCAAAGAAGGTTTATGAGGCAAAAAACATGGGAAAATTGAGAGTATTTGAACTTCGGGTTTTCATACATTTTGAACGGGGACTTGGGCTTGGTTAGGTACTTGAAACGTCAAAAACCGCAGTAGGCAAGACAAAGTTTGCCGGGGACAGCTAGTTGTATATAATATACCAAAATGTCGAAATTTTGAATGGCGCTTACGTCACTTTGCAGAATTATGGCAGTATTTCACAAACTTATCTCTCTTTTTCGGCTTAGATGCCAATCCTAAGACAACGCAAAGATTGGGCGAGATAGGGCTATTCTATTTGAAGTTGGAGCACTGCTTATACTGCCTTATACTCATAGTTATCGGATAACCAATTTTAAACTCTTATCTGCGAAATCAATGAGCTGTGTGAATCGAAATACAATTGTCGAGTTTTATTATTGGGTCACTCAACAATTTCCCAAAAGTGGTATTTCTGTCATATTAAGTCAGCAAATAAACTTATTAGAAATTGTAGTGTATTTTGATTGGGCATTTGGCAGGCACAGGAACGTACATACATACTAGATATATTTACGTCCATCAGTGTTTCTGCCGAATCTCACAAATTCCCAACATCGCACAAAGTGCTCATAATCATCCGTTCACTCGGATATCAGACGCCCACGCGACCACGTCAACCAAAGTAAAAAAATAACGAAACATAAAAAGCAAAGATCCCCCGTTACACCAGAAGAGGTTTCGATTCTTCTTTAAACCTCTTGAACAAGTCGAATCAAGGCTTATTTTCTACCGCTCCTCCCCTCCTGAGACAAAACACCACGGGAACAATACAATATTGTTTCGATGAGACCCCGTGACGACGACGACGACGACGATGGCTTTCCTTCCAAGTGCCCGTGGTGATAACGTCTCTGTTTTTTTTTTTTTTGTTTCTCTTCCATGGGACAAGTTATTTCCGCAAATAATATATCATATCTCAAGGCAAAGACTACGGGGAAGACACGCGCGTCGCGCTCGGACTCGGAGATCCGAAATCTGCGACGTCCGTCCGTTGTTCGCTTGATGGGTGGCCAGCTGGGGACCATGTCCCAGCAGAGAAACGTAGGACGACACTTAATCGCTTTTAAATTAATCCACTTTATCAACAACGATGCCCGAAGGACTTGTCTCGCAAATACGACAGAAACAAGTGGATTTATTCTCTAGTTCGAACGAAACTAGCCGATTTTATCTTGTGTCTCTATGATGTTGGTTGTTCGTTTTTGCTATGCTACATCGGCTGACCCGCAAGCCTCCAGGCACTGCGATGATGTTTGCGTCATTTTGCATCGAAAGACCGACCCATGCTGTATCTAATCCGATTTAATGATGTTCCAATCGAGGTTTCATCTCTCGCTCGGATCGCATAGAGGTAGATAGTGGCTACGTTTCAGTTCTACATCGCGAGAATGTAATTAACGTTTTATCACTCTAACGACGACGACGACGTTAAGCTCCTGGAGTCCAAATCGACTATCTTGCCCATGGTCAATCAAACCAATCATCATCAATCAAAAGCGGTCAGATTTGACAGGGAAGATCAATTTGGTGGAGCCCAAGCTTTGGTTGGGCTTTCGATGGCGCAGGAGTTGACCAACAAACAACGACAAAAAGAAAAACTTAAAAAGCAGTATCGATTAACAGTCGTCGCAACAAACCATTCGGGGCATGTAATCTGGCCAAAAATGTCATATAATTTAGAAATCGACCATTAATTCCACGCAACCGAGAACCAATAAACGTAGGATTTGCGATAGGTGATTTCAACGAAATGGATATTATTCGCTAGTATCTCACAGCAATCAAACGATTTGCGGTGCTTAGTTCCAGTGATTCTGGGGGATTAGCTGCAATGCTTACCTTCGAAGATACGATCTTACAAAAAAAGTTGTTAATGTCGAGTTTTAGAATAACTTTGAAATAGTTGTGTATCGCAAAACTTCGCTTTGTTTTACTCAGTGTGTCAAAAAAAAAATTGAATATTTTTTTGTACATTATTGCCAGTTTCGGAATGTTGGCTTTGCAGTCTTTTGGGGAATCGAAAACACTAGTTTATGATTTTTCCCGACGTTTCGGTCCGTATGGGACCTTTTTCAAGGGTTCAATCGCTCAAGGTTTCCTAGTCAAGATGGCTTTGCTAAACTCAAAAATGTCATGCGGAAGTTTTGGTATAGATTGAGTCCGTTCGGTTTTCAACCGTCGTGATGCGGACAATCTCCTACCTATCGGGCGGTCTAGAATTCGGTCCCTGTTTTTGGAATCTGTCCGGAAGGACTATGATGTTTTTTTCGAGCTTTTGAAAAAAGCTCTGCCCAGCAACTCCTATCCCTACCTCCACGTGGTCAACCTGGAAACTACGAGCAACCTTAGGGAAGATCGGCTAACCCACCACGGTGGGAATTTCGGTCGTGGGCTGACAGGTTGTTTCTGCAAACCTGATTGCCTGTTCTCCAGAAGAAGCGGCTCACAACTGCGTCTGATCTATCGTGGCGCCAACATAGCCTCCGAACACTACCTAGTGATGGTCAAACTGCGTCCAAAACTCTCCGTCATCAACAATGTAAGATATTGGTGATCGCCAAGGTACAACCTAAACTAGAGCGACTAAAACACCCGGATATCGCCTCACATATGCACAGAGTGTTGAGGCCACGTTGTCAAATGAAGGCAAGCTCGATCAGGCCTTTCTAGAGGGCTGAAAGAGTACAGTGAAAGCAGCCATCAAATAGGCGGCCAAGAGCATCATCGGGTACGTGGAACGGAATTGACGGAACGAATGGTTCAACGAAGAGTGCAGAACGGTTTTAGAGGAGAAGAAGAAGAGCGGGTGGTAATGCTATAGCAAGGGACCCGACAGAACGTGAAACGTTACAAACAGCAGACCCGGGCAGGCTGCAGGCTGAGGCATTCGGGAGATAAAGCGCCGCCTGGTAGAAGCAAGTGCGAAGAAACGGAACTGCTGCGCCGTTCCCAAGAAACAGAAGCTCAACTGATTTCGCAACACGAAGCCGCGAGCCAAAATATGCAGGGATAAGGTTGGAGGCCTCTTGACGGACGGACGTGAGGTGATCGAAAGGTGGAAGCAGCACTTCGATCAGCATCTGAATGGGGTGGAGAATGTAGGCATGGGAAACCACCACGGAAACGAAAGAAACGACAACGCCAGTGCAGCGGAGGACGGAAATGAACCAACCCCCACGCAGATAGAAGTTAAGGATGCCATTCATCAGCTCAAAACCAACAAATCAGCTGGTTACAAGGATGGCATCGCAGCTGAACTTATTAAGAGGGGCAGAAAAGTCTGCACCGGTTATAGTCCGGATCTGGGAAACCGAACAGCTACCGGAGGAGTGGAAAGCAGAGGTAATCTGCCCCATTCCAAAGAAAGGTGACCATTCGGAATGTGAGAACTTCAAGGCGATCACTATTTTGAATGCTGCCTACAAAGTGCTATCCCAGATCATCTTCCGTCATCTGTCACTTAAAACGAATGAGTTCATGGGAAGTTATCAAGCCGGCTGCATCGACGGCCGGTCGACAACGAACCAGATCTTTACCGTACGGCGAATTCTCCAGAAATGCCCTGAATACCAGGTCCCAACGCATCACCTGATCATCGACTTCAAAGCAGCATACGACAGTTTCGACCGCATAGAGCTATGGAGAATCATGGACGAAAACGGTTTTTCTGGGAAGTGACTAGACTGATTGAAGCAACGATGGACGGTGTGCAAAACTGCGTAAGGGTTTCGGGTGAACTATCCAGTTCATTCGAATCTCGCCGGGGACTGCGACAAGGTGGCGGACTCTCATGCCTGCTCCTCAACATCGCTTTGGAAGGAGTGATGCGACGAGCCGTCTCAACAGCCGGGGAACGATTTTGTAAGTGTTGTATAATTCGTGTCGTATGTACTACCTAGAATTTTGTGTGATTTTGTGTAATCCGTGAATGTTTCAATATAGCAGGTAGTACTCGTGTTAAGTGTAGGTTTTTTCCCAGCTAAACTCCCGACAGCGATAGATGTAGTTAGGAATAAGCTCCACCACCCTGAGCGTGAATATCCACCCACTGTAGTTCAACAACCCACCACTAGAGGGACGGTTACCATCTACGGAGCGGCCATGAGGGGTGGCGTAGCGAGGCCATTAAGGATTTTGGAATTGGGAGAAGAGGGTAATGACCGAGGAACGAGGTCATGAACCCATGGACGGTCGATGACTCCATGATTCGTTCTCATTTTGCTAGAGTCCGTCGACCAAGACAGAAGTTTGGAAAAATTTAAAAAGTTGAAAGTACAGATAGTTGTCAGAAAAGTAAAACATCTTGTCAAGTTCAAGGAGAAGTAAAGAAGAGTGAAAGTGGAAAATACGAAAAGCAAAGAGGACTTCAGGTATCTGAAATAACCGTCTGCAACTATAAAACCTAAACCATAATGCCCTCTCAATATCCCAGAACCCCGCCGTTTTTGAGTTTAAAACCTCGTGAAGCGCCCTACGACGCCCGTGGGTCCATGAGTAATTCCGGCAAAGACTGAAGACCGATCCGTTACAATATCGGTAGGACCCGGACGAGTAGCAGGCCGGAATACGGAGCAGCGCGAGTCCCTAGCCACCTCCGGAAACCGTGGAGAGCGAGCCGAGGATCCACGCTCGCACGCGAGTCGCCGTTGGAGACGAGGAAGGAGAGGTGGTGGAGCAGAAGGAAAAGGGGCCCCGCAAAGAACAGGTCAGATAGTTAGTAAGAAAGTGGGAGTGAAAGTGCCAGGAAGAAGCCAAGAAAGAAGTGTAGTTAAGCAATAAACTATTGTCAACGGTAAATTAGAGCTGTGGTTTTCCTCCATTTTATGTGAGAACTACACAGCTAGTTTCGATTACCGACTTCGGTAAATTTTTACTGGGGTTTTGAACTGCTGATCACCCAGTAGTTTTTTCGTTACCGAACGAACCCAGTAAATTGGAAAATCGTGCAGTTGTCAAAATATACCGAAAAAGTCAGTACATTTTGTGAGAAACTTTTACTGGCTTTTTCAGTAAATTTCTTGTTTATGTTGTTTTACCGAATTCCCCGGCTTCCCTAAAGGTTCGACCCAGCTCCCCCCAGCTTTCAAGTTCATACAATGCCATTTTGAATTGATCTTCATTGCGCTTTTTCTTTTATCACTAAGTAGAATGGAAATTCAGCGACGGATGGATAGATAGACATTTAAATACGGGATTGAACCATCAAAGGTTCAATGTTTTTCGGTGAGAATTTGTCAGCCTTGATGCAAGCGGCACTGTACGCAGCGACATGAAGCTTAACGAATGCATCTGAAAAACCTCATAAAGAGAAGCCTCACAATCGGTTTCACGAGACCGTGGTTCCATACGAAATTGATGCCGTTCGCTGATTTTCCATTACTTACCTAGACGACGAAAATAAAGCGCTTCGGTCCAAATTTCATGATAGAACCGCGATTCTTATTTTGCTTTAGTCAAACTTTGCTGCTGCCGCTGCTGCTGGATTCTATCTTCATCATTTGACAGTTGTTTGGAGGGTCAGTGCGATGTTTTGATTTTCTTTTACAAAAACTCAGTAAAATTTTATCATTTACCGAAAATCGGTACTGGTGTTTACTGGCTTTTGGCTCATTTCGGCAAACGATCATATTTACCGTAGAATCAGTTATTCTCTTTACCGTACTCAGTAAAATGCAAATAATTCTACTGAATATCGGTATCTTTGCATGAAAAATACTGAAGAGTCACAATTTCATTGAATTACGATTCGAGTTCAGTAAAGAAAACTACCGAACACTTAAATCCAAAATAAGTGTGTACCTGCCCGCGAGTAACGTGTAGTGAACGTGCCGACCCTGAGGCCATTGAGTCGGGGAGTCTCTGTAGTACTTCCAACTGACTACTCAATACTTACAATTTTCACAAAATCCGGTCAATTTGTGTGCTTTGCGGAAGACATGGAGATTATCGCAGGAACATTTAGAATGGCGGCAGAGTTGTGCACCCGCCTGAAACGCGAAGCAGCAAAGGTCGGACTGGTGGTCAATGCTTTATAAAAAAAAGTATATGCTGGTAGGCGGAACCGAACACGACCGGATTCGTCTAGGTAGTAATGTTACGATAGACGGGGATACCTTCGAGGTGGTGGAAGAATTTGTCTATCTCGGATCGTTACTGACGGCTGACAATAATGTAAATCGTGAAATTCGGAGGCGCATCATCAGCGGAAGTCGGACCTACTACGGGCTCTAAATGAAACTGCGGTCTAAAAAGATTCACCCACGCACCAAATGCTTCATGTGCAAACCGCTAATAAGACCGTCGGACCTCTACATAGGCATGGACCATGCTCGAGAAGGACCTGTAAGCACTCGGAGATTTAGAGCGACGCGTGCTAAGGGCGATCTCCGATGGTGTGCATGAGAACGGTGTGTGGCGAAGAAGGATGAATCCCGAGCTCGCTGCACTTTACGGCGAGCCCAGCATCCAGATGGTGGCCAAAGCCGGGAGGATACGGTGGGCAGTTGTGTTGCAAGAATACCGGATAACAACCCTGCAAAGCTGGTGTTCGCTACTGATCCGGTTCGCACAAGAAGGCGTGGAGCTCAGGGAGCACGATGGGCGGACCAGGCGGAGCATAACCTGGCAAGCATTGGGCGCGACCGAGGATGGAGAGCGGGTATTGTGGCGTACTATTGTTGACTTATGTCTTGTCCTAAATGTCATGTTGAGCAAAAATACATGTGTGTATGTACCTAATTCTGCCAGAAATAATGCTAAAAATTACTGTTGGTTGGAAAAGGATATAGAAGCTGTACGTAAAAACTTGAAGCATTTGAAGGCATGCTTTTGACAAATTGATCCCGTATCGCTAGCGATGCCACGATGTGTATTAGTGGAGAGCATTCTACGCATAACATTCTCGCATATGTACCAAAAATTATAAATATATGAATAAACTGGCAATAATGCCTGGTTGGGATGCGACTGGGATGATTTTGCTTCGGAATGTTGGCTTTGCAGTCTTTTGGGGAATCGAAAACACTAGTTTATGATTTTTCCCGACGTTTCGGTCCGTATGGGACCTTTTTCAAGGGTTCAATCGCTCAAGGTTTCCTAGTCAAGATGGCTTTGCTAAACTCAAAAATGTCATGCGGAAGTTTTGGTATAGATTGAGTCCGTTCGGTTTTCAACCGTCGTGATGCGGACAATCTCCTACCTATCGGGCGGTCTAGAATTCGGTCCCTGTTTTTGGAATCTTCCACCATTGCTTTTCCAATGGTGCAATGGTGCAATGGTGGAAGATTCCAAAAACAGGGACCGAATTCTAGACCGCCCGATAGGTAGGAGATTGTCCGCATCACGACGGTTGAAAACCGAACGGACTCAATCTATACCAAAACTTCCGCATGACATTTTTGAGTTTAGCAAAGCCATCTTGACTAGGAAACCTTGAGCGATTGAACCCTTGAAAAAGGTCCCATACGGACCGAAACGTCGGGAAAAATCATAAACTAGTGTTTTCGATTCCCCAAAAGACTGCAAAGCCAACATTCCGAAGCAAAATCATCCCAGTCGCATCCCAACCAGGCATTATTGCCAGTTTATTCATATATTTATAATTTTTGGTACATATGCGAGAATGTTATGCGTAGAATGCTCTCCACTAATACACATCGTGGCATCGCTAGCGATACGGGATCAATTTGTCAAAAGCATGCCTTCAAATGCTTCAAGTTTTTACGTACAGCTTCTATATCCTTTTCCAACCAACAGTAATTTTTAGCATTATTTCTGGCAGAATTAGGTACATACACACATGTATTTTTGCTCAACATGACATTTAGGACAAGACATAAGTCAACAATAGTACGCCACAATACCCGCTCTCCATCCTCGGTCGCGCCCAATGCTTGCCAGGTTATGCTCCGCCTGGTCCGCCCATCGTGCTCCCTGAGCTCCACGCCTTCTTGTGCGAACCGGATCAGTAGCGAACACCAGCTTTGCAGGGTTGTTATCCGGTATTCTTGCAACACAACTGCCCACCGTATCCTCCCGGCTTTGGCCACCATCTGGATGCTGGGCTCGCCGTAAAGTGCAGCGAGCTCGGGATTCATCCTTCTTCGCCACACACCGTTCTCATGCACACCATCGGAGATCGCCCTTAGCACGCGTCGCTCTAAATCTCCGAGTGCTTACAGGTCCTTCTCGAGCATGGTCCATGCCTATGTAGAGGTCCGACGGTCTTATTAGCGGTTTGCACATGAAGCATTTGGTGCGTGGGTGAATCTTTTTAGACCGCAGTTTCATTTAGAGCCCGTAGTAGGTCCGACTTCCGCTGATGATGCGCCTCCGAATTTCACGATTTACATTATTGTCAGCCGTCAGTAACGATCCGAGATAGACAAATTCTTCCACCACCTCGAAGGTATCCCCGTCTATCGTAACATTACTACCTAGACGAATCCGGTCGTGTTCGGTTCCGCCTACCAGCATATACTTTTTTTTATAAAGCATTGACCACCAGTCCGACCTTTGCTGCTTCGCGTTTCAGGCGGGTGCACAACTCTGCCGCCATTCTAAATGTTCCTGCGATAATCTCCATGTCTTCCGCAAAGCACACAAATTGACCGGATTTTGTGAAAATTGTAAGTATTGAGTAGTCAGTTGGAAGTACTACAGAGACTCCCCGACTCAATGGCCTCAGGGTCGGCACGTTCACTACACGTTACTCGCGGGCAGGTACACACTTATTTTGGATTTAAGTGTTCGGTAGTTTTCTTTACTGAACTCGAATCGTAATTCAATGAAATTGTGACTCTTCAGTATTTTTCATGCAAAGATACCGATATTCAGTAGAATTATTTGCATTTTACTGAGTACGGTAAAGAGAATAACTGATTCTATGGTAAATATGATCGTTTGCCGAAATGAGCCAAAAGCCAGTAAACACCAGTACCGATTTTCGGTAAATGATAAAATTTTACTGAGTTTTTGTAAAAGAAAATCAAAACATCGCACTGACCCTCCAAACAACTGTCAAATGATGAAGATAGAATCCAGCAGCAGCGGCAGCAGCAAAGTTTGACTAAAGCAAAATAAGAATCGCGGTTCTATCATGAAATTTGGACCGAAGCGCTTTATTTTCGTCGTCTAGGTAAGTAATGGAAAATCAGCGAACGGCATCAATTTCGTATGGAACCACGGTCTCGTGAAACCGATTGTGAGGCTTCTCTTTATGAGGTTTTTCAGATGCATTCGTTAAGCTTCATGTCGCTGCGTACAGTGCCGCTTGCATCAAGGCTGACAAATTCTCACCGAAAAACATTGAACCTTTGATGGTTCAATCCCGTATTTAAATGTCTATCTATCCATCCGTCGCTGAATTTCCATTCTACTTAGTGATAAAAGAAAAAGCGCAATGAAGATCAATTCAAAATGGCATTGTATGAACTTGAAAGCTGGGGGGAGCTGGGTCGAACCTTTAGGGAAGCCGGGGAATTCGGTAAAACAACATAAACAAGAAATTTACTGAAAAAGCCAGTAAAAGTTTCTCACAAAATGTACTGACTTTTTCGGTATATTTTGACAACTGCACGATTTTCCAATTTACTGGGTTCGTTCGGTAACGAAAAAACTACTGGGTGATCAGCAGTTCAAAACCCCAGTAAAAATTTACCGAAGTCGGTAATCGAAACTAGCTGTGTAGTTCTCACATAAAATGGAGGAAAACCACAGCTCTAATTTACCGTTGACAATAGTTTATTGCTTAACTACACTTCTTTCTTGGCTTCTTCCTGGCACTTTCACTCCCACTTTCTTACTAACTATCTGACCTGTTCTTTGCGGGGCCCCTTTTCCTTCTGCTCCACCACCTCTCCTTCCTCGTCTCCAACGGCGACTCGCGTGCGAGCGTGGATCCTCGGCTCGCTCTCCACGGTTTCCGGAGGTGGCTAGGGACTCGCGCTGCTCCGTATTCCGGCCTGCTACTCGTCCGGGTCCTACCGATATTGTAACGGATCGGTCTTCAGTCTTTGCCGGAATTACTCATGGACCCACGGGCGTCGTAGGGCGCTTCACGAGGTTTTAAACTCAAAAACGGCGGGGTTCTGGGATATTGAGAGGGCATTATGGTTTAGGTTTTATAGTTGCAGACGGTTATTTCAGATACCTGAAGTCCTCTTTGCTTTTCGTATTTTCCACTTTCACTCTTCTTTACTTCTCCTTGAACTTGACAAGATGTTTTACTTTTCTGACAACTATCTGTACTTTCAACTTTTTAAATTTTTCCAAACTTCTGTCTTGGTCGACGGACTCTAGCAAAATGAGAACGAATCATGGAGTCATCGACCGTCCATGGGTTCATGACCTCGTTCCTCGGTCATTACCCTCTTCTCCCAATTCCAAAATCCTTAATGGCCTCGCTACGCCACCCCTCATGGCCGCTCCGTAGATGGTAACCGTCCCTCTAGTGGTGGGTTGTTGAACTACAGTGGGTGGATATTCACGCTCAGGGTGGTGGAGCTTATTCCTAACTACATCTATCGCTGTCGGGAGTTTAGCTGGGAAAAAACCTACACTTAACACGAGTACTACCTGCTATATTGAAACATTCACGGATTACACAAAATCACACAAAATTCTAGGTAGTACATACGACACGAATTATACAACACTTACAAAATCGTTCCCCGGCTGTTGAGACGGCTCGTCGCATCACTCCTTCCAAAGCGATGTTGAGGAGCAGGCATGAGAGTCCGCCACCTTGTCGCAGTCCCCGGCGAGATTCGAATGAACTGGATAGTTCACCCGAAACCCTTACGCAGTTTTGCACACCGTCCATCGTTGCTTCAATCAGTCTAGTCACTTCCCAGAAAAACCGTTTTCGTCCATGATTCTCCATAGCTCTATGCGGTCGAAACTGTCGTATGCTGCTTTGAAGTCGATGATCAGGTGATGCGTTGGGACCTGGTATTCAGGGCATTTCTGGAGAATTCGCCGTACGGTAAAGATCTGGTTCGTTGTCGACCGGCCGTCGATGCAGCCGGCTTGATAACTTCCCATGAACTCATTCGTTTTAAGTGACAGATGACGGAAGATGATCTGGGATAGCACTTTGTAGGCAGCATTCAAAATAGTGATCGCCTTGAAGTTCTCACATTCCGAATGGTCACCTTTCTTTGGAATGGGGCAGATTACCTCTGCTTTCCACTCCTCCGGTAGCTGTTCGGTTTCCCAGATCCGGACTATAACCGGTGCAGACTTTTCTGCCCCTCTTAATAAGTTCAGCTGCGATGCCATCCTTGTAACCAGCTGATTTGTTGGTTTTGAGCTGATGAATGGCATCCTTAACTTCTATCTGCGTGGGGGTTGGTTCATTTCCGTCCTCCGCTGCACTGGCGTTGTCGTTTCTTTCGTTTCCGTGGTGGTTTCCCATGCCTACATTCTCCACCCCATTCAGATGCTGATCGAAGTGCTGCTTCCACCTTTCGATCACCTCACGTCCGTCCGTCAAGAGGCCTCCAACCTTATCCCTGCATATTTTGGCTCGCGGCTTCGTGTTGCGAAATCAGTTGAGCTTCTGTTTCTTGGGAACGGCGCAGCAGTTCCGTTTCTTCGCACTTGCTTCTACCAGGCGGCGCTTTATCTCCCGAATGCCTCAGCCTGCAGCCTGCCCGGGTCTGCTGTTTGTAACGTTTCACGTTCTGTCGGGTCCCTTGCTATAGCATTACCACCCGCTCTTCTTCTTCTCCTCTAAAACCGTTCTGCACTCTTCGTTGAACCATTCGTTCCGTCAATTCCGTTCCACGTACCCGATGATGCTCTTGGCCGCCTATTTGATGGCTGCTTTCACTGTACTCTTTCAGCCCTCTAGAAAGGCCTGATCGAGCTTGCCTTCATTTGACAACGTGGCCTCAACACTCTGTGCATATGTGAGGCGATATCCGGGTGTTTTAGTCGCTCTAGTTTAGGTTGTACCTTGGCGATCACCAATATCTTACATTGTTGATGACGGAGAGTTTTGGACGCAGTTTGACCATCACTAGGTAGTGTTCGGAGGCTATGTTGGCGCCACGATAGATCAGACGCAGTTGTGAGCCGCTTCTTCTGGAGAACAGGCAATCAGGTTTGCAGAAACAACCTGTCAGCCCACGACCGAAATTCCCACCGTGGTGGGTTAGCCGATCTTCCCTAAGGTTGCTCGTAGTTTCCAGGTTGACCACGTGGAGGTAGGGATAGGAGTTGCTGGGCAGAGCTTTTTTCAAAAGCTCGAAAAAAACATCATAGTCCTTCCGGAAGATATCGGTGGGGAAAATTCCCTGTAAATCCAAGAAGAAACCGATGAAGAAGGTGGATCTTCCTTCTTCTTGCATTTGCAGGTGGGATTTTCCCCACCGATATCTTCCGGAAGGGCTTTGATGTTTTCTTCGAGCTTTTGAAAAAATGCAGAAGGTAGAAGGCTTGATCCATAGATATTTAAAAAATCTTATAGAAAACCAAGTATAAATTCTAAAAGGAACGCTTGAATTTGATTTCAACAAAAGTTCTGATAAAAATATAAATTGGTATAGTCGGGCAAGACTCTTATCCGAGCTTGCTATTTTGTGAATACATAGGCGAGCAGCGTTGAGTCGTTGTCAACAGCGCGCGAAAAGTCTCTTTCCACAGCAGCATCTGTGCAACCACCCGTACGAATAGCACACGATTGGGTTGACACCGATCAGCGATGTTGGTAATTATCTTTCGCCGCTGAGCGGACGCCTTGCAGTCAAGCCGTCCTTTTCATCGCTGAATATGCTCATCACGAGACATAGTTGACTTGGTATGCGTGCACGTTTGTGTCGGTATATTCGAATGCTTTATCTGTGCACACCGCAAGCGTTCGGGCCGAACCGTGTCTATCCAATTCATTCGGTGTGGCCGAGCCGAACAAACGAGCGCGCTGCAACACAAGCAGATGCTCACACAGTCGTTTGCAATTTTAATTATGTTTTTCTTCCCATATCTTTGCTCCTGCTCATCGATGATCAGAGCATGGCATAATCACGCGTGATTAAAATACAAATGATGAGCTTTGATGAGCAAGAAATCGGTGAAAAATAGCAACATTGCTCTTATCTGTTATAATTGCGGGATTTTGTTTTTATTTTTCATTAGAAAAGGTTTTCTGGCTCTGAAAGGAGTAATATGATGAAATTTTCATAAAATCTCTGATAAATTAATGAGGAAGCTCCTTATTTCAGATTTCACGCGATATCCAGATGAGATTTTTTACTGAATAAGTATGCCTTTGTTGTCCTTACATCGTCATCATTTTTGAAAACAAATTCAACTTGAATTCTCTACAAGCATTGATTCAGAAATTGTGATGCAATTTATACGGACTTTCACAAACATTTCTTAAGCATTCCTAACAACTTAACAATTTTACTTTTTCTATATAAATATTCCGGGATTTTCTTCAATAAGTTTCATAAAAAACCGAAAATGTTTCCCATACCATCTCAGCCTTGTGGTTTTGTCTGAAACTTTGTCGAATAGAGTAGGGGTCGCACACAAATCCCAAAGTCGTGAAAGAGCTGTGAATGTGACTCTCCACGAGATGAGTGTAATTTACATTCACCTCGTGGAGAGTTGCATTCGCAGTTCCCTCACGACTTCGGTATGCGTGTACGACCTGTACTCCATTCGGCAAACTTTTAGACAAAACCACAAGGCAAAAGTCGTCCATACATCGTTTCTTGATTGCACGCTTCTGAGCTGAGAAAACTGCAAGTGAGTGTAACTCTTTCCAAGTGAGTGTTCCCATCCTTGACCATCTGTATGTTTCGTTACGACTGTAGGTGTTACAACCGACAGAGGGGGTATTTTCGGACTTGGCAATCATTAAACGGCAGCACAAACGGCTATTGCACTATAACCCGACGGTTCCGGTTATGTAGTTAACCTTGCTCAAGGTTTATATGCTCGTCTTGTTGGATTATTGTGTTTGGGTTGTTCTATGTACGAAGTCATGGAATGATGGCGTCCGCTATAGTGATCTTTCACCGATTTGTTAGAATCTCACTGTCGTTTTGAAACAAACCCATACCGCATATCCTTACCATCATGAACCTTGTTGGACTCCATGTTTACGGTGGGTGTTTCAATCTCCTGTATTGATGGGGTCTGATAGTTGATGCTGGTGGTGAGGCGTATCCTAGCCGGATCATGCCGATATGTTGATGGTTGATTGGACTTCGAAACTTGAAGTAGTTGTTGGAAGTGTTCAAATCAAATTTTAAGTCGGTCAGTTTGGACATCCTCGTTTTCTTCCCTCCTCCTATCGGGCGTAGTGAGATATCGTAGGTGAATATTGTCGGTTGTGGCGGCTTTCTCCTCTTTGTCAGCCTGAGAGTTCACCCAAACTCGCTTGCAGTAGCGTTTGACTTCTTTTACTACAGCCGAAAACCATTGACGCGCGTTTGGCTGCTCTGGTTCTTGCCTGCTTTAGCGCGGCACTTGCTTTGCTTCTCTACGCTCTTCAATCTTCCACCAGGTTGCATACCCAAGTAACACCGCTTGTTATATAACAGTTAAAAAGACACTTCTACAACTTATTCAGAAGTATTTTTCTTGTTTATTTGACTTGAAATTGAACACCTATATCATCAAAACAGCGCAAAAAATGGCGGCTTATAAAACATCTTACAAGTTCTATAAGATGCATTCGAATACTCTTATAGTACTGAAAATGACGTCCTCAGTACGTGAAATTGGACACTTGTGTAGTTATTAGTTACAATAAAAAAATTTGACAGTATTAAAACTTGCAAAATCCATTCATAATACAATCATATTTATTAGTTGAAACTAAGTTGATTTCATGTTATGTAACTTGGAGAATACACTTATATTACAAACCACATGCAGATGTTGATATTACGCTCATTTTAAGTGATTAACTTACTTTCATAACCAATTATGAAGAAAAACAAATGTCAAGCAAAAAACTGCCAGAAAAAATTAAACAGATTGTTTTTATTGATATAAATTTTTTTCAACCTGAAACATATTTTTTATCGATGGCTTCGATGGCTTTTCAAAACTAATCAGATAACTAATTCAGAAATGGGTGTTACTCAGTAATGACAGTGATGTTTTGCATGCGGTTAAAAATTTATCGTGAAACCACCGTTTTTACTCACCCATAAATTCAGCGCCTGTGATTTGAATTGATAACGCCACATATATCAACCAAATAATACCTATTTGTGAGGATGGATTGTAAACCTTCCTGAAAAAGCAATATGGCAGCTGATTTGAAATAGTTACAGTACCGTTCAAAGTGTTATAATCTGTTCTAATCACAATTTTAATTTAATGTGCGACCCAAGTTTAGAAGATTATTACTAATATTGCCTCCAATAAAATTCCATTATTCCATTATTAACATTAAGTTTGCAAATCCTGTTTAAACGCAATAGTTGCGTCCGCCTTAAATCAAAATCGTGTTAATGTTTGTGAACGGTACTGTAACGTGAAAAATTTTACTGAAGGATTTGTCTATGTCATTATACTTTGATTAGAAATTAAGTTGAAATAACGTTCAAAATGCGTTATGACAGCAATCCATCGAAAAATTGTAGTTGTGCGTTACATGTACATTTATAATACATATGTCTAAAAAACATTTCTACAACATACGCACATAAAAATACGAACTTTTGATTTGGGACCATCATTACAACATTCAAATGACTATACTACAACTTATTATTTGGTGAGGCTAGATCTGTCAAATGTCAAAGTATTATTGTCAAGAATTGTGCTGTTTACTTTTTTGTCAACAATCTCGACGGTTTTTTTAATAGTTTTTGTGGGGTACATGTTACATTATCGGTGACGATTTTCCTGAACAACGCAATCGGAATCTTCAGAGAATACTTCACAAATAATGCAAAGTAAGATAATGGTAAGGAAACTGGCTAGCAACAAATGGACGCCCAGAATGGAGATAGAGCAGCTGGATGCTGACGAATTAACGAAATTCGGTGGATGTAGAGTGGACTACAGGGCGGTTTCACTGCTAGTTCTTCATTTGGTGTCATTTCAAGGGAAAACAATATTTGCGGATGAATTGCACTGCCTTTCTGGTCTTTTGGAACAGAGAGCTGAGCCTACCGAAAGTTATGTTTGTTGAATGTCAGAAGAGAAACTTGTTGCTTAGTGTTTTGATGTTCTAATAATGTTATATTATAGTATAATTATCACATGTTATAACATGATGAAACTGATGAGCGAAGAACATTTATTTTCTATTGTTTGTAAATCATAAACATAATTAGAGCTTAAAAATAACACAAGATGTATTCTAAAACTCATATATGACATTTAAAAAACATCTTTAGTAGCGTTGATTTTAAAAGATGTTTTCTGTGTTACTTGGGTAAGTAATTCATTCTTTTTGCAGAGTGCACAGCTAAGCTTGGTTGTAAACGCTGAGATCAATAAAGGTATTCTGCTCGTCTACGCTGTCTTCTTTCAAAAAATCAACAGCTCGAGATCCAAGTTCGTCAACGAACGATCTCTTCTCAACTGGATCATTAAGGTGCCGGCCAGAGTAGACGCGTCACGCGACGCTACGCGGATTTTCCATACGATTTGACAGCTTCTTATTATTGATTATTATTCCTTTGCGTGCAAATTTCCGCGCCGCGCCGCGTGACGCGTCCACTCTGGTCGTACCCTAAGTCGGCATATGTAGAATCGTCGTCTGAATATTTTCTTCCGTTGCTGGATGCAAGGAAAGCGTACTGGATCTTGCCTACTTGAATATGATGGTCAGACATCGCGTCTGTGGACATCAAGAAGGCTCCGTTTCCATTTTCGGTTGATGCAGATGTGATTTGCAGTATGTCCATCACGAGCGACCTACGTGACTTTGTGCACTGGTCGATGGGAAAAGAGAGTGTCCCAATTATCACTCTCCCATCTCTGACCATTTTGCTCATATCTCCAAGGCCATGACCTTCCATGGCACACTCATAGTATGTGTTGTCAGAGCCGATCGTCGCGTTGAAGTCGCCTACGTCTAGCCCAGTTCGAGATGGTTTTCTTCTAATATCTTAAATGGCTTTGTAGCGATTTTGGGACAGTAGGTTGTAGGTCTAAGGTCCCCTATCCTGTCATTTTAGGTATAGATTCCGGTGGAGCAGCATTTCATATTCAGCAGCTGGATGTCAGAACAGACGTCGCTGTTTTTGAGCTGCACTTCCTTGGTAAACAAACGCTCGATTAGGTTCATTCTCTTCGGCTGGATCTACGAGGAGGTTGTAGTTGCTGAGAAGAAGCTAGTAACCTCAATGGGATCCATACTTTGCGTTACAGCCTTTACCAAACCTTGAACTCTACTAACTATATACGAAATACGTACAAGTTGGAGTGTTCGATTAATCTGAACATCCAGTTATGTGGATAAAAAGTTATTATCCATGTTCTTCCATAGCTTCTTTCATCATACGAAGATTATGTAACAGTTCGTATTCGGGATTTACTGTAGTGTATGTATCAAATTACATTTAAAAGATCACGACCTTAACACCATTTGCTTTTCCTAAGCGAACTAACTCCACCGGTCAGTATTTTAATGAGTCATAACGCCACCCGTGCTCCGGAACGACTAACCCCATTCGCCACGGACGACGGAGAGTTTCACGTAGTGCCCTTGATTTCGTTATACTCCTTGCCCATGAAATTATAAATACAACCCGATCCGAGCCGGCTGAGCGGGTCTATGGAGGAGCAGCCGAGGAATTGCTGCAAAGGTTAAAAGCTACACCGCCGTGTCAGCTCTAGCCAGTTGGTGTTAGCTTCCTGTGCGCCTCCATGCAGTTATACGGAAGGCATTTAATGAGAGTAAAGCTCCCCAACAACATGATTTATATTACTTACCAAACCGAGACCGTGTCACGTCACGTTGTCATCGCTGACTCGGAGGATATATTTCTAATCTCAACTTTGTAAATGGATGACAATCACCGCGGATTATTGGATTTTGCACGACGAAGGCTGAGGATACCCGAACCGCTCTATCTTAAACTCTGTCCGGCTGAATGGCAGCTGGCTCTTAGTTCTGCTTACTCCACCCGCCCCCGCGCGTACGCCGAAGGTATTGAAATTCAGACATTCTTCAGATAGTAAAACCCGGCTGCTCGCAGAACCAGCGTGAATTATTGGCTCGCATTTTGCTCCATTACAATTAATAATTATGAATTATCTGTTTTCTATGGACGGTGGGTGGGTCCGGTCGGCGTCTCGGAGGGGTCCCGTTTCTACGCTAAACCATAAGCCGCCGCGCCGCAGTTCCTTTGCCAGAGGTAAGTGTATAAATATTTTGTAGCCAAGTGACACCGGCGGCAATCAATGGCAATGGCTTTGGATTTAAAACACTTTCATAATTGATCTGGTTGGGCTGTTTTGTGCTTTGGAGCTGCCCAGTAAACTGGCACCCCGGCTCTAAGGAATGAATTGCTAGACCTATGAGAGGGAGGTCGCGTACTGCCGCCGAAGTAACAACTTTGATTACTTTTGCTACCGCGCAATTTACATCGTGTCTTATGGGAGTCTGGTGTCCGCCGTCGCGTCGCGTCGTTCGTCCGTATCGCTGAGCGTATCTCATTTGGCCTCTCGGAATAGATAAGGGGGACCACACGAAGGTCTGCTAGTAGCGATGTGGTGCGCGAGGAAAAAGGAAAGAAGAAAAACTCGTTCAGTGGGAAAAATGGATGAAATCGAAACGATCAACACCGACTTCGGACATTGAATACCTATGGGGCTATTGTGGGCAGTATGGACCAGCAGCGTAGAGGTATCTATCTCCTCTCTTTGGTCTCTCCGGTCGGTAGTGCGAAACACTATAATTTGTAGAGTTGGTGTTTGGTTACCTCCTGACTAATTGCAACAATTTTATGAATTATGACAGTTTGATGGCTGATTTATGGCGGGTGTGCGCGAAAAATATGTAATAATTCTACTCCTGTCGGAAAACAGTTTTGACAGCATGATGACAGAGAGAATAAGTGTTTCGGTCTAGGTCCGACGTAGTCATGAATTTAAGCGTCGTTTGAATTGTTCAGCCTCTGCTACTATTATGCAGGTATTTACAAAGACAAGCTTGATAATGGACATTTAGAGATAAATGAACTTTGTGTACTACGCTAGACAATTTAACCCATATTTCTGAAAGCATTCCTAAAGTAATATTCATGGGAATAAAAACTCCTCAGATATTGACAATCTTCCAAATACATTATACATACATTTGCACAATCTCACAATTAGGTTAACACAAAATCAACACAAAATCAACAATAATAGTCGGTTTGTGGCTGCCGTTCTTCATTCTCTGGCATGAGGAATCATGAGTCGCCCAATTCTTGCCAGATAATACTCTAACTCAGTGTTTCCCAAACTTATTGGAGGTACCGCCCCCTTGGAGCTGAAGAAAAACATTTTCGCCCCTCCCCCCTTCCTTAGTAAGATTTTTTTAAGTAATTAATCTTAGCTGAACCCCTATACCCAATATTTACGACACCATGAGATTTAACGTAACTTTTGCATTATAAATGCATTATTTTCCATATAAAAATATATTGAATTATTAATTGCATTTACATTAACTTTGAAATCATGTTTAGTTGAATCTGATTAATAACTTCAAAGAACAGTTTTCTAAAAATAAATCATCAAATAATTCATTTTTTTTATGATAATTTCAACTCAACAGTATATTAACGTGTTTTCACATGTTATCCATTCTGATACCTAATGACGTAAAAAAAACTAATGATAGAAATTAACGTGCATCGTATAAATTGGAGCAGTTCCTAAGTTATATGATATGATTATAAAACAAGCAGTTTCAAAAGTTCAAGTTCAAAAGTTCAAATAAATTATTTGAAATTCAAACGGAGACTTTTAGTGCCAAGCTTAAAATACCTAGCTTCTAGAATAGTTTCAGATGAGTTTTTTTTTCTGGTAAAATTGCAAGAATTCAATTCAAAAGTTCAGGATTATTTTAAATAAAATTTTGGAGATAAAGCTTAGAATTCTTCTGTGAAGTTTCTCTGAAGTATTCTCAAAAACTGTATAATGGATTACTCTTGAAAAATCTTTATGATTTCTTCTGAGGATCGCAAATCTCTCTATAACTGAAATTACTTCAAGAAATTTTACTTAAACTTTTCCATGTTTTTGACAAAAACCTCGATTAAGGAAGCTCATGAATTAAAAACAACATAGGGTTTGGGACTGGGACCATTTCACATTGGTCGGGCTCCATACAAAGGGGCGGCCAAAACTCTCAAAAAACGAAATTGATATTTTTAAACTTTATTTCACCTTATAACAAAGTTAATGTATTGTACTTTTATGATTCTTAATTAAAAGCATACCAGCTTTTGTATTTCAATGACGTTTTCACTGCCAAAGTGGCCTAAGTCATAAAATTTAAAAATGAATTATTCGAAAAAAGTAAAATAATAATATTTTGAGAACGGAATATATGTTTTAAGTTATCCAGCATATGAAAGCTTGTTATTGGACTGTTTGAATGCACGTATGGTGCAAAATTAATATGTCACAAAACTTTAAAAATTTTCATATATTGTACCTGAGAAATTTTGGTAATTTTTAAGTTAAAAAACGGTTCGTGTCGTCACGTGTCGCCGCAATTTCGAATAGTACATCTTAAACATCATGCTTCGAGCTGCCTAAAAACGTTTAAATATTTTGCAGAAACTTGCAGTTTTTCAAATTAGAGCTATTTAAAAAAGTCATGTTTTTTCATATATTTAACGTAATTTTTCCATTTTTTACTGAAATAAAATTTATCTTTCCACATTTTTCACACGTTTTGAACAAACTTGATTGGATTTGATCGAAAGATGATCATTTTTTTAAATTCGAATTGATTTTTTAACAAAAAACGCAAAAAATATTAGGTTTACTGATTTTTGAAATTATTGAAATTACGTAATTTTTGAATACCCCTTTTTAAACACTAAAAATACTATATAGCATATCTAGGCAACCTATAACTTCGATTAAACACATAAAAAGAGTTTTGGCCGAACTTTATCTTTTTTCCGACCATTGTGCATTTGGGCAGGGTGACCTATTTTGGGCACTTGCTGATATAACTCTGTCACCGGTTGAATTTTTTAACATCGCTAGATACTGTGATCGTGTTTCAAAAATCAAGTCAATCGGATCAAAATTGGTTGAGTTATAGCAGCAAGTGCCCAAAATAGGCCCCCCTGACCAAATGGTCCCAGACTCTATACAATCGAGCTAAGAAAACTCTTCTTTACAGAGAGCTTGTTATAAATTTCCTCAACCATTGAAAGCTTCTCAATATCATTTTAGATTTCTAAATTCCCAAATAATTCCTCTGTAAATTAGAAAGCATTATTTTTATGATTGAGTTGACACCATGGAATCATTTTTTGGTGCTATTGGCGGTTTCTTTTCATTGAAAAAATCACCCCCTCCCCCTGTTTTGCATTTTCGCCCCCCAATTTTGGTTTTGCTCATTTTCATGCCCCCTATGGCATCATTTTCGCTCCCTAGGGGGCGATTTCTCCCACTTTGGGAATGATTGCTCTAACTGGTCCGCCCATCGTGTGACTTTTACTGCTTCACATTCCAGGCGTATGAACAGCTGTGCCACCGTTCTAAATGTTCTGGTGATAGTATCTATGCTCATCGCATTACACTTTTCAGACCGATGTTGAATAGAAGCCTGGAAAGCTGTTTTCGTCCACGCTTTTCCATAGCTCTGTCGCCTTGAAATCGATAAATAGGTAATGTGATGGGGCCTGCTTTTCACGACATTCTAGCAGCTGTGCTGAACGCTAAGAATCTGGTCCATTGTCAACCGGTCGTCAGTAAATTCGGTTTGAGTACTTTCCGCAACTTCATTCGCTTTAGGTTATAAATGACGGAAGAAGATCTGGGACAGCACTTTGTAGGCGACATCCACGGCTCTGAAGTTCTCATATTTCAAATGGTCGCCTTTCTTGGAAATGGGACAGATCAACCCTTCCTTTCTCTCTACCTGTGTTCTGTTTCCCATATCCTGACTACCAACCGATTCAGGGAGATGGCGAACTTTTCCGGGCCCATCTTGATGAGTTCAGTTTGAGCTGATGAATAGCATCCTTATTTTCCCTCAGCGTGGGAGTTGGACCCTCTGTTCCACTGACGTAGTCTTGGTCCCCGTGCCTTCGTTGTCTGCACTGCTCAAGTGCTCATCTAAGTGCTGCTTCCACCTTTCCAACACCTCCAGCAACTCCATTTGTAGCACTTCGCTTCTTCAAGGCGGTGTTTTTTCTCCCAAAACAGGCAGATCTACTGTTTCCGTTCCTGTTGGTATCGTTCCATGTTCTGTCGAGTATCATGCTGCAGCATTCCCGCCCGCGCTGCGTTCTTCTCCTCCAAAACCACTAAACAGTCCTCGTCGAACAATTCGTTCTGCCGATTCCGTTCCACGTACCCGATTGCAGGGATGGCATTCCGCACTGGAAATGTGCACAGTGCATCTCATTTTCATAATAAAACTGCGCACACTTTCACTCACACTGAGGAGCATGCCATCCCTGCCCAATTGTGCTTTTGGCAACGTCGTTGATGGCTGCTTTGATTGTACTCCAGCAGTCCTTCAGAGAGGCTATATTGAGCTTGCCCTCGCCACACAACGCTACTTTGAGATTTTGCACGTGCTGAAGATTATGATAACAATTTTAAAAAAAAAACTAGTCAAATAAAGATTTACAGTGGGATGATTCACATGTGTGAAAGATTGTTACACTAATTGTGTAACAGTTTTAATTTTGTTAACATCTAAAAGGATAGTGATCTGTTTCCAAAGAATAAGGAAAGCTAGGAATATCCCCTTTAAAATAATTGCTCCATTGTACTATAAATCTCGTATGCGAAAAACTAAGTCCCCAAAGGTTCCATTAATCACCGTACTGTACGCCTAGCACTCTCCTATGTAATCAACACGCCTCTCGATTTCGTCAAAAACTGCCGCAAAACAAATGCATTGCACATATCTGCCCACCACCGAAACGGTCCATCAGCAGAATAACCTACCCGCAGTTCAGCTAAGCTGCAGGCGGTGGTGGCGTGAAAGTGCATTTGCAACCCACCACCAGCCTTAAGGTACTTCATCGAATTAGCCACACCATTCAGTCAACAATTGATGGCAATTTTGCGCGCGAAGGGGGAGGTGGCATTCGGGAGATTTGCTCCCACTCGCTAACGAGATTTTGACTGCGCGCCCTGTTGTACATAGCCAGAACTCGGATACGCACATCAGCTAGGTACGAAACGATATTTATCCCAATCCCACTCTGGAAAGGTGTTTGCGAAAATGACATATTTTTTCCGTTAATTAATTGCCGCTTATTGTCTTTATGCTAATTGTTTTCTAATGACATGCCGAGCAAGCGGTATTGCAATTGACTACAACGGTGTAGGGGTGCGAGGTGGCAGTCCTATGGCCGGATGAAACGAGGAAGATTGAGTGCACCGAACATGGGTGAACAAATCGATTTGGTTTCAATAAGCTGTTTTCCGCCTCGGTTTGAACAAGACGATCTAAAAGAGACGTTAGACTGGTTCAGTTTATATTCGTCACCGTGTTTGGCTGACAGTTCCAACCAATGAGATGATTTTTTTGCAAAACTGGTCAGGGATTCTCTCAGGAGTTGCTCTAGAGATTCATTCCTTCAGTGATGCATCTCGGAAATCTCCAAAAATGCCTTCAGGAATTCCTTCAGAGATTGCTAACGATATCTCCTCCGGCATTTCTTCAGGGGATTGATTTCTACAAAGGATCCCTTCAGGGGTTTTTCAGTAATTCCTCTCGGGATTCCTTCCGAGATTCCGTCAGAGCTTCCTCCCGGGATTCCTTGAAAGATTCCTCCCGGGCGTCTTCCATTGGTTACTTCCGGAATATTTTACAGATGCCTCCTGGATTTCTAAAGGGGCTGCGAAATGTATCCCTCCCGAAATCTCTTCTGGATTCGTTCAGAGGTTTTATTTGGAATTCCTTCAAAGATTCCTTCCGGATTTCAATCAGAAATTTCTGTCGGGATTCCTCCACATTGCTAGGTTTTACCAAAGAATGTTGAGTAGAAGACTGGGATGAATCCCTGATAAAGCATCTGTAGATAAAACCTGGAGGAATCCCTGCATGAATCTCGAGAGGTGTTCCCGAAAGAATGCCCGATGGAAATCAGAGAGGAATTTCTGGAGATCCCTGAACGAATCCCAACCAAAGGAGATATTGCAAGGAATACATCTATCAATCTGTGGGACATCGTTGGAAGCAATGTTTCCCAAACTTTTCTGTGGCGCCCCCCTGTATTGAGTTTCCTTTTTTTTCAATATAAATACTGTAATGTAAAATTTCTCATTTTGAATTTTATTGTTTCTGTAAAATGAACATCTTGTTGACTGTCGTTAATGAGAAGGATGAATTTGATGATCTTTGATTATCTTCGTTAAATCAGGTTCTATGTTGGTGAGTAGTAAACGAAGGTCTCCTCTTTCGGCGACATCCAGACGGTTTCGCTTTTTCGTTATAAGATCTGCTACTACACTGAATCCTCGTTCAACCAGATAAGAAGATGGAAATGCAATCAGGAATTTTTCAACTTTCCTCCAAAGCGCAGGGTACAAAAGAGGATATTTTTTTCTTGCATCCAAAAGTTGTAGAACCCTGTTTTAAATTTGGGTTTGAGATCTTCATTAGATATCAGCTCTAACAAATCTTCCTGCAGGCTGACATCTTTTTCATCAAAAGTTTCGAAAGGATCAATTATCCATTTTGGTATTTCCAATTCGAGAATGTCGGTGAATCGTTGTTCAAAACCCCGACACAACATTTTCAAGTGATTGCAAAAAGTTTGAACACTGTCGTGCTCTACTTGAAATTTCTCTTGAATTTCTAGCAAACGAGGAAACTGACGAAATTCTCCTCGTCCCAAGTTTTGCTCGTACAGTTTCAACTTTGCCAAAAAACTGGAAATTGCAGACTTTGTTGTTATCAAATTATTATCGTTTCCTTAAAAATATCCGTTAGATACGCTATATCAGCACGTGATTTTTCAAGGCTGTTTTTCAATGTTTGATCTTTGTCGCTCAAAAATTGAAGAACTGAGCCGAAAAGATTAAAAAACGAATTAAGCAATTTCCTCTGGACAACCACCGAACTTCTGTGTGCAGCAATAATCTACTGAATGTTTCGTCGTTTTCTTGACAAAGCTTCGCGAAAAGCCTGCTATTAAGGGCATTGCTCTTAATTTTGTTCACAGCCGTAATTACGAACTACAAAAACCATTGCATTTTTTTACTTAAATTACGGGCTACTATACAAAGCGACTCTTCCACGTATGTAGACATCTCATCAATACGTCTTTGTACTGTATTGTTGCTCAAGGGAATCTTCTTGAGGATATCACGCGGTGAACTATGTAATACAGTACGCAGAACTTCACCCACAGCCGGTAAAATTAACTCTTCGCCTATCGTGTGTGGCTTTCCAGCTTTGGCAATCATTAAAGAAATGTTAAATGAGGCTCTGATTCCATCCTCATCTTGTTTTCCATGTGAAGAGAACACATTTGGAACGGTCGATTGTTTTCTATGGCGATCACGAAGATGTTGGAAGTATGCCAGATCTTTATTCTTTTTATCGGGATGTTTTCGAAAAAAGTGGTCCTCCAATCGAGATGGTTTCATGGCTTCATTGCTGAAAGTTTTTTCACATAACAGACACATAGGTATGTGAATGTCTGTCGGCGAGGGGATGAATCCGATTTTTAAGTAATTTACACTGTACTGTCGGCAATTCTTTTGAAGGTCTTTCATTATTGAATCTGAAAAATATTATGTCAAAAATTACACTAAGGTACATCAATTGTTTATTTTTATTACCTCAACACCCACTGGTTAAACTTGACAAAAAAGGAATGTTAGTTAAAACCTGGGATAAACAGAAGAATCGTTCGTAGATTTTACTTTTCCACCACAAGAAACACTACCACTCGTTCAGTATGTAATGCAATTTACTTGTCAAACTAGTAGGAATATCGACATCAATTGCTATCGAGAACAATGTGAAAGATTTCAATGTTTGCTATTATTAGATAGTGCTCTCATGACAGTGAGTAAACAGCCATCTCATATGTTGTGATACATCTGACGCTCAGAGAATAATGTACTAAAAACTAAAAAGTGAGTGACCAATGGAAAAATTTGCTAAGTGAGGCGCCAAATTATACACAAATGTGTTGGTGATTAAGTTGAGAAAGTAAAAAGGTATATACTATGTTTTGTAAAATTTTCGCCCCCCTATTTGAATTTTTCGCCCAACCCCCCCAAATACGATTTTACCAATTTTCGCCCCCCTCGGCTTCGTTTTCGCCCCCTAGGGGGCGATTTCGCCCACTTTGGGAATCACTGGTTGGAAGAATCCCAGGAGTAATCCATTGAGGAATCACAATTAAAGTTCCGGCAAGAATCGCAGGGGTAGCCCGGGAGGAATCCCGAAATAAAATCCTGAAATATCCTAAGAGGTATTTCTGGAGGAATCTTTATAAAATTCCAGGAAGAATCTCGATAGGTATTCCTAAATCAATATCTGATGGAATCCCTAGAGGAATTCCTAAAGGAATCCCTGAAGAAACACCGCAATTCCTGAATAAATCCCGAAACAGTTCCGGAAAATCCTCGAAAGAACTTCGCTAGCAGCCTTGCGGGAATCCCAGCAGACATCGTTGCAAGATTCCCGGGAGTAATCCATTGAGGAATACCGGGAAAGAGTCCCGGAGGGAATCACGGGAGAAAGCCCTGGAGGAATCCCGTAAGGATGACCTGAGAAAATCCTTAGAGGCGTTTTTGGAGATATCACGCGAGGAAACTTTGGAGAACTCTGCAAAGAATCCCTGAAGAAATTCCTGAAACAATCGCTGACGGAATTTTGAGAGAAATTGCAGTAGAAATGCCGGGAAAGAACCGCTGAAAGGATTTTCGGAACAGTTCTAGAAATAGTCACTGATGGAATCCCGGAGGAGATTTCGGGAGGAATATGTTTAGCCTCTCGAGGGGTTTCGAAATCTCCTCCAGGATTCGTTTGGGGTTTTTTTTTGACGGAATTAATTTGATGACCCCTTCTGGGACTTTTAGGAATTCCTTTCGGAATACTGTCAGAAATTCTTTCAGGAATGACTTTGGAGTTTTCTTCAGGCATTCCTCTCGGGATTCTCCAAGGATGCCTTCTGGAATTTCTCTAGAGACTGCTAACCGTTAGCAGTCTCTGGAAGGGTTTCCGGTAGAAATCCATAAAGGAATCCCTAGAGGAATATCGAG
The DNA here is from genome assembly GCF_035046485.1 of Aedes albopictus. NCBI lineage: Eukaryota > Metazoa > Arthropoda > Insecta > Diptera > Culicidae > Aedes > Aedes albopictus. The sequence goes on along the minus strand of NC_085137.1, from coordinate 304,617,336 downwards.
AGAAATCACGAAAGTAACTCTGGAAAAATAATCAGTGATCTATATATGGAGAAATCTCGGGAGCAATCCCGACAGGAATTCTTGAAAGAATCCGTGAAGGGATCTTTGCAGGAATTTCGAAAACAAATACCTAAACGAATCGCGAAGGGTGATTTTAAGAGGAACACCTTTAGCCGTTACTGAAAGCATTCCAAAAGGCATTTTTGAAACAATTCTGTAAATAGTTCTTCAAAGAATCCCGGAGGCAACCTCCAAATTTCCGAAAGCAGAGATGGGTCTATGACACAATTTACTTTACAGTTGCACTAACGTAAGAACTACACGACACACACAATACGCGACGCGACACAAGACAACACTTATCGTTCTTACAATCGTCAAGAAAAGATTTAAAAAATTACCTTTTGTCGACCGGTTTCGGGCGAGATCTAGCCCATCTTCAGGACAATGTCCGACTGACTGCGGTATGTTCGTACGTTGTTCGTATACGTCCAAAAGAAGAGAAATTTACTCTATCGTCAAGTCTGCTAGGTCGAGGTCTCCCATCGCATCGTGTCTCTTCGACCTAGCAGACTTGACGATAGAGTAAATTTCTCTTCTTTTGGACGTATACGAACAACGTACGAACATACCGCAGTCAGTCGGACATTGTCCTGAAGATGGGCTAGATCTCGCCCGAAACCGGTCGACAAAAGGTAATTTTTTAAATCTTTTCTTGACGATTGTAAGAACGATAAGTGTTGTCTTGTGTCGCGTCGCGTATTGTGTGGGTCTATGACATTCTTGCCCGGGAGAAATCCTTAAAGAATCCCGGGAGGAATTCCTGAAAGGATTTTTTGACGGATTCGGAAAATAAGAAGGAGTTTGTGAGGAGATTTCTAAAGGAATACCGCTGGCAGTCTCTGAAGGAATTCCAGAAAATTCCACGGAGGAATCCCTGGGAAATTTCTAGGTAGCATCTTTAGAGGAATTCTATAAGTTGTTACCTGGCGGTTCGGAAGGACCACGCCTAGCGAGCGAGACTCTCAGGATCGGCACGTTTCGCTGGTCAAGAACCCAAGTAAAACACTCTTCAGCTTTTCACTTTTTCTTTATTTTTGCTGAACTTATTGTGTGGTGAGTGTCGGTGTGGGGTGTGACTTTGGTGGTTTGGATTTCTACGATAACGCACTAGTTGAGTCGAGAGATCAGAATCAAAAGACTCTGCTCTTGGCTATCTTCGACTCAATAGCCTGTCCCCTTTGCCTTTTCCCAATTTCTCTTTTCTTTCTCTTTCTGGATGGTGTCACGGCGACCGCTGTTCCCCTTTTCAGCTCATTTGGTGTATATGTGTTGTGATAGGCCTGTTAAATGAAGGGTGAATGTATGCTAAAAAATTTTGTTCTGGTTTTAGTTATTCGCTAACAATTCACTAACATATAATAAATAACAAATTAACTATTTATTTACAATTCTCCTAATACTAACAAATGTATTCTTAAGATTTAACCAACAATGTTAGCGTTTCTCAACGGTAACAAAGAAATCCTGGGTGGTAAATTTGAACTAATCCTAGTAGGGCTCCTTGGTGGAATCCTGAAATGAACCTATCAAAGAATTTATGAATGAATTCTTGGACCAATTCGTGGATCCATCCTGGAGAAAAACCAAGAAGGAATTCCGGAAACAATTCCTGGAGGAGAGCTTGAAAACAAAAATCACGAAAACCATCACGGAATCAATCTGTGAAAGAACCTCATAATGAATTTAAATAAAAAATCTTTGGAAATTTTGTGAACATTTTCAGGACATATTTCTGTAGAAATCCGTGACAGCAACTTAGGAGGTATCTTGATGAAGTAATCACTGTAGTTACCTACTTTAAAAGTGTCCTGTGGAAGAACAAACTTACATGATGTTTGCTTTGCTAATTCAAAACCAACGAAATGCTATATCCGGCTGACGTGCTTATAATCACACTTTATTGTAGTGTGCTGTGCTTTTTGCACCGGTTTATTGATCGTCATGATACTATTTCCACCTTTCAATGGGCTCTCATCCATCTATCAGATACTCGCGTTCTTATTCCCACACATTTCAGTGCACTGACTAAATCCTCCCGAACCAGCCTAGCAGCAATGCAACAATTATCGAGTTGGGATTGCATTTTCTACCGGGCCTGCCGCTTCACGCCGCGCTGCCCGCAACTGGGAAGAGATCAGGAGTGCGCGCGCGGTTGATGGTAATTTATTGATTGTTACCCATTGGCGTTATTGCTGTTATTAATATTAAGTTATTTCCATCGGTCGATCCTTTTTCTTTATTTCGCTCCGCGACTCCGCGGAGGAGTAACACCGGAGAGCAGCACAAATATTGATCTAGAAATGAGTTCGCGTTCGGACGATGACGACGACGACGATTATATGGAAGGCTGCACCGAACAACCGGAGAGGAATTGTTGTTAGACCAAGCGTTTGTGAAAGCATCAATTTGTTTGGCCGGTGTCGGTGCAGCAGCAGCAGTTCGATCTTTGACAACAAACAACCAGCGAGGAGATCGGAATCTTTGGTCGAGGACATCGGGAAAGATTTATTGCTTGGAAATTGTGCCAACTCGGAGGGAATGGAGAGCGCTGTGGTGGTGCTACTGTGGTACCTACTGTCTCTGGGACAAGTTATTTGATGTGCCCCGTTCCAGTTGGCGATGTTTATTATTTTTATTGTTATTATGTTTGCTTGTGCAATATCGAGCGATTAGTCACTCTGAACTGATGGAGCATAAAAGGCCATAATGTAACATTTTCTGGAATGCCGGCAGGGTTGATTACATTGTACTAGAATGCCAAGCTGTATCGATATTTCACGTTTTGTTCATTTATCCGGGAAATTTAATACACTTGCCATTTGTGCGCCTCAAATGGCTTTATGGACACGTACTGTAAGATTGTTGAAATTGATATGACGTACTGTGATTTGTACAAATCCACCTGCTACGTTTTCAGTCGATCAAGATGTTCCGCCGATTAGGTGAGTGCCATCCGCGAAGCAAACAAACTCTATCACACCATTCATCTTGTTGTTCTTAAGTTTCTGGTTGGATTATGACACATTCTACGGGCCCCGTATCATCAATACCAATTTTTCAAAGTTAAGTTATGACATATTTGACATTTTTATCACATTCTACATTACTTTTGTCATCCAAAAATGTATTCGACATGATATTAGTGTGACAATAAATATAAATTGAACGACGATTCAGATTAACATTAAAATCGTGATTTTAAGTCTTTTAGGCACACTTTTCATCCAAACTATCGTATTTCAAACACCAACACACTGATTTTTCAAAATTCTTCCATCATTTGTAGATAAATATATGTAGATTTTTTAGCATAAAAAGATTTTTAATCGGAAGACTTTACAACTCTGAAATATGTCTGATCATAGTATGGGTTTTTATTGCGTTGTAACGTCACGAAAAATCAACATTTTTAAATTTTATTCAAATACGGAAAATGTTACAAATATGAAATTTTGTATACTCTTTGTACTCGAAAAGATCTTTCAAATGAGATTAAAAAAAATTAAATCGGTTCACGGAAGCCTGAGTTTCACCTGGTTGAAGTTTGCGTTGTAACGTCACGAAAAAAAGTTCTGTGGAAAAGACCAAATCTTTCTGGCTTGGACGGCTTCTGAATTGGACAAACGTAGTTCTATATTCAAAACAGTTTCGTTCTTGTTGTGTATAAGCTCTTTTTTGAGATATCGTTTATAAATTGCGTACCATTGTCGGTTAATAAACTACGTAGACTTTTGAAGGACGGAGGAGATGGTGTTTGGCCAAAATCTACGATGTAATTGTACTGCGATATTGTAAAATTTTTTAATCGTAATCTAATATCACTCAAACCGAAAATTTCTGTGATATGAGTGGCCAACAGACGAAACACTGACGAAATTACAAAGTTAAGTTAAGTTGGTCAAAGACTTACAGTTGATGGATAGTTTGATTTAAAGTTCCACCAACAGGTGGCGCTAGAGAACTTACAAATTTCAGGTTCCGGGTCATTTGGCCGAACGCCATTTGGCCGAATGCCGTTTGGCCGAACGCGATTTGGCCGAAAGGGTCATTTGGCCGAATTCCATTTGGCCGAATTCCATTTGGCCGAAAAACGAATGATGAAGCCAAGTGACCATACCACTGTTCCCCGTCTCAGTATAACTCGAAAAAACAGCCTATGATTCAAAGAAGGAAAAATGGCAGCTAGATTGGCAGCTTCAACGCCAACTAATCCCTGAAAATTAAAACTAGAAAGAATAGCCTAGGATTAAAAGAAGGAAATACTTCTGATAATCATATTCGCAGCTAGAGTGTCAAAAACTTCCTCCGAATTATTTTGATCATGATTCGGCCAGACGGCATTCGGCCAAACGACCCTTTCGGCCAAACGGCATTCGGCCAAATGGCCGGACACCCAAATTTTAAATTTCATACATCTCAGGATCCCTTTTACATAGAAATACGATTTCTTCGGCAAAGTTGTTTGGTAAGTAAAGGACTAGCAGTTGATTTACCAATAGATGCGAGATTTTGCTACTAGAAGACTTTAGTTTCCATTTTGCAAAAGCAGGCAAGGGATTAGAATTTCTTGAAAGTATTCTACGAGCTGGAACTTTTTTCACTTTGGACATATTGTATTCAAATCAAATTGTAATCAAAGATCAATATATAATTCTTAACTTTCAAAATTTAATTTGATTTGATTCACTTATTCCTTAGATATAAGAGTTAATAGAACACCGTCAAAAATATGATTCTGCTTAAAGCGCTCCATCTTAGTGCAGAGCTAACCAATCAAGTCCAAAATTGTAGAAATTACAGATAACAAGATGAGGAACTATCAGTCAAAATTTGAGAATTTTTGATATATTTTACAAAAAGTTACGGCTAGTTGAATGTGTTTTGGTAATCAATAAAATTTGCACGCTTTTGAAAATTTGCAACTACCACCACTGTGTGGCAGACACTAAAACCATACGGCTATTAAACTGAAAGTCTAGTGATCTACCAAACAACTTTAATAAAGCAACCATCTTTCCAATTAATCACGATCCTGAGATAAGTAAAACTAAAAATGTGTATGCTCTCTAGCGCCTCTTAGTGGAAGGATTTGAAATCATACGGCCCATCAATTGAAAGTTCTTGATCAGCCCAACAATTTTGTCGAGGACACCAACTGTCTAAATAGTTAGGATCTTGAAATATATGGGATGGATATAACGTCAGTGTTACATCTATTTTTAATGTAACAAGAATCACCGACAAACAGACGTAACACCTACGAAATTGAAACTCATATATCTCAGGACTCTAGATTATGCACGAATACGGATTCCCGGATAAACTGATACGGTTGATCAAGGCGACGATGGATCGAGTGATGTGCGTAGTTCGAGTATCAGGGACACTCTCGAGTCCCTTCGAATATCGCAGAGGGTTACGGCAAGGTGATGGTCTTTCGTGCTTGCTGTTCAACATTGCTTTGGAGGGTGTAATAAGAAGAGCGGGGATAAACACGAGTGGGACGATTTTCACGAAGTCCGTTCAGCTGCTTGGTTTCGCTGATGATATTGATATTATTGCTCGTAAATTTGAGACGATGGCGGAAACGTACATCCGACTAAAGAGTGAAGCCAGGCGAATCGGATTAGTCATTAATGTGTCGAAAACAAAGTACATGATGGCAAAGGGCTCCAGGGAGGAATCACCGCGCCCGCCACCCCGAATTCATATCGACGGTGATGAAATCGAGGCGGTTGAAGAATTCGTGTACTTGGGCTCACTGGTGACCGCCGACAACGACACCAGCAGAGAAATTCAGAGGCGCATTGTGGCAGGAAATCGTTCTTACTTTGGACTCCGCAGAACTCTACGATCGAATAAAGTTCGCCGTAACACGAAGATAACCATCTACAAAACGTTGATTAGACCGGTCGTCCTCTATGGGCACGAAACATGGACCCTACGTGCAGAGGACCAACGCGCCCTTGGAGTTTTCGAACGGAAGGTGTTGCGTACCATCTACGGCGGAGTGCAGATGGAAGACGGGACTTGGAGAAGGCGAATGAACCACGAGCTGCATCAGCTGCTGAGAGAACCAACCATCGTCCATACCGCGAAAATCGGGAGGCTACGGTGGGCGGGTCACGTCATCAGGATGTCGGATAGCAACCCGACTAAAATGGTTCTCGAGAGTCATCCGACCGGTACAAGAAGACGTGGAGCGCAGCGAGCTAGGTGGGTCGACCAAGTGGAGGACGATCTGCGGACCCTACGCAGAGTGCGGAACTGGAGACAAACAGCCATGGACCGAGTGAAATGGAGGCGGCTACTATGTACAGCAGAGGCCACCCCGGCCTTAGCCTGACCGGTAAGTAAGTATATCTCAGGACTCTAATTACTTAGACTTTAGACTTTAGAATGTTGATGTCTTTGGAAAAGTTGTTTATCTTGTCAAGAATTTTCAATTTAAAAGCCGTTTGGTTCATGTTTCTAACTGACTAGTGGTAGTTGAAATTTTGAAAAATCATGCACTTTACATATATTCAATAAATATTCAACATGTTGTAACTTCTTATAAAGTGTCCAAAAATTTTGTCAAAAAATAGTTTCTCAGCTAGTCAAAATTTGTTGAAAACATTTTGAGAAATTCTTAACTATTGTAAACTTTTAATTTGCGTCGCCCAGTGTGTCTGAATCTCACATCCAATAGTAAATCAGCTGTAAGTTTTGGACTTATCAAACAACTTTGCCAAAGACACTAACTCTCTAAGTAATTATGACTCTGACATATATAGGATGGATTTTTCTTGTCAGAATTAGGTCTATTTGTCTCTGGAATCACAGAAATTGATGCCCCTAAGTGGTATGCAGATCCTCAGGTATGTCTTTGGTACAATAACTGCTCGCACATCTTAAAACGTTTTTAATTGAATCAATGGCATTGCATAAATTATTGAAAAAATGTTTGATTCGCCGGCGTGATTAGTTTTATGCTGCAAAATCTAAATATCTGGCGGTGCGATGTAATGAATATCAGATGAATATGGGTGGTACTAGGCCGAAGATGGGTACCAATAACCTTAATGAAGTAGTTTTCATACTGCTAATAGCATTAACTTGACCCTCCGAGCCATTTATCACAAAACGGATTTTTAATAGAATAAAGTTCCCGTTGAGGCAGTGAAAATAATGCAATAATATATTCACAAATTCGGGCAATTCTGTCTGATTATTCTGATTCAAAAATTATGTGCATTTTCGTGACGTTACAACGCGAGCAGAACCTTGTTTGAAAATGAACGGGCGTTGTAACGTCACGAAATGTAAATGTCGATTATCCAAAAACGAATTCGCAATGTATATGTTTTAGTTCACTGCATTGAAGAACAAACCAATAAATTTCTATAGTGGGAGAAATTTTCAGTTTAAAATAAAACTCCGAGCAAATTTTCCAAGATGTTGGTTGCGCGGTAGAGGGGGTCGAATTCTAGCGCGTTGTAACGTCACGCTACAAATACGCATTTTAAACATTTTTTTCTAATGAAAACTAAAAGTTAAACAGGTCAAACATATCGGAAATTTGTCAAGGAATCTGAATATGATAAAATATTTTGAGGTTTACAGTCGTTTTTATGAATTTTAGTGAAGTATCTGACTACGAATGCGTAGAAACGTTGTAACGTCACGATAGAACAGGGCTGCCCAACCTTTTTCGCTTGTTTCATACATTATTGGTCCGTACTAGCGTAAAAATGGTCAGATATTAAATCTTTTAACATCAAATGAAAGTCTGGTGTAAGGGCTAATAGATGCATGTGTTGAAATTCAAATTTAACTTATCCACTTAGCTACAGTGGCAATTCAGTCAAAAAATCCATCCGGCCCGCGGGCCGGATTGTTTTTTGGCTTCAACTACACCGGTAGCTAAAATTGTCAATAAATTTCAACTTTTTTTCAATTGGATGAGTTAGTTGCAACACTAAGCTTTCATTTGATGCTAAAATATTCCATGTTTGACTTGTTTTGCGAAAGTACCGATTGAGAATGTCTGAAACATGTGAAAAAGGTTGGGCAGCCCTGCGGTAGAATGTGCCTTATCTCGACGGCGTGATTGAGTTATATGCTGAAAAAATTTAAATATCTGGTGGTGCAAAATAATGGATCTCAGCGTGCTAGTCTTTGGAACAAAACTAGAAGAATATGGGTGATACTAAACCAAAGATGGGTGCCGGTGTCATTAACCCTCATGAAGGAGTATTCATACTATTGATTAGCAATAACTTGGCCCTCCGAGCCATTTATCACAAAACGGATTTTCAATAGAATAAAGTTCCCGTTGAAGCAGTGAAGATAATGCAATGATATATTCACAAATTCGGGTAAATTTGGCTGATTATTCTGATTCTAACATGTTGTGCATTTTCGTGACGTTACAACGCGAGCAGAACCCTGTTTGAAACTGAACGGGCGTTGTAACGTCACGAAATGTGAAAGTCGATTATTCAAAAATAAATCCGAAATTTGAATGTTTTATTCCATTGAATTGAAGAACAAACCAATAAATTTCAATGGTGGAAAAAAAATTCAAAATATCATTAAAAACCGAGCAGATTTTTTAAAATGTTGGTAGAGCGTTAGAGAGGGTCGGATTCTAGCGCGTTGTAACGTCACGCTACAAATACGCATTTCGAACACGTTTTTCTAATGAAAACTAAATGTTCAATAGGTCAAATATATCAGAAATTTTACAAGGAATCCGAATATGAAAAAATATTTTGCGGTTTACGCTCGTTTTCATGAGTTATAGAGGAAAATCTGACTCCGAATGCGTCAAAACGTTGTAACGTCACGGTAGAATGTGTCTTATATAGTTCTTATGTGACATTTGTTCTTCAAAGTGTTACTTTCACCTTGCAATCATTACATTCGTTTGTGTGGGCCCATATATTCAGTTGACAGTTGACACACGGAGCTATGCTGAGGGTTTCATGGCTGTTTGTGTTAGAAGTTTCCCAGTACTTACAAAACTCAACAGCCTAATTATCCTTAAATACTTCTTCAAAAATACAAGGCTTCGTTTTTTCTATAAAGATGTAAGACTTCTGTTTTGGCTTCCACTTATGGTATACCCAACAACACCAACACATCGTATTTAACGCAAAGCCAATCGTCAGCAGTCCAATTACTTCTTAATTGATCTGTCGAAATTCAAATCAGTTTAATTGGTGCAACCCAGAGTCAACCTCCACTGAAACCAATATCAATTTTCAAATGACCGCCCAAAACCCCACAAAGTACATACGTGGATCGGAGCTGTTTGCCATTTACGCGATCAAAATAAGTCAAACCTTGAGTCGAACCGTACCCGCCTCACAATAGCTGAAACACGAACGAAACCCGGTAGCCCAACATATCACACGCCATTAATTCCGCACTCTCAGGACTCAAAAGCACACGGCGCGCGGCGGCAGCGCTGTGGAACCGGGTGACAAACGACGACGATGACGACCGCCACCGAGGCTTGCAGTCAGACTTGTCACATACGAATGTGATGATCGCCGGTATTGATTGCATATTGGGTTCGAAGTATGTATCTACATAAGCAGGGGGCACAAACTGTTTGCCACGGAAAGGGCAGGATCAGGGGGAGTTGGCATAAAATATCCCGATTGAAGAAAAGTGGTTTCGCCACTGCTCCGCAATTGTGAGCACTTAACAAACTTAGAATAGAAAAACTCACCTCAAGTAACATTTTAATGGTCAATTAGTCTTGTAGAGGTTCCGAGAACCGCCATAAAACCGAATACCGTAAAACGGGGTATCCTTGATCAGCGGGGTAACTTTGATCGGCTTGACCGACCTCATGAAATGGTCAAACAAGCTATTTTCATTGAATGAGTTTCTGCTCTCGCATGGTATTTCGTAATCTGCTATTATTCAGCTAATCAATGATATGTAATTCATGAAAATTGAAATTCATAAGCATTGAAATAAATCGATTTTTCCTTAACTCTCGAGCGATCGCGCTGTTGTATTTTGTACAACACGTTGAAAAAATCTCGCTTTTTTTGCTCAGCATTAGCGTGGTGCTGACGCAAAGTATCTAAATATTAAGGTAAGAGATTCCCGCTAATATTCACGGATTAGTAAGAAAAAGAAAAAAGCAAAAAATAGTTATGAAGTTTGCGCTGGTTTGTATGGGCACATCACTATTTAGCAAACTTTCTTAAGAAATTAAGCACTCCCATCTTAGAAGCTATTATTTAATTGCATCTGACTGGATTAAATGTGACCTCCATGCAATAAAACAGAGAATATCGCCATTTGAAAATCGGTAACACATTTTTTTTAATTGATTCTAAACATATTTTTTCAGCATTTAGAAACATCCAAACTAACAAAACTTCACAAACTTTGCTGAAATAATGACATTTTAGTGTAAAAACACCAACTTTTCATAACTAACGCAGATGTGTTGGTGAGTTTCATTTTTGACATTTACGGGAATCTCTTACCTTGGTACATATTTATATACTTTGGTGCTGACGCAGTTAGTCAACCGCGCGAGTTACGGAAGGTTAACTGTGTTTCGTAACGCAATGAGATACACTGTCAAGCATTCATGCTTAGCAAAAATACTAGATACAATGTGAGGTTCGAAATCACTTTATTACTTCAAAATGATATCCTAGAGTTGGATACAATAAATGAAACTTTTATGAAAATGTTCTTTTTCAGTAAAATATACGATTTATTAAAAGTATACTAACAATTCCTAAAGCGATTGCCAACCTTTAGGCGTTATACGCAATTTGAGGGATTTAAATCCTATAATAACTCAAAAAGTACATAGCGTATGTGTGCCATCAGTAATCTTACGCTCCCATATTCAGTCTATTCGAAAACAAGGGATTACGGCACCGATTGATTCCGTTCTTTTTGTTGTCATGGGTGCTCACTTCTAACAAAAAATACTAAAATAAGAAACAAAACAAACAGCGCTTCAATCCTTTGTTTTTCGTAGGATGAAAATGGGAGCCACATGCCTAATAAGGGAACCAATACCCTACATAACTTGTAAGAATTTGGACAGCATATTTTAAATCAGAGACCCCAAATTTAGTATGTAAGGATATTTCCAACACAAACGAACATTAATCAATGACCTGATCAATGTTACCCCAAATCAACATCAACGAAAATTAGAATAACAAACCTGTTTAAACAAGTTTTAAAGTTTCACATTGCTTTTTCGAGTAGCTTAACACATACTTAGAGGACCATTTGCATTTGCTTTAACAAGAGAATTATTCAAGAAAGATCGAAAATTCTGATCAAAGTTGCCCCGGATTACGGTACCTTTAATTTTGAGTTTATGCTGGTTCTAAAAACCTCTTTCAGTTTATTTGACTTAAAAATGTTACTTGAGACGTCATAGCGAAGGGTCCGCAAATCGTCTTTCACTTGATCGACCCGCCTAGCTCGCTGTGCACTACGTCTTCTTGTACCGATCGGATGACTCTCGAAAATCATTTTAGTCGGGTTGCTATCCATCATTCTGATGACGTGGCCCGCGCACCGTAGGCTCCCTTATTTTCGCGGTGTGGCCGATTGTTCTCTCAGCAGCTGATGCAGCTCGTGGTTTATTCGCCTTCTTCAATTCCCGTCTTCCGCCGTATTTCTGCACTCCGCCGTAGATGATACGCAGCATCTTCCGTTCGAAAACTCCAAGGGCGCGTTGGTCCTCTGCACGTAGAGCCCATGCTTCGTGCTAATAGAGGACCACCGGTCTAATCAGTGTTTTGTAGATGGTAAACTTCGTGTGATTCGATCGTAGAGTTATGCGGAGTCCAAAAACAGCTTGATATCCTGCCACAATGCGCCTCTGAATTTCTCTGCTGGTGTCGTTGTGGGCGGTCACCAGTGAGCCCAAGTACGCGATTTCACAGTTTTTTTTTCTCGGTGTCATCCTGGAAAAACTTCTTGTGCGAATCCTCCTGGAACTTCTTCCGGAATTCCTTAAAAACACTTAACGGGACTACATAGTTCCTCCATTACTCTTTTCGGGATTCTTCAGAAGTTTCACCTTGGATTCCAGCAGATCCTTCTGGAATACCTCGGAAGTCCATTCTTCAAATCTTTCTGATGTTCCTGAAATATGTTGGATGCTTTCGACTGTGGTTGCAGTTCCTAAAATAAATCATCCGGGATTTTATTACGTAATACCCTTAAGAGTTTTTTTTATCTTGAATTCCTTATGGATTTACATATTACACAATATCCCTCTGGGAATTCTTTCAAGATTTACTTTAAAAACTCCTGCAGTAGATTCTTGAGTAATTCCTCCAACAATTTTTATGAAACTCCTCCAGCAGTTTCATAAGAAATATTTCAAGGTGTTAGTTCTGGGTTTTAAAGGACCATTATAGAAATCTCAAAAGGAATTTCGGGAGGAATCTCGAAAATAACAACGAACAACCTCTGCTGGAACTGCTCGGAAAGTTTCAAAGTAAACATTTGTCGCCATTCTTCATTACAGCAGCGAACCTAACCTTAAGGCTTTCGGGGCGTCATCAGTATCATCAAACAATGCCCTCAAACTTTGCAGATGCAAATCTTAGGTTCTGTTTGATCGTTCGTTTGCTTACATGGTCGGGGTTCTGCTAAACCGAACCAAAGACCATTTTTTGAAAAATTGAGTTTTCTTTACCATTGGATGAAGAAATTGATGATCCTCCTTCCATGTAAAAATGCAGTAATTCTGACAGCTCTTCGTGGAGTAAATTCAAAATTTCTGTTTGGCAGAACATACAAAAAATAAAATTGCATCCAGCCAGAGTGAACTGTAAACCATTCCATAAAATCAGCGAAATGTTTTAGTGTTGGTCTAGATGAAGAACATTTCAAGTTATGCTCATCGCCGTCAAATTTCTAACTTCCAACCAACTCATAGTAACAATGTGTGGGAGAATTGAACAAGTTATTAGAAATACGGATGTTGGAGGATACAATTATGCTTCGATGGTGCTGATCGCCATTTTTCCAAATCACATTCAGCCAGACCGAACCAAATCCACTGCATTTTAGAATCTATTTATTCTCAACAATACAAAAATCAACTGGTTTTAAATACCTGCGTTATGTCGACACACCTCATACTGATAATTTAACACAGAAGCCGTCATTGAACAACAAGGCTAATAAGAATTATAAAGCTTGGAAAAAATCAAACACTTGGTTCGCTTTGGCAGATCGATAAATTGCGGTTTCACGAAAACCATCCTTGAGAAGAATGTTTAGAGCTTGATTCAGACTTAACGACTGACCTTCAGCCAAGTAAAATGATCTAGAGGTAACGTGCTTGGTTATCACTTAAAGGATTCAAGTTCAAATCTCTTTAATATTTTCGATTTTTTTTTTTTTGTCTTAGTTCACTTTGGCAGATCATTTTCAAGGTTTTCTTCGACCAGTATAAATTTGAAGTACACAAATTGCTCCATTTTCACATCTCAGGACCTCAGGACATGCAAGGACATCATTTTACATAATCACTCTTGCTCTGTGCCTGCACATGCACCGCCTATAAAAAAACATAGGTGGGAAGGGCTGAGCTGGGAGGGCTTCCGCCGTTCATATTTCAAACTATTTTGAAACCTCCATGCTGATGATTAATAAAGGCTTGTAAGTTACAAGTGTGTGGAAAAGTTTTAAGTAATCTTAGCTGTTGGTTATTTGTGAGTGGTTGAACTTTAAGCTTAATTATCTCGGAATAAAGTTTTTGGCGCTTAGTTCGGTTTAGCAGAACCCCGGCCACATGCAATGAACAATCGACTAAATTTTCAGTTAGACCAGTCCACTGCAGTGGTTGTTGGTTGTTGCAGTGCACTGGTTGCATCCTCAAAGTTCCGAAGCGAATGATGATGAAAAAGACGGAAGAAAGTAAAAATAACACGGTGCCTCGTTACACCTTAAAAATAATTTATAATTATCAGGTCATTTAATAGATCTAACATGAGCAAGGAAAGGTCGACAAAGAAGGGGGTATTTTTTCTTGATTTTGCATGTGTTATGATATGACTAAAGAGTTGTCAAACATTTTAATGTAGCAGGCTATGTTTTCTCTTGCACTCGTTTGAGCTCGTTCGTGTTCGTAACAGTGATACGAACTGCCTTCGTCATCAGGAAACGTAAGTTTTCCGGACTATATTGTCTATCCGATGAATCGAGACAGACATACAATCAAACATTTTCTTGATCCAAAAGTGTCGCAACTGTTTCGCATCTAGTGCGCTGTGTTGCTGACAACAACGGGAAGGATGCGCACTACTTTTGACATGATTAAAAAACGTCGCGAGTTGGGTCGCGTTGCGACTTGATTGTGCGACGTCCGGTTTGGAGGCGGCTCGACAATAACGCCTTTTAAATGTACACCGTGAGCTTAGTATGACTCAAACAATACAAATTCATCTAATTTATATGCTAGAGTAACGATTACCTGTAACCGGCAAGAAAAATCATCGCGCAAAGTTGTGCAAAAACGCTAATAAGGGAGCATCCATTAAGTACGTCACGCTAAAATTGGGGATTTTCGACCCCCCCCCCCCCTCGTACGGGTTTTTCATATACCTACTTAATACAATGCTTGTCACACTTTCACAAACCCCCCTCCCAGCGTGACGTACTTTATGGATCACCCCTAAATATGTGCTGCTGCATTTAATCGTTTCGGTGTCTTCTGTGCAATCAATCTTTAGCTAATTTCCGCACTTATTGTAGAAGACACGAACATGATATGATGTACTGGCGACGATGTATGAGCGATTTTGGACATGTTTGCGCGATAGTCTACGGCGAAACTCGCAATACAAGCAGTGTCGGATTTAGGATGGGGGGGCCGGAGCAGGGCCCCGGGCCATCACATTTCAGGGGCCTCCACAAAATTCCACCCCACGAAAAAAAATGTGAAGCAAGCAAAAAAGTAGTGCAAGAAATTTTTCTTGGTTTGATTTTTGTCATAGGAACTTAGAATTTCTGTCTACTACCTACCAAGATGTATGTGATATGTTGTGATTCTTTTGAGAAAGACTGCAAAAAATTGTACTTTTTATAAAATTTGAAATTGTGCCTCCAAAGTTTATTAACATTTTATTTTGTTGTGCAATTGCTTACGAAAAACCACCGGATATCCTGAAGAAAATCCTTGACTGAATTCTAGAGGAACTCCGAAACTCTATAAATTGCAAAATCATAAAATTCCTTCTAAATTGATTTGTTTTTTGTTCTGTCTATAATTTTTTTAAAAAATCTTGAAGAATTTTCTACAGATTTCTTGAAAGAATCGAAGATTTTTTTCCCAAATCTATATAAATTAACATGGAATGGTGTTTGTATGTCACGAATAGGCTCGGGAATGGGTCAACAGATCGACATGATTCTTTCACTGTTGCATTCCGCAAGGACTCCGACGTGTTCGTACGAAAAAATAATTTGAAAAAGTGACCGGGAAAGAAACACAGGAAAATCTGAAAATCCATTTTGAGGAGCATTTTTCTACAGAGCTGCATGTCAAGAAACATAGTAGGCAGGCAGAACGACGTTTGCCGGGACAGCTAGTTTAGAAATATTTTTGGAATTCTTGAGTTTGATTTTGCTTAGATAGCTTACGACTTTCTCAAATGATGAACACCAAAACTGTCGAACCATTGTTGAGAGGAAATTGAACAGATTGCAGATTGAAAAGCTACAGTCCGATATTTGCTTACTGAAATGAGGATGAATCCATGTCGAACTTCTGACAAAAGGAATTGAGAGAATTTCAGTCGAATTTTGTGGAGAAATTGGCTAAAAATTGTCCGGGTTTTCCGCTGAAGATTTTTAAGAAATTCGATATAAAACTATTGGAAATTAAGTCAAAAATTCCATCAGAAACTTATTATAAAATTCCTCAAAAATTTCTGCAGCATTTTTTTATTAGAATATCCTCTTGGATGCATGCTTTGATACCAGAGTTATATGGAAAATTATTTTGGGAGGTCGCGAATACCTCCTCTTCATTAGAAAATGTTACCTTCATTAACATATTTGTAAGAATGATTAATATTTTTTAGTTTTTTTTTTTCATATTATTTGGGAAACATTCATCTTCTATATAAAGGGCCCCCACAATGCCGTGGCCCCGGGCCCCCACATTTGTAAATCCGACCCTGAATACAAGTTGTTACATTAAGGAGAAACATCAAAGGATACAAATATGGCTGCCGCAATGGCCGACTTGGACCCCTACTCATGTTTTCAAGAGCACCAATCTTAAAAATTCGTAAACAAATGCGCTCGATTTGCAAAAGCTGCCTCTTTTTGCGAGTGAGCAAAGCAGGATATACCAAGTGCGGCTTGGTTCGATGCTTCGTTCGTCAGATTTGTTCCTCTAAAGTTTGTATGCAAAATTGCGAAGGGATTTCTTGATGCTTCACCTTAAGCGGAACCTTTCTGGGCGCATTTCACTCTGCCCTCCCTTTCTCTTATGCTTCCCATTTGACTGACTGGCTAGCTGGTTAGCAGGCTAGAAGATAGCGCTTAGCGCGACACAAACAAACATTAATTTAGATGTAAATTTATTCGCGAATATAAATGAATTTAAGTTCTAGGAAATTTTTCAATTAACTTTTTGTTCGCGGCGGCGGTGGTGGCGGTACTGAACTAAAGCCCAGCAACATCATGTCATCCGATGATGCAGCTTTCCCTTCGGAACGACCGCCGCCGCGCCGGTGGTGTGTGGCATAAATAGGTTACTTCATCGATCGCACCCACCACTGGCACTGACTGCAAGACCCTCTCAGAGATTGCTGACTGTCCGTTCGTCTATCCGTCCGTCTGACTGACTGTAATATGCAACTGTTTGTCTGTCTAATGGTTCGGTGGGCGCGCGTCACCATCACCGATGATCGTATGCGCGAAATGCAGTTACAATGAATCGCTCAGAAATGCACGGGACCAGACGGGACTACAGCAGTCGGGCAGCGAGTAAGTGCCGTGCCGATGTTGCTGCTGAGGAGGCAGTTTGTAACAAATAACTTACGATCGGTGATGGGTGGAGAGTTTTTCCTTTGCCGGACTCAATCAGCTTCGCGACTAACTCGGTACGATCATCGATGGTGGAGAAAAACTTGCTCGCCACCAACAGTCAAGTCATGCAGGGGGGGGGGGGGCTTACTGTGCATCAGTTGGTAACTCCTAATTAGAGCACTTTTCTCGCTGAAGTTGTTCCTGAAATGTATATTTAATTGGATGGAAGATTTAGCGATGGAATAAAAACAGATTCAGCGAACTGCTTTTCAATAAATCACAGCTTAGGACACCATTGACTGACTGCACTTGAAATAAAGCATTGTCCAGTTAGAATCCGGACGCAGATAATCACTTATATCTCAGAGGTGGAATAACAAACAGAAAAGGTGAAGCCCTCAAAACAAAGATAATTTACTGTAGTTTCATGGAAAAATATCATTAAAATTATTTCATTTAATTTTTAATACATTTTCTCATTTTTTCCGTGATTACTTCCTTAAAAATCTGCACAATGGTAGTAAATTTTAACCTTGATTTTAACAACAACCCCTTCGGCGGATTTGTTTAACAATCAGGTCATCTCTGTAGTGTCCTGAGACCCTCTACCAATCTGATTAGGATTCCAAAGAAACTTTGCCAAATATTTCTCTTCTTGCGAAATTAAGGGCTATTCAGTGAATTCCAAAGAAGCGAAATTTGAGTGTTTTTTCGTTAATAAACACAATCCAACAGTGATGACACCACTACACATCTCAGACTGTCGTGATAGCTCACCAAATTGGCTCAAACCTCTACAGATCCCTTGTGTGCAGTTTTGAAAAGCAGCACGCGATTCTTGAGGTTATCATCTTTGTACACATTCGGTGTCAAAATCGTGATGTGAGAAAACGATGTCCCAGAGTTCGAACTTCCTGGCAAATCTTGATATTCCCAGCAGATTTATCCATGAACATAAACTTCAATCTTCCTTGGGCACTTCCTCTTGGCATGGTTAACAACATCTGTGAACATCACACATAATGGTTATGGAGAAATTAACATTTTTCGCAACTGTCGTACCTGACCACGCTTAATTTTAAGCGTGTTTGTGCAAGATTTTTTTCCTTCACTTGTCTTTAATCTGAAATAACATTTCACTCGTAGCAAGAAAATTGATGAAATTTTCACCATCAATAGAGGACTTGTTTATGATCAGACTGCTGTAAAAAAAATATGATTATGATCATTGAGAGCGTCACAATAATTTTTCCTTTGCGTCCGGATTCTAACTGGACAATGCTTTATGTATTCAAAACAGGTTCATAACTTCTAGAAAAGCGTAGTTTGCGGAAGATTTTAGACACACTAGGCTGATTGCTACAATGTTGCAAATGACTTGGTTTAATTAACATACTAATCAACTTTCCGTTCAATTCGTTTATTTATATCAAAGTAATATGCGCTGTATTCTTGTTTGTTCTAAATCCATCGAACTGATACAATATTACCACCGAATCATAGCACATTGAAATCATCCATCACTTAGCTCAGCTTTGAGCTTACCATTCCTCACACAAGCGGGGGCACAGAAAGATCACCCAATGATTTAGTCATACTTTTGTTTGCCCCCTGGATATGAGCAACCGGTGTCGAAGTCAAGATGGCATTTCCTATAAGGAGTCCTCGACTTAACCTTTTCCCGTATGCAAAAACTATGATCCATACGGATGACGGCGGCGACGGCGGCATCAGAATCGATGAACCAGCACAGCTGTAGCGAAGTGTTCATGATCAGAACCGAGCGATACCGGGCGACTTCAACATTTAATTTTTTCCTCGTGAACTCTATTTTTTCACACGCTCCAACATGGTACGGTTATACTCTAAGCTCAGGTGGGCTGAAGTCAACCCGCCGATGGGCATGCATACACTCAGTTTTCCAGTGAATTTCTCAATGCTCAACTGCACTGATAACATCAGCAAATAATAACTTTTTTGAAACATATTATTAATCAAATTGAGCAAACACCTCGCTTCTCCGTGTGTCGTGGCGATTTCCAACGTCTATATAGGTTCGCTCAGGCATTTGAATTGAAATCCGATCCTTCACGTTTGGCGCTGAACGTAAGCTGTGTGGCGATAATCGCGATCATAATTATTATTCAATTATCGATCCACGAGTTTGCCTGTTTTTACTGTTCCATTCTTGATGGGGCTGTGTTTTTACGAGTGAGTGGTGAATAGGATTTTTCACGCGCCTCTATCACATGCCGATCAATAATCGCGCATATTTCAGTGGTTCTTCATAACGTTTGCCGGATTTTTTTTTTTTTTTTTTCATTTTTGCGATAGGTATTTTTAAGATTACAAAACACATATTTGAACTTGGAATCACAGAAGTAATTTCGGAGCATTTCCTGGAGGGGTCAAAAATTCAGAAAAAAAAGCAAAAGCAAAAAATATTTCTGGAATTTCTCATATAATTTCGGATGAGATTTCTCCACAAGTTCCTGCTGAGATTTCTCCAAATATTTGTTTAAAATTCTTGCTGTGCTTTCTTTAGAGAACTCTACAAGGATTCATCCAGAAATTTTCCTAGTAAATCCTGTGGGAAATCCCATTGCGATTTCTTTAAGAATTCTTGCTGAGATTAATCCAGGTATGTTGCTATGAATTTTTCCAGTGACTGAATCCGAGTGGATATGAAATATAACATCACCAACCACCACTTCGAACGACCACAAGAGCAAAGAGAAACCAAACCAACTGCGACCACAATTGCTTATTGATTAGTTGGCTGGTGAAGCAAACTGACTGCAGACCATTCATTCTCACTTGCTCTGGTGAGGATGAGCATATGAAAATGATTCAATGGATTTCTTGTTGCTCAAAACTTGTAAAAACAATAATTTTGTTGGTAAGGGAATGTTGGAGGTGCCTATTACAATCGATTTGATATTAGTTTGTCATTTGCGCAAGTATGTTCAAACAGCAAACTATCTCCACTGCTGGCAAATGTTTTCATGAGCGACTTTGAAGTAGAACTGCAAAAAGAAAAGTTGTTTCCCCGAGTGTGGAGACGTTATGTGGACGATATCTTCGCTGTTGTAAAGGAGCGGTAGCTATCCCAGGTACTTGACCTGCTGAATGCCCAATATGAGAGCATAAAATTTACGCTGGAGAAAGAGGTGGACGGGAAACTACCGTTCCTTGATCTAATGATCTCTAAGACAGAGGAAAATAGATTAAAATACGCAATCTACCGCAAACCCACCTCTACGGACAGGTATATTACTTCGGATTCTCATCATTTTGGTACGCAACAGCAAGCAGCGTTCCATTCCATGGCACTGGCACACCGCTTGTATAACATCCCCATGGAAAGAGAGGATTTCGTGGAAGAGAGAAATAAAATCCACCGAGCTGGGGAGTTGAATGGCTATAACAGAGAATTTGTGGATAAAATTCTCCGGAAACACGAGAGAAAGAAACACAGGAGGAGTGCCACGACACTGAATCCGGAAAAAGAGGAAGTTAAAAGGATCACCCTTCCGTTCTACCCAAAAATTTCGAACCCGATTCATGCAACCCTTGAGCACCATGGATATCAGGTTGTGTACAAAAGCAATAACACGTTGAAAGACCTGTTGTGCAACCTGAAAGACAAGGTCCCAGCGGATGAAAAATCTGGGATCTACCAAATACCGTGTCAAAACTGCCCTGCGGTGTACATTGGGCAAACTCGCCGGAAGTTCAAAATTCGTCTTCGTGAACATAAACACGCGGTCGAAAACAAACGGACCAATGAATGAAGCGTGGCAGTACTCATTTGGACCATGCTGCGGATTGGGAAAATGCTGAGCTGGTGAAGAATGTTAGAAAATCCACCAAGTTAAACGCATGGGAGTCCATGTACATTAGACCGGGTCAACAAAGTCGATTTTTTAGAACAAAGCTTTTTCGATTCGTTTTAGCGTCCAAAGCAACTGTGCAAAATTTGGGAGCGATTGGTCGCTTCCCCGTATTCCGCATTGCGATTGAAATTTGTATGGAATTTAGTATGGGAAAACGTGCTTTTTTGCATTTTTCTCATAAACTGAAATTTTTCGTCTAAAACAGTCTAACCAATGACGGCAAAGTATAGCCTAGGATATGTCAAAAAACTTTGTCGAAGACCACAAAGTGATCCGACACTTGTGAAAAAAGTTATAACGTACAGATTGCCCAGTTATGCTTAACATTTAACATGTAAAGGAATAACATCAATAATAAAATCTCAATTTTTGGCCTAATTTACCAGGCGAATAACTTTTTTCACATACGTCGTATCACTTTGCGGTCTTCGGCAAAGTTTTTCGGCATATCCTAGGCTATACTTTAACGTCATTAGTTACATGGTATTAGACAAAAGAATTCAAGTTATGAGTAAAATGCAAAAAAGGACGTTTTCCCATACTAACTTTCATACAAATTTCAATCGCAATGCGAAATACGGGGACGCAACCAATCGCTCCCAAATTTTGCACAGTTGTTTTGGGCGCTAATATAGATTGAAGAAGCTTTGTTCCGAGTTGATACGATCAAATTTAAAGTTTCTCCATACAACGTTGACCCACTCTAATGTACATTGCCACAGCGAATCGTCCTCTCATGAATGAAGACGATGCCCCGATACAGTCACCCCTCTTCAACCTGACAAAGCTTAGAATTCAGTAGAACAACAGCATTTTCGTCGACGAGAACTGTACGCAGTACGATTGTATTAGTGCCTAACGTAATCAGTCGGACATCGTCCTGTAGATGGGCAACGTCGAGCCCGAAACCGGTCGACTTGAAAGGTAAATTAAAACCCCTTTTAATTTTTTGTAAGAACTATAAGTGTTGTGTCCTGTCTCGCGCCGCGTGTTTTGTGTATGGTAATCTCAGATTCTACTTCATATTATGGAATAAAACTTGCGTATGCTCACTTGCAGTGCATATGCTGATTGATTTTCGCCTGTTCTGTGTGATACAAATCGAGATCTTCAAAATCACGAGGCAAATTGTTAGAAAGAGAGGGAAGATAGGAAAATTAACACGGCGCTCCTTATCACCTTAAAATACAATCGATAAGTTGTGATGAGCGCTCGTGAGGTGAAAATTTGCAACATTGTGTAAAACACACGCGTATTTCCAAATTCCTTAAAAAAGTTATAACAAGAAAACTAGTTTAGGGATCATTCACAAAAACTGATTCATAAGGCCTACAGTTGAGAAAATGAGGTACCAGTTTGTGCGGCACACGTTCCAAATAGGGTATTGGTTCCCTTATTAAGCGTGTGGCTCCCATGTTCATCCTACGAAAAACAAACGATTGAAGCGTTGATCGTTTTGTTTCATATTTTTGTATTTTTTGTTAGAAGTGAGCTTGCATGAATTTGTTTTCACGGAACGGAATCAATCGGTGCCGTAATCGCTTGTTTTCGAATAAGATGAATATGGGAGCGTGATATTACTGATGGTACACATACCCTATACATTCATCTCAACTTTGCATAATATACAAATTCATGTAATGACAGGCAAAGGATGCCCAGTGGAAGTTTTCAAAGAATACTAAGTTGAAAAGAGGGAGACCTAGTCCAATGGGAACGTAGAGCTAGAAGAAGAAAAGAAGAAGAAAAAAAAGAAGAAGAACAAAAACATTCACCCCGGAACAGAATTTACATTTTTACTTCAGACATTATCAATAATTTTAAAATGTTTCAGGTGATTTTTTATTGTATCAATAAAACCTAGTGCACATTGGCGTAGCTAACTTTTTCTTTCTTCTTACTCACTCTCCTAAACAATCACAAGAAAGAGCGGGATGCAAAAGGGGGCCTGTGCCCCTTCTTTCATCCTTCTCTTTTCCGTGTTTGTTTAGGAGAGTGAGTGAGATACACTGAAGCTTTTTAATGCGGTTTTTTCACGCGGTACCGCGTAAAAAACCGCGTTATTTAAAAAACGTCGAAAAAAACCGCGTTATTTCAAAAACGTCGTAAAAAAACGAGTTTTTTTAAACCACGCGCAAAATAGTCAGGATCACATCTAACGTGACGTTTTTTGAAATAACGCGTTTTTTTACGCGGTACTATTACCGTCGTAAAAAAAAAACTTCAGTGTAAAAGAAAAAGCTAGCTACGCCAATGCTAGTGCATCTTCAATAAATATTTTTCCATATAGACCTGACACTATCTCGCATATTGAAGAACCCCTGTCACGTTAAATGGTGCCGCTTAAAATATATTGTCTCCTTCATGCGAAACGCTCTCCGTGCGCACTACTCAAATCACACGAAGCACAACGCAAAGTGTTTGCATTTCCAAGCGGCGACGATCTCTCACCCGGCCGCTCGACGTGATTGAAATAAGTTAAATACCATCATTCCTCCGATGCCTTCATGCGCATGTCACCAACTAAAGCAAAACCCTTAATGGCAGCCACGTTGCGTTGTTGTTGTAGCAACAACAGGTGAGAAAAGAACTTTTTTCTTCTTGAATGGTTATCGCTCATTAGTATCAAAAGTGCACGCGGACTGAGGCATTAATGACGGTGCGGTGGTGGTTTCACGCTCTCGGTTGAATCTTGAACTATTATAGCCCACAATGGAGCTATACGAATGTGCCTCAGGGATTCGATGCAAGGCGAGCGA
This sequence comes from Aedes albopictus, assembly GCF_035046485.1. Lineage (NCBI taxonomy): Eukaryota > Metazoa > Arthropoda > Insecta > Diptera > Culicidae > Aedes > Aedes albopictus. The sequence continues at coordinate 304,593,575 of NC_085137.1, read as the reverse complement.
AATCGGACAAAAAACAACGAAACTTGAGCCTTTTGCACTATGTAGCAAATAGTAATCAGCCCAGTAAAATAGCAACATCTCACTCAGCGCTCGGAATGAGATCGATGGTTGGATGGGGATGCAATCGGATAGGCAGGTTCGGTAGTTTTGCTTTGAGCCCAGTCATTCCCGGCACGACTGGACGATTAAGTTAATCGTGTTAAGTTAAGTGGTAAACGGCTCTGTGGCAGATGATATGACTGTTTGCGATGCGGTGGCGATGCAGCAGCCGACAGCCGCTCGGAATGAATGCTTTATTAGAAGAATCGTTCAATAAATTGTTGAAAGCGTCGGAATTGCCGTGCCAGCCGGGAAATGTTGGCAAATATTTGCCGGCTGTCAGCTACGGTCGCTGCTGACTGATTGATCTGAGACAGTGGGTACCTAGATGTGGCGATGAGGTCATGAATATCAAAAAGGATTTGTTTATGTATCTTCTTACACTAGGCTTGCTTCTGAAACCGGTGTTCTGATAATAATCAGCTGGGTTATTCTAGATCAGCCTAACTACTATTGACTTCAGAAGTTCAGATGTACACTTGTTAAATAACCATTTCCGCTTCACGGAATCGCATTTCTTGGGAAGCTGACCAAATTGATCACAGCGACGCGTTGCACTGCAACGACGGACGATGTGCAAAACTGCATAAGGTTTCGGATGAACTATCCAGTTCATTCGAATCTCGCCGGGGACTGCGACAAGGTGTCGAACTCTCATGCCTACTCTTCTACATCGCACTGGAAGTTGTAATGCGATGAGCCGGGATACACATCCGGAGTACGATTTTCACGAGATCCGATCAATTGGTTTGATGCAAGAACACCGGACAACAACCCTGCAAAGTTAGTGTTCGCTAATGATCCGGTAGGCACAAACAGGCATGGAGCGCAGAGAGCAGGTGGAGCGTGATCTGGCGAGCATTGAACAACCCCGAACCAAGTATTGCAGCGAACTATTGTTGATTTGGGTTTTTTACCCCATTCTCGGCACAAAGGGTAAACAAAAACCTAAATTCACCACGAACGACCGTTTTCGTCCACTTCTTCCATCTGATCAGATATCTTATTGCGTGAACTTGTTGTTAACAGTGATTGTTGTGAAGATTTTCTGCCGAAAAGTTTATTTTCAACGATTTTACTGCACCTAATCCAGCGCCGGTTCCCGGCACCAGTGCCGAAGTTCCAGCGAAATCAAATGAGAAGTAGTTGTTTTAACCACTTGTGCAACTTTAGAGTGAACGTGTAGCTCAAGAGATGACTACTTACGGAAGTGCGTTTGGAAAATAGGTATACGGCAAGTGATATTTCGATTTGTTTTGCTGTGGGGTGCCGGGGATTGGTGCGGGTGCCCAAGTAGTTCGAAACCCTATGTGTTATCTTAAATGGGATGTTGATCAAGTCAATTGTGGTCAAGTGTGTAGTTTTTCAAACTATCCTAATGTGTTCATTCCATTTATTTAGTTAACATCAAATTCATGATAATACTGAATCAACAATTTGCCGCCATAATACTCGATTTGCAGCTGCAGCTCTCCAACGTCGGTCACGCCCAACACTCGCCAGATCACGCTCCACCTGGTCCGCCCATCGTGCTCTCTGCGCTCCACGCCTTCTTGTGCCAACCGGATCAGTTGCAAACACCAGCTTTGCAGGGTTGTTGTCCGGCATTCTTGCAACATGCCCTGCCCACCATATCCTTCCGGCTTTGGCCACCTTCTGGATGCTGGGTTCGCCGTAAAGTGCAGCGAGCTCGTAGTTCATCCTTCTCCGCCACAAACCGTTCTCCTGCATGCCGCCAAAGATCGTCTTTAGCACCCGTCGCTTGAAAACTCCGAGATCTTGCAGGTCCTCCTCGAGCATCGTCCATGTCTCTTGCCCGTAGAGAACCACCGGTCTTATTAACGTCTTGTACATGGTACATTTAGGGCGGGGGTGAATCTTTTTTGACCACAGTTTCAACTGGAGCCCATAGTAGGCACGACTTCCACTGATGATGTGCCTTCGTATTTCACGGCTCACGTTATTGTCAGCCGTTAGCAAGGAACCGAGGTAGACGAATTCTTCTACCACCTCGAAAGTATCCCCGTCTATCGTAACATTGCTGACAAGGCTTGTCCTGTCTCGCTCAGTCCCACCTACCAGCATGTACTTTGTCTTGGCCACATTCACCACCAGTCCGACCTTTGCTGCTTCGCGTTTCAGGCGGGTGTACAGTTCTGCCACCGTTCCAAATGTTCTAGCAATAATATCCATGCCATCCGCAAAACAGACAAATTGGCCGGATTTCGTGAAGATCGTACCCCGGCTGTTGAGCCCGGCTCGTCGCATAACACCTTCCAGGGCGATGTTGAATAGTAGGCAGGAAAGTCCATCACCTTGTCGTAGTCCCCGTCGAGATTCGAATGAACTGGATAGTTCACCCGAAATCCTTACGCTGTTCTGCACACCGTCCATCGTTGCTCTTATAAGTCTGGTAAGCTTCCCGGAAAAGCTGTTCTCGTCCATAATTTTCCATATCTCTGTGCGGTCGATACTGTCGTATGCCGCTTTGAAGTCGATGAACAGGTGGTGCGTTGGGACCTGGTATTCACGGCATTTCTGGAGGATTTGCCGTACGGTGAAGATCTGGTCCGTTGTCGACCGGCCGTCGATGAAACCGGCTTGGTGACTTCCCACGAACTCATTTACTTTAGGTGAAAGACGACGGAAGATGATCTGGGATAGCACTTTGTAGGCGGCATTCAAAATGGTGATCGCTCGAAAGTTCTCACACATTAACTTGTCGCCTTTCTTGTGGATGGGACAGATTATCCCTTCCTTCCACTCCTTCGGTAGCTGTTCGGTTTCCCAGATGTTGACTACCGACTGGTGCAGACAGGTGGCCAACTTTTCCGGGTCCATCTTGATGAGTTCTGCTGCGATACTGTCCTTACCAGCCGCTTTGTTGTTTTTGAGCTGGTAGCTGGTCCTTTTCAGGACGCTATGTGAACCCATTGGGGTACGCTTTTGCGAGTATGACGATCCTATTCCCTTACCTGTCCTTTCCCATGTCCTATCCTGTTTCCTTCCCTTCTCCGTCAGGTAAATGATGAATAGGCTCGTGTTCATGGCGATGGCACAAATTTCCCGAATGGAGGAGAACGTGCCTCTAGAGCCGACCTAGTGATACCTGATACCTGATACCTGAGCTGGTGGATGGCATCCTTAACTTCCCTTCAGCGTGGGAGTTGGTTCGTTCCCGTCCTCTGCTGCACCAATAAAGTCATTTCTTCCGCTCCCTTGGTCCTCCTTGCCTACGTTCTCTTCGCCAATCAGGTGCTCGTCGAAGTGCTGCTTCCACCTTTCGATCACCTCACATCCGTCCGTCAAGAGGCCTCCGTCTTTATCCCTGCATATTTCGGCTCGCGGCACGAAGCCGTTGCGGGATGCGTTGAGCTTCTGGTAGAACTTATACGTGTTTCTTGTGAACGGCACAGCAGTTCCATTTCCTCACACTCCGCTTCTTCCAGGCGGCGCTTTTTCTCCCGGAATAGACGGGTCTGCTGCTTCCGCTTCTGTCTGTATCGCTCCACATTCTGTCGGGTTCCATGCTGCAGCATTACCGCCCGCGCTGCATCCTTCTCCTCCAGAACCGCTCTGCACTCCTCGTCGAACCAATCGTTTCGTCGACTCCGTTCTAGGTACCCGATAGTGCTCTCGGCTGCGCTGTTGATGACTGCTTTCACTGTACTTCAGCAGTCCTCTAGAGGGGCCACACGAGCACACCACGCTGCCTCGAGATTCTGCGCGTATGTGGTGGTGACATCCGGTTGCTTCAGTCGCTCTAGATCGTACTGGGGCGGCCGCCGGTACCGTACATTGTTAATAACGGAGAGTTTTAGGCACAGTTTAACCATCACCAGGTAGTGATCAGAGTCGATATTAGCGCCACGATAGGTCCTGACGTCGATAATGTCGGAGAAGTGCCGTCCATCAATCAGAACGTGGTCGATTTGCGATTCCGTTTGTTGTGGTGATCTCCAGGTGTAACGATACGGGAGGCTGTGCTGGAAGAAGGTGCTACGAATGGCCATGTTCTTGGAGGCGGTGAAATCGATGAGGCGTAGGCCATTTTCGTTCGTCAGCTAGTGGGCGCTGAACTTTCCAATCGTCAGTCTGAATTCCTCCTCCTGGCCTACCTGAGCGTTCAGATCCCCTATGATGATCTTGACGTCGTGGTTTGGGCAGCGCTCGTACTCGCGTTTGAGCTGCGCGTAAAATGCGTCCTTGTCATCATCAGTGCTTCCGGAGTGAGGGCTGTGCACGTTTATTATGCTAATGTTGAAGAATCGGCCCTTGATCCTCAACCTGCACATTCTTTCATCGATCGGCCACCAACCGATCACGCGCCTCTGCATGTCGCCCATCACTATAAAGCTGTTCCCAGCTCACATGTGTTGCCGCAACTCTGGGAGATGGTATGATTACCTCTAAACGTTTGCACCATAGATCCTGTCCAACACACCTCCTGCAGCGCTACGATTCCGAACCCGCGGTCCTTCAGTATATCGGCGAGTATGCGGGTGCTCCCGATGAAGTTGAGAGATCTACGTACCGAGCTTCCAATCGCAAGTCCCTTTTCGTCGCTGTGGTCGTCGCCATTGGTATCGGTTCCCATTCTTCTCTTGTTGATTTTCCGGTGCTAGTCTTTTTACGGCTGGCTCGCAGGGCCTGACACCAACCCACTAACCCAGGGAGCTGGGCTTACCTTCTCGTAAGCTACGGGTTCTGCATTGGCATTTCTTCCAACTACAGTGCTAAATAGCTAGGCTCAAGCGCCAGTCTTCGCCGGGGGTGGTGTTTTTAATGGGCGCCCAGGAGATAATATTTTACCTGAGCTTCCACCCCTATCCTAATGTATATGTAGCTCTTTACATTTATAGTTGCTACAATTGTTGTATTGCTATAAACTGTTACATTATGTTACCAATACAAATCAGCCATAGCCATATTTTTTAATAACGCTTAAAAAAGAGTAGATAGAAACAGTTAAAGACAATATTTTCGACATTTGAACTCAAAAATTCAATATTATCGCAGTCTAACTTCGCACACGACTTTGCAGCAGCTTGCGTATACAAGTTCGCTTGAGTTCATGATAAGTCGTCTGTTGCACAGCAGTTAAACAAAATAAGTTTGAATAGTATGAATTGTAGGTAGGAAATAATAATTCAGTGGATTTTCAAACAATCACAGAAATCGAAACATCAATGAGAAACCTAATAATAAGTGGACACTCTATCACAAACAATCATGATGAAATTTTACGCAACACCTCAGCGAATGTCATTCTATTCGTAATTCTACACCATCTAGACTTGTAAAAGGAATTTTACGAAGTCGATTTAAAACTGCGTTATGCAAATTATGCTGCGATTTAGAGCACGCTAACTATTGCCTAATAGAGGAATAAAGTCATCCGCCGCCTCGCGAAACAAATTATTTAATCGCAGGAATGATCTCTATCTAGCAATGACCACCATTCACCCTCAGGCTTCCCCCGTCGTCATCGGCTTTCCTCTTCACGGTATGGAAACGATCCTTGAATGCCAATCGTAAAAAGACGGTCACCATCAGCAGTAAACGAAAACCGGAGAATCAGATTGCGTTCCTACCTAAGCAGCTACGCTGGACTGGACCTGAACCTGCAAAGCGCCGTCGCCGCCGCCACCGCCGTTCGGTTGAGTTGAGGCGCGATTTCAACATGCAAACAGGACAGGCCACGGTCGCCATCGCCGAGAATTGCATCATCACACTCCACACTCTGATCCCTTCCTCACCCCCTGTGCAAGCATCCCATCCCATCCTGTTGCGGTTCGGACTCCAGAGGGGCAGCACGCCATTATTTAGCGTGAAAATCGACTCCTCGCGCCAAGAATTCCTGCCGCGGCAGCCGAGCTAGACAAATCTCGATCCTATAAATCAAATTTCCCATTGAGTTTCACTCTCCCTAGCACAGCCTCTCGTAGGGGTAGTCAACAGTCATCGACGGCGACGACAACGACAACGAACGACGATGGACGCGGGCCGGGTTGACTATATGGCAATTACGCAGTGTTGTGGCCGGTGGTGGCGAGTCATAACGTTCGGACCTCAAGAACATGAGTCAAGCGGTTCGCCGCATCTCTCGTGGGCATTCGTGGGGTTTGGATTGGATGGTCGCACCGCCACCGCCTCCGTCGCCGTCGTCGCAGTAGTGTTCTTCTCAGCCTGCAAAGGAAACTATGCGCCCCAGATTCCATGGTCAAACATGCTGATCGATGACAAGAACTCTCGTGCGCGAGGTCCGGACTACAACAAGTGACTCCCAAACTGCAGAATAGGTGTTTCATTGTGGAGTGACCTAGACAACAAGTGGCAAGTCAGAAAACTACACACTACAAAAGTTCACCGCAACAAGAAACAGCACTAAAGAGAAAATGTAATTGCTGCATAGTAAGAGACATGGATCAGAACGGCATGCGGAGGTTTTATGCAACTAAATATGATACGTGCCGAAGACTACGTGAGTTCATGTGCAACGATCGGGAAGGAAATTCGATGACAGATAAAACAATGCAATATGGTGGCGACCAGGCGGAAAAAAGCACTTCGAAGATTTGTTGAATGGTAACAAAGAAGGAGTACCAAAGGAATAGTATTGACATAGTTGATGCCGATCAGGCAGTGGGACCGCCAACAGGCGCGTTCATTCTATATAAAACGCTGATTCTTTCGGTGCACCTTAAAGGAGCAGACTGAAAAGCTGTTGAATTTTTTGCGCGTAAATTTCTGCGAACAATTCTCGGTGAGAATGTTTTTCAAGATCCACAAATTGAGAAGCCCTGGCTCGTACCCGGAGCGCGAGTCGTTCATAATATGCCTACTACCTGTTCACTGTGCTCAGTGTCCAGTCGTCGGCAGCAACAAGATGGTCGGGGGTAGATCGAATGATGACAGACTCCTCCATTCAACAACGAGCTTCTATTCTATGCAACAAGATTAATAATTTCCAATAATAGTATTGATGAAATAATTGATTAATTATTTGTCCCGAGTGTGGTTGACGCAGTTGCCTCATAGCTGGAAGCTGCTGTTACAGATTTAATTCAATTTGAGACCGCTGCGCTGGTTAGACCCATGAATGATGCTAGATGGTGCCCACCGATGGCCGTGAACGCGGTGGCGGGTCCATACGGATCGAATAGATCAACTGATGGCGCTTTGACATCAAACTGTCCCAAGCTCAAAGCGGTTCCATTTACTTCCAATCATCGATCGTCGCGCGGAGGAAAAAGAAATAAATTACACCTCTATTCAAAGATGGCGTAAACATGAGGGCTCTGAAATCAAACGGCCACCGAAGTTGGGTTTTCGATGATTTTCCTCACCCTGTCGAATCAACCAACCATTCGAAGGCAATTAAAATGAGTCACAACAAAGTAAAAACGGTACCTCAGAAATGGTTATAATCTGGCGTGGCAGAACCTCCCTTCGCTCGCTCGCTAGCTGCCCAGAGCTGGTCCAAATTAGTGGACTGCCAGCTCGCGAACTTCATAAATCATTACACCTCGATGCCGCGAGGGAGAGTTGTCACAGTTGCTACGGTCAGCCGGGTAGGTATCGGATCGGTACTACACGGGCCAGGAAAAGAATTATTGCCAGTCAAACATTGGTAACGACAAAAAGGTCGGGTCAAATATTATGTTGGAACATGATGTGGAGTGTGCTTATAGTGGCGGCACTGTTATATGTCTATCGACGGGTGCTGCTGGGTCGTTGTGCTCACTGCCGTCATCAGTGAATAAGCAGGAATCGGTTATTAGAACTGCAAGCTGTATGTCAATTTAATAATGGAGCGTGTCGGGTCGGTAAAACATGCCTTTGACGGAGTTTTTATTTTCAGACTGAATTTGCCAAGTTCATGGCTATCAGCTGTCCACTTCTGCTTCCAACATGTTTAGTTGATAATTGTTTTCCCACAAAAAATTTAAAAAAATCATTATTGGCTGCATTTATGATGTTCATATAACTGTTTTGAAAATCTTCACTTCCATCTTTGTCAAGTATTACATTCTTTATCTTAAAGCTAGATGTTCCCGATATAGTTATTTCGGATAGTTGGGCTCGTTCAGAAGTTGGACGTATAGATGATAACTTCTTTTCCCGATCAGCTTTGGTAGGTACATATGTACAGTCGGTAGCAATTGCTTTAATTGTCTAAGAATAACACTACGAACCGCCTGTGCTGGTAGCAAGAGTTCACTAAACAGGTGATCACTAATTAATGGTGTAATACGGCTATATGCTTACCGTGCCAAGCAACCCGAGCAGAAGGGAATAACAACAGCATAAGGAGCTGTGTTATTTGGGTAAAATAACTGAATAATAGAATCGACGATTTTTATGTTATTAACATAACATATTATGTTATAAACTTGTCTGTCATAAGCGGCAAAATAACAAATATCATAACAAAAAATTGTTCTTGGAAAACCACTTTAATAACTTGTTTTGTTAGTTTCAATAACAACTTGATAACAGTGAATTTGGAAAATATTTCAATAACAAATTTAGATAGTAATATGTTATTATTAATAATCGGAAAGCAAAATTTGTAACTAAATAAGTTATGATACTTATTAAATAAAGTTATTCACTTTTTCTCACAAGCCCACCAATAACATGAGTAACAATACTTTAAATGATCGAAAAATACTATATTCATATTCAGAATCAGAATGAATTAATCATTTTAAAAAAATATAAAAAACTTTCAGAAATTTCTCAGAGTTCTTTCACGAAATCATTCACAGATTTTCATAGACTCCTCTAGAAATTCCTCCTGAATTATGAACAGAATCCCTTCAAGGATTTCTTCAGAATTTCCCGTGCTTATTTGTCCCGAATTTCATCTCAAGATGTCTCTGAAATTATCTTTGAGAATTTATTCCGGGGTTTTTTTTCTGAAGGAGTTTTTCAAAAGATTTTGCCAACAATTCTAGTAATTGCTTAAAAGAATTACTTTTGGAATTTCTAAAAAGATTGCGCCAGGAGATCTTTTGAAGACTTGTCCAGAGTATTGAAGGGTTTCTCCAGAACTTCGAAGTGTTTTTTCCGAATATTATTTAAGGAATTTTCAAAGGATTCGTTCAGAAATTTCCGTCCTAACTGTATACAAAAATGGAACAAAACAAAAGGACAGGTAATTATTAACGAATTGTTGCTTTGATTTCAAAACTTGTTACTGTTGTGCTATTGTTGATAAGTTGATCAATAGTACAACAATAACAAAACTTGTAGTTCAACAAAATATGTTATTGAAATGTACCTGAGTAAATGTATGTCAATTGCTAAATTATAACAAAATTAGGTTGTCCAACAAAATTTGTTATTGAAAAGCTATGTCTTGATAATTAAATAATAACAAAACAATATATAAAAACAGGTTATGTGATTTCGTAGTTATTAATTTGATATTCTCCTCTGCTCGGGAATGAATGGTTAGGAGATTATTACCCCTCCTAAACCCTCCATAAACAAAGCCTGTGGAGAATCAGGGCGTTAATACTCCATTACTGCGAACTCACCGAACCAATAGTGCATTGAACCTTGTGTTTCTCCGAGAAAGGGCGAGGTTATTAAAATATACGTTATCACCTCAAATGGTTTTGCTTTGATACCGATTTGGTTGAGGGTAAGGTGGAGTAAGATGCCAGTTCTCAAACTCAATGAAAAATCGTCTCATTTATTAGGCATTCAAAGTGGTAACAGCAACTAAATAATAGGGTGTTTGACCCCATTCCCGGCACTACATGTAAACAAAATTGTTCAATACCTAAATTCACAACAAAACGACCGTTTTCGTCCGCTTCTTCCATCTGAATCAGATACCTTATTGCGTGAACTTGTTGTTAACAGTGATTGTTGTGGAAATTTTATGCCGGAAAGTTGATTTTGGACGAGTTTACTGTACCTAGTCCAGTACCAATTTCCGGCACCAGTGCCGAACTTCCAGCAAAATCAAATGGGGAATCACTCCGGCACCCATCTTTGTGCTGCCGAAGTGCATTCGTCTGCGCATAATATTTGTTTTGAGCACTTGTGCGGCTTCAAAGTGAACGTGTAGCTCATTGACTGTGGATCCCGTTGCGGAAATGTTGCAGGAGACGATTACCTACGGAAGAGCGTTTGGAAAATATGCGGCAAGTGATATTTTAATTTGTTTTGCTGTGAAGTGCCGGGAATTGACGCGGGTGCCCAAGTAGTTCGAAACCCTATGTCAATATAAGGGTCGTGAGTTCAAATCATATAGGTATATGTTAAATGTTAAGTTCATTAAAAAATCATTAAACAATATGTGCTTGATACTTCAGTAGAAATATTCACGAAACTAATGTATTTTCATCGATTTTTAGCTATTTCAAAAGTTGGTTTGATAAATTGGAGTAGTGTAAAAAGGCCACACGCTATGTCCAAAGGGCATTTAGAATGTACCTCAAATATTATTCCCTAGGATCGTAGTTTTGGACTTCAAGTAGAATCTGTGCGGTTAAAAATATTTCATCTTGGATTTTTTGATATTTTTGATTTTTTTTCCTATTTTCCCATACAAATATCGAAATAGGTCATTTAAAGACCAATTTCATCCCATATAAAAATGTATGAGAGAAAAACCCAAGATGGATAATTTTAAACCACACATTTTCTGACTCTAGAGGTCCAAAAATATGGTTCTAGCGAATAAATTTTGAGGTAGGGTCTTGTACCATTTGGGCAGGTATACCTATTTTGGGCCCTTGCTGCTATAACTAAGTCAATTTACAACCGATTGATTTGATTTTTTGTACTGAGTTGAGCACGCACAGTATCTAACTCTGTACAAAAATTCAAATCAATCAGTTTTAAATTGACTTAGTTATAGCGGCAAGTGCCCAAAATAGGTACACCTGCCCAAATGGTACAAGACCCTACATTCACTTTTCATAACACTTCCCTTTGGACATAGCGTGGGCCATCTGTCATAGGATAATATGAAACTCAATGGTGACATTTAAAAATGACATCCTTCGCTTTTAAAGCATTTCAGACACCCTTTCCCCCTTCTGTTCTGCACCATTTTACAGACCCCCTCCCGTTAAACGATGGTCATCATATTGGATAGCGTGGACATCAATAACCATGCGCCTCTATGTGTTTCTAAATCTTCTTGGAAGAACATGACTTATTATAATATCACCAGAAAACCTCAATTTCAAGCGAGAAAAACCTGAACTTGCATATTTTCATTGCGAAATTAAAAGATTTCCCGTGGATTTGCCTGCCTGGCTTCTAGAAGGATGTTTTATGCAAACATATATTGACACCATTCACATATAGGGGAACGGAACTCATCTTCAGCATAGTGCTCCCATTTTCATCCTATCGAATACAAAGCTAATAAGTGCAATTTGTTTTTAATATTTGTATTTTATGTTAGGAGTGAACATGAATGATAACAAAAAGAACAGAAAGAATGATGCATAAATCGTCGTCGCTAGGTTCATAGGCTGAAGAAGGGTGCTCATATCCTAGTAATGATCAAATTACATTTAGAAATGATTTTATTAGTTTTAACCCACCATTACATTTTGGACTATGTTCCCCTATCATTGATGCTTATTTTATTTGTGCTGTGATGGCAGAGGGTACATCTCTGTCTAGTTTGGTTAGTGTCTATGACTAGGATACCTCAGATCAAGTTTCAGTGTAAAAAAGAACGACTACAGTTTGTATCTTTGCTGATACTATGCAAATATGCAAAATAAATATGTTAATATGCAAAACAATGCAGCCCTAGTGGCTCTATTTCGGAAAAAAATCTTTTTCGTAGGGTAACTTTTGTATGGGCTACCATGTGAATTTTGCATTGAAGTGCACGTTTGCTCAGCCCCGGCACTTTCGTCAGTTGCTCTTTCCCCCTGAGAGCAGCTAACACTGACCCTTTTCTGAGCTCATGGCTCAAATGGACCCGGATACTTGGACATCGGTGAACGGCAACTCATAATGGACCCCCAATCGGACAGGCAAAAGGAACAACCAACAGCTACACATCAACATCCTCGTACTCATCATTCTACCGTGAAAGAGTGTGGAAAGTGAAAGTAACGAAATGGCAACTAGGTCGATATGGTATTGTGGATTTACCGGTTATTTGTATTCTACCGGTTGCTTGAGTAGCCGTTACAAAGTAGCCGTTTTCATATAAAAATCAACTTGATTGTCAAAAAATGAATGTCGCTGAATAGCTAGTGGCAACGAGGTATGGCGCATACAATGAAAATGTTTAAAAACATTTTTAAGTTACTCTTTTCATAAAACGGCTACTTTAGAGGCCATACTGAAGCGACCGGTAGAATACAAGTAGCCGGTAAATCCACAATAGAATCAGAATAGAATACATTTAGGCGCTGTTCAAAGTGTAAGTACAGCTTCCAATTGGAATCGCTCACGCAGTGCCCTAGTGGACAAAAGAGCTGTAAATTAGGTTAAGTGATTGAAGAATAAAAAAACTTTGGTATGAGTGTGGAACTCTTATCTGGTCAAGCTCAGGAAACGATGTAGAAGATGTTGTAACAGACGTCTTTCAGTTGAATCGCAGGCTTTCGGTTTTGTTGTAAGCTTAATAGAAAGTTCTTCGGTCTTCTAAACGATCTGTCTGGAAAAATGTGAACAGATATTTCCAGATTGAGCAAATCTATCCAAAATATCTTCGGATAAAGCCATCTTTTGTATAATTATGAATTTCTAGCTTCCGCTCCGGTTATTGCAGCAATCGAATCGATTAAGTGAGTAATTAAAAGGTACCTTGAGTGTATCTTATATGGTACATTTAGTTTAGTAAATTTTATGTTAATATTTTTCATCCCAGTTTCATCTGGAACCTTTTGAAAAACTGAATAACACGGCATGTAAAGCCCACCTAAGCGCTGAAGAGAATATCGTTGGCCGTGTTGCAGCTCCTAACTGTATCTTGTTGATGGAGTTGTCTAATAAACAAAATCGATAATTTATGTCTAAAACACTCAAACACATAGTTCTAATCAGCATCCTAAGTAACTTTTAACCGTAAAATATTCTGCTATTCTTGCCATCAATCAAGCGAATCCAAGCCATAGATCATAGCTGTTTATATTTTCTCTGAAACGGCCAGCCGGTTCGTCTCTTGTCACATCACACAAATCTCCGCACAAGTTAACGAGTTCATTTGCCTCTCCAGGCCGGGATGCTGTGCTGTTGTTGCTCATCTCGCTACTCCTCCTTCTCCTCCTAATCGGCATCGATCAATTCCCACGGCTTCCGTGCATCTCGCATTAGCCATTAACGGATAGTTCACCTTCAACCGCAGCAACAGCAGCAGCCGCGGCGGAATCCACAACTAATTTCTCCATCACGCATCTCTATTTACCCACCAGAAAGTGCATCCGCCGCGCCGCACGTCAGGTATTTTGCAATATTTTCTAACAGCCGTCGTAATCGTTAAAATAGTCATAAATCTCGCCTTCTTGTGCGCATGACTGCCGCGCAGTCGTCTCTCTCTCCATATTGCGTCCACACCCGCACTCTCGATGCCACTTTTTCGCAATGAATCAAAAGTTCTCTCGCGCGCGCGATCAGCAAAGATGGAAGTTGGCACATGTTCATTGTAGTTAGTTCGCGGGGATGATACATAGGTGAACAGCGGTTTACGATTCTGCGCAGACGGAATCTTCCGACCCAACGCCATATTATTCTCGAGCAATTTTAGAAGGATTTGCATTTGCAATATGGGAATCATTCTGTGCGAGGACAGTTTAATTAACTCAGCGGGTTGAGCGTCGTGTCATCCCCGGAGCGCCTTCTTCGTCACACTCTGCACACGTTGCAGAATGTGTGTCATAACAATAACAATAAAACAAGAAATTATAGATATTACCGGCCACGCTGCAATGAACTCCCATCAATCCGTCTAGAGATTGCTTGGCAGAACTGTGGGACAATTCGCTGTAAGCATATGACCAAAAATAATGTGTACGTTTGATTTTTTTCAAGTATATTCAGTAGTGTTCAGGTATTCCTAGGTATAATCTGGTGTAGGTAATATTTTTTAAATTTTTAAACATATGAATCCCCATCGTGGAGCCTGAGATTCATTTCCCCACATGCAGAGATGTTCTTACGCCATAAAAGTGCATTCCCATGTCAAAGCAAAACCGCGGCAGCTTCCACCACCGCGCACCGACCGATCACTTCAAATTCAGGCCAAACATGTCTAAAGGTCCTATCTGCAGAAGAGAGGCTCTCTTTGGTTTCCCTCTCTTTCGTTAATATCTCAGCTGTTTATTTGTATTATGATTGTCTCCTTGCATTGAACGATGGACCAAACAATCGTCTTTTGATTTGTACTGCAAAAATAGTTGAAAAGTGTACCATTACATTGCAATAATTGAAAGAGAAAGTGAACAAAGAGAGCCTCTCAAATGCAGATAGGACCTATTTAAATGTTTGGCCTGAATTGCTTCAACTTGTCGACAAACACTAATATTTGACTTTTCTCTCTTCTATCGTTCCCGACAGGCGAAAAACCGTACACCTGCCAGTGGCCCGAGTGCGAGTGGCGTTTCGCGCGATCCGACGAGCTGACGAGGCACTACCGTAAACACACCGGTGCCAAACCGTTCAAGTGCATCGTGTGCGAAAGGAGCTTCGCCCGAAGTGACCATTTGGCGCTGCACATGAAGCGACATCTACCAAAAAATAAGTAAACAACCGGTCTAGGAGGTATCGCTCCGTACTCTTCAAATGCTGCACCGTTCAAAAACCGGGGTCTCCTGTGCAGATCATCCTCTCCTAATGGTCGATTAAACTCAATAACATACCGATTGGTGAACCCGATGCAATCCGACGCTGCCGTTTCATGAGACGAAAATAAAAACGGAAGAAATTCCGACAGACATGCCTAACTATAGAGAAGCAGACGCATGCATGCGTAGCCCCCTAGCTTTAACGTCAGACTTAAGGTTACTCCAAAACAAATCTCTCCCAAATAAATATTGGTTCACGACCGACCGATCGACTGTATAGCTATCTATCCGTATAAATCTCTGTCTATTAATCGATTTTAATTGATCGTTCGAAGTCTTGCATTCATTCAGTAAAGCGAATCGTAGTAGGCACCTACTTTGTTTGCCTCTTCGGTAAATGGGTGACGGCGCCTACTGTGTTGACTGTCTCATTTTCTATAAGGTTTATACTTGTCGTAAGAAAACAGTTCGCTAGCAGCGAAATTTTGTTATTTTTTCATAAAATGAATTTATTTCTTTACTTTTTGGGAAACTATTGTGGAATCCCACTAAGTGGCGAACAAATGCATCCCTAAATTCTTACAAAAAGTCCACCACTCGTGTGAAGAATCCTGATAATTCTCTCAATACTTCCGTCAAGTATTTACTACGAATTTGACCAAAGAGGTAAAGATGAATTATCTACTTCAAGAACTGCGCTGGGAAACTATTTCACCAAGAATCTCCCAAGATATGCTGTTAGGAATTCTCCACAAATTTCAACTGTTATTTCTTCATTCAATTTCATGAAAAGTGTAGCAGGAATTGTTTTAGCCAAATTCACAAAGAATTTTATAGAAGTTCACTAATTATTATTCTGACAAACTGTGCTGCAGATTGTCCCAAAAGTTTCGACTGAAATTTCACGGGAAACTCCCTTATAAAGTGTATTCTATCATTACGCAAAGAGTGCTACAATCATTTAACAAACACGATGTTTGAATAGTCAGTTCTGCTGCCGTTCTACGCCTAACTGTCCCATGTCATATGGGAATCCCATATAACATGGGACAACAATGCGTAGAACAGCAGTCTAGCGAATGCTACTTTCCGATGAGAGTCCTGATTACTTAGTAGAAATCCGTAAATTTAATTACAAATGCGCGAAGACAATATAATTGAAAGTAATTAAAAGGACGCTGCTGAACTCTGAATGAAACCTGTGATCTCAAGAACTCATCCAAGGATAGGTATTTTTCGAATATTGCTTAGGGGCTGTCCATTAATTACGTAAGGGTTTATGGGGGGAGGGAGGGTTTGAGAAATCTTACGCCATACAAAAATGTTTAGGTTCTTATACAAAAAATCTTAAAAGGGGGGGGGGGGGCGGGGGGGAGGGGGTGTCAGAAAATCGCGAAAATTCCCTTACGTAATTAATGGACAGCCCCTTAGAAATCTACTAAGATTTCTTTCCGACATTGATCTATGATTTCTTCCAGAATTGTATCCAGGATTCCCCCACATTTCTTTCTGTGTGATTCTGAAACTTAATTATTGAATTTGTCCCTTTTCCCAGAGGTTTCCAAGAAAGGACTCAACACAAAAGCCTGAGATTTAGGTCAGAGTTTCATTGGGGATTTCTTTCATAAGTTCTCGTGGACTTGCTTCAGTAGTTTCTTGTGGGATCGCAACATTTCGAAGCTTTCCCAGATTTTGTGCCAGAATTTCTTTTAGGAATTCTTTCGCAGCAATATTCTTTTGAGTGTTCGTCTTGGGATGTAAAACATACCTATATCTTTCCAGTTTTTTAGAGATGAATACCGCATATCGATTTTATCAAGTTTATCGAAAATAATCTTTCCAGTTCCTGAAAAAAAACTAAGAAAAACTGTGGTAAGTTTTTCGTTGATTTTTTTTTTCCAGGAACTGGAATAGTAGTTTACGGCACAAGGTGCAAAATGAAGATTTTTACAGCAGGAGTCGTACATTTATCCAACGAGGCTTGCCGAGTTGGATAATTACGATGAGTGCTGTAAAAATCGAGTTCTGCGCCGAGTTGCGTACAACGTATTTTTGCAATTTCATAAAATACCACTTGAGGATAGTTTTTAACAAAACTTTTTCGTCAAACTTCACACTCATGCTCATAACCATGTTTAAGAAAATCTGATCATAGCAGATTATGCTGTGCAGTTGTCACAAATTTTCAAACCTGCGCCCAGAAAGCATCAAGAAGTTGATCAAAACTGAAAACAATGCTGTAATGGTTAATTACGCAACGCAAATCAGTGCTGTAATGAACCATTACAGCACTCTTGATTTGGTGCGGGAAAATAGGCCTTTCCTAACAGATTTCCGTGAGGTAAAACAGCCTATTACGCTGAGAAATTGCAAAAAGATATATGTGTCATTATCATCAAACTCATACAAGAACAGTTCACCTATGAAATTCGAATCAATTTATTCGCTCTCTCTTTTCTCGAGACTGTCATTCCCCCATCTTTACCCGACCAAATCTGTCTCTCTCAAACGCACAATGGAGTCCCGAACTATTAGGAAGCCTTACTAAGTGTATCGATAAAACTAAATGTTACCACAACTCAATGTAAAGAATATTGCCAACTGCAATGCAGATTGAGCCATAAAGTAAAAATAAAACTCTCAATAGAAGTTTGTATAAATGTACTTTTCTTCATTCCCATAACTAGCAATGTACGTAAATGAAGTAATTTAATAATCGTAAGCAACGGAAATCATTCCACTAAATGTCGTGTTCTTAAGTTGCCATTAATGTCAGTTTGGATTGAAAATGATCATCACAATTTAGCACACAAAAATGTTCCAATACTTCCGGAAACAAAGAAAACCGCATCGCAGTTTCTATGCCTTAGATATCTAATTATGTATATACATTTTAGAGGAAATATCAAAGCTACCGTACTGTTTAAGCAAGAATTGAGTTTATTTGTGTTACTTAGCTGTTTACGTTTTATACATTCCCTTAATCGTACTTTAATTGCGTACTTTCCAAAATCGTGTAACATCATAGAAAAAAATTGAAACCTTTTATTTAAAAACGGCACCCGTACTTTTAATTTATTGGACGTGATTGTGAATAGAATTAGGCAATGCATTTTCATCCTTCTTAGCGTTTAGCTTACACAGAAGCACTGTGAAACAAAGTGTATTTTAAGTCGGCCCAAAAGCAAAACCCAGAAGCAAACATTCGCGTATGTGTAATAGTGTTTTCAAGACTCTAAGTGTGTAAGTATTTTGAGCAACATGATTTTACAGTGTAAGAATATTCCTGTCCCTCGAAGACATATGTTTTGAAATATATAAATGTTTTAAACTGAAGGTTTGACTTTTGTCAACGGAATATGAAGGAAAGAAATCCATTTAATTATCATTTGCCCTATCCATTGGATGGAACAGAACACTCAAATGACCATAACTCCGGAACGTTTTGACCGATCATAATCATTCTCAATAGCAAATAATAGGGGAAAATTCTCGTTAGATTCATGTTAAAACCGTTAACAAGGATGGATAATACACAGCGTAACAAAAATTAACTTTTGGTCTGTCTCAAGAGCAGACTTATGTCTCTCTAACAGATTTTGGGCCGCTGAATCTGAATCCGGGCTCACATTTGCTCCAGTACGTCACAATTTTGTGCTATACCTCAATTTATAGGGCGAAATATGTGATTTTGGGCTTTTTTGACTGCCAGCAATCAAAAGGTAAATCGGTTAATTAACGACTCAAGCAAAATATTTTGTTTTACCAAATCAAATTTGATAGATTTAAGCATTTTATGTAAGTATGTAAACTTGCATGCACCTTTTGGAGAGTGGCTTGTATAGGAAATATCGTACCTAACATAAATCACTTAAAACTAGCAAATTCGATTTGGTAAATTTAGTTTTGTTGGTAGTCGTTAATTTAGAAGTTAATGAACCAATTCACCTTTTGATTGCTTAAAAAAATATTTCAATGCTTAATGGCTTGCAGTCAAAAAAGCCCAAAATCGCATATTTTGCCCTATAAATTGAGGTATAGCACAAAATCGTGACGTACTGGAGCAAATGTGAGCCCGGATTCAGATTCAGCGGCCCAAAATCTGTCAGATACACATAAGTTTGCTCTTGAAACAAAAATATGTTGCGCTGTGAATCACTTCTAGCGACAAATGATACAGGATACAAACAATCAGAGATGGCCATTGTTCTTGCATTAGTATGATGCCGGCACCATCTCATCGTACTCGTATCACAGAAACCATCTGTTCGCGCGTCACAAGCAATGAGAGTCTAATAGAGGTGAGGAAGAAGATACTTCGTGTGCGTGAGATCCGTGTCTGGTGCAAAACATGTCACAACTACAAGCAAAGCGAGCTCCCATAAGAACGCGTGTTAAATAGTGACGTCACTATTTGTGTTTACATTTTTCTTTCCTTACTAATACATAGCCATCTCTTCTTCTTCCTCACCTGTAATATACTCTCATTGCGTCACAAGAATGGTTTTCGGACACTTTAAAACACTCGTTAACTCGCGATGGGTTATGTTAATCGAAACTACTTTATTGCGCGAACAGAAAATACACTTTATTCCGAATAACAACGACGTGTTGTATCCGCGGCGGTATATTGACTTCTAATTCAATTATGTACAAATACACTCCCGTGCAAAAGTTTGGGGTCACCCCCTCGAAAACATGGAAATGTTTTTCGGTCATATCTCAGTCATCTTTCATTTAATCCACTCGTTCTTATACTCTTTCGAAAGATAAAGAGTTAGATTTGATTCGTAGGTACTTTTCACAAATTTCATATGAAATTTTTAGTATGAAAAGTTTACCTAAACTTACATGTTTTTCCTAAATCTGTACAAAATATTGTTTTCCGTGTAGTTCAAAATTGGGTCGACCAAATTTCAAAAGTAAAGTTGCATTAGAACCCTATTTCTATCCTCTTTGAGAGCCATTCATTAGATTTTAGCGAAAAAAATCATAACATAATTTAAATGATCGAGTTAGGTTTACAAGTCACCGTGCAAAAGTTTGGGGTCACCCCTTAGTATGCTGCATCGTGCAAAAGTTTGGGGTCACCTTCCAAATGAAGTCTGAGTCGGATTTTTATTCAAATCGTCATTGTTATTGATGCAACTCCAATTCCTTCTTTGATATTTGAATGGCAAGACACAAAAATGGTTATGAAATGTTCATAAACTAAGCTCTAGACTAATTTAAGGTAGAAAACGGTATATAAAATCCATATTAACCAGCTAGGTTCGTTATATAAAGTGCAAAAGAGGATGGAAGTGAGATAAAAATGACTAATTCGTGAATTCTACCCTATATAACTGTAAGTGTTATAACCACAAACATACCATTACCCTAAAATCCATAAGTTTCAGCAATGTTACATATTTTATTTTAATAAATATGCCATATCAAAAAATTATCCCTTTGCTATGCACCAAAACCCAAAATCTCGAATGTAATAGTACATTCCGAGAAATGTCATTCGTTGTTATGGATTTTGGGGTAATGGTATATTTGTGGTTTTAACACTTACTGTTATATAGGGTAGAGTTCACGAATTAGTCATTTTTATCTCACTTCTATCCTCTTTCGCACTTTATATAACGAACTTAGCTGATTTAATATGGATTTTATATACCGTTTCTACCTTAAATTAGTCTAGAACTTAGTTTATGAACATTTCATAACCATTTTTGTGTCTTGCCATTCAAATATCAAAGAAGGAATTGGAGTTGCACCAAAAACAATGACGATTTGAATAAAAATCCGACTCAGACTTCATTTGGACGATGCAGCATTCTAAGGGGTGACCCCAAACTTTTGCACGGTGACTTGTAAACCTAACTCGATCATTTAAATTATGTTATGAATTTTTCCGCTAAAATCTAATGAATGGCTCTCAAAGAGGATAGAAATAGGGTTCGAATGCAACTTTAATTTTGAAATTTGGTCGACCCAATTTTGAACTACACGGAAAACAATATTTCGTACAGATTTAGGAAAAACATGTAAGTTTAGGTAAACTTTTCATACTAAAAATTTCATATGAAATTTGTAAAAAGTACCTACGAATCAAATCTAACTCTTTATCTTTCGAAAGAGTCTAAGAACGAGTGGATTAAATGAAAGATGACTGAGATAAGACCGAAAAACATTTCCATGTTTTTGAGGGGGTGACCCCAAACTTTTGCACGGGAGTGTAACAGCTGACCGACGATCGAGAGGCGATCGTACGCAGAGCCTATTGAACTGCTATCTGCTAGGCCCGATCGTTGCCTAGACCGAAACGGGCCAAGACAAAGCGTGTGGCAGAATGGGATGACTAACAGTTACCACGACTGTGGAACATGTTCAGTCACTCATTCGCAGCCTAGCTCTGCCTTGCTCGACCATAAGAGTCCTAACGGGTCGAATAAAATAGTCGCTAAAAACATCAACGTCGTCACCAAGTGCCACCTCTGGACAGACTCGACGATCGTCGTCTGCTGGCTTTCATCGTCACCTGCGACGTGCTTGACTCGATGGGTGGCTTGAAATATTTGGACGACTTGATCCCGGACGAATGCTGTTCGGCGTGCTAGACTTCTGTGACGCCGCGCCGTCCTCGGACTGATGATTAACTTGGACTTCTCACCTACTGACGAACTATAGTGACGGCATGAGTGACGGATGTTGAAGCAATCCGTGCTTGGCTCCCATGTCAAGCCTAACGTTTTCACGGCAGCGGTAGACGAATCCAGCTCCAGAATGGAGCGCTCATCTCTCAAACCCTCTGGCACCGCTGACAGCAACTCTTTGCTGTTAGAATTCCACTTTCGCAAGGAGAATCCGGCAGACTGCAGTAGTTCTATCATCTGACCTACGAGTATCTTCCCTTCTTCAATGTCGTCTACGCCAGACAGCATATCATCGACGTAGAAGTCCTTTCTGAGGACCTTTGCTGCTGCAGGATGCGACTTTTCCCCTTCATCTGCCAGGCGCTGCAGACACTTCGTTGCGAGGTATGGAGCGGATGCTGTACCGTAGGTGACTGTCGTGAGAGCGAAAGTACGGATCGGCTCTGAAGCGTTATCTCACCAAACGACCCTTTGCAGCTGCTGATCGGCTGCATTCATCAGTACCATGCGGTACATTTTAGCGACGTCTCCTACGAGGGTGAATCGGTGCATACGGAACCGGAGTGTGATGTCCACGATCATGTCTTGGACAACGGGTCCCACCATTAGGGCATCGTTTAAAGAGATTCCACTGGACTTCTTGCACAAAGCGTCGAAAACGACACGCAGCTTCGTAGTCGTGCTGTCTGGCTTCAGAACAGCGTGGTGAGGCAAGTAATACGACTTTTCGCTCGCATCATCGCCGGAAAGCTCCCTCATGTGGTCCATGTCCAGATATTCGCGCATGCTGGATCATCCGCTCCTTCTTCGGCAGTGTGACTACGTACCTCCCTTCTTCGTCCCGAAATATCGTCCAGTCGAAAAACTCCTCGCAGGCTGATTCTTCGACCGACAGCGTGCTGGTTGACTGGCAAGTCTCTACTTCCCAGAACCGGGAAAGTTGATCCTGGATCTCCGCCGTCGAACAAACGTGGGTTAGGGAGAATGATGCAGTATTCAGACCTTCGGGAACGGGACCGGAAACAATCCATCCACGGTGTCTTGTAGAGTCGGGCCGTCCTCTGTTGCCCTCCGCCGTTCGTGTTTGAGCAGCTGCATGTAGTATTCTGCTCCGATGATGATGTCTATTGGACCCATCCATTGGCGTAGCTAGGGGGGGTTCCAGGGGTGCCTGGCACCCCCTAGAACAAATTTGGCACCCCCTAGAATTTTTCCTTGACGGGCACCTAAAATTTAAAACTTCACATGATAATTCCAATATTTATTAATGGCACATTTGAACAAAACCTAAGCACACCTGGAATAACTTATATACCTGCTGTACATTTTGGAGTTTTGGTGATTGGTAAGAACAATGAACAGACTTCTCCAAGGATTCCTCCAAAAATATCTCTATCTATTTATACAGTGATTTCTCTAGGCCTCCTGTATGGATTCCGCCCGATATTTCTTCAATAAACTTCCTTTAGGATTCTGCTTCCTGATGGGATTGATCCAGCAACTTCTCCGGTGATTCTTCCAGAAATATCTCATGGAATTCCTCCAGGAGGTTATAATGGCATTCTCCCGGGAATTGTGGCTAGGATTTCTCAAGCAACTCCTGCTGAGATTCTTCCAGCAATTTCTCTTAGAACTTCCCTAAAAAACCTCACTCTGGTACCTTCAGGAATTCTACTAAAGATGTTCTTCTGAAAATTCTTTCGGAAAATCTCCTTGGGATTTATCCAAAAATCCCTTTGGTGACTCTTCCAGAGATATCTTCAAGGGTTTATCCTCTAGAGGGGGATTTCTCCAAGAACTTCTATTGGCCTTCCTTCATGAATTCTAGCTGGAATTCTTCAAGCTTTCCCTTTAGAACTCCTTCAGAAATACTTCTAAAAATTTCTCCTAGCATTCCTCCTGTGATTCCTGCAGAAATTCCTCCTGCGATTCCATTAGGGATTCCTCCAGTATATTTCTACCGATTATTTCAAGAAGAACTTTAGGTATTCCTCCAGGCTTTTGTTAGAGGAACTTCTCATAGGATACCCTGACATTCCTGATTCAAGGATTTTTCTAAAAATTGCTTCTATTATACCTCCCGAAATTCTAGGAATTCCTCCAGGTATTTCAGCTGGGATTCCTCGAGCAACTTCTGCGGTTCTTCCAGCTATTCTTCCTCCAGAAATTCTAGATGTGGTACTTCAGAAATTATGCTACGGATTCTTCTAGAGCTTTCTCCTGGCTTTTTTGCTGGGATCTTATTAGGTTATCTTCTTGGAATTCTTGCAGAAATTCTTTTGGTTGTTCTACCAGGGATTTCTCCAAGGACTCATCCAGGAATTCTTCTAAAGATTTTATCCAAAGATTCCTGCTGAAATTCCTCATGGAATTCCTTTGGAAACTCCTTTTGGCCTTCCTCCAAGAATACATCAAACATCTCCAACATACTATGATATGTCCAGAAATTCTTCTAGTGATTCCCATATAAATTAATCCTAGCATAATGGGTGGAATTCTTCCGGGAAATCTTCCTGAAATTCCTTCAGAAATTCTTCCTGCGATTCTTTCAGGGCCTTATTTACATATTCTTCCAGAATACCTCTACCGGTTTCTGCTGAGATTTCTACTATGATGCATCCCAGAATACTTCTAAGAATACCTTCTGAGATTTTTCTGTGATTTCTTCAGAAACTCTCCGGTGATTCCCCTAGGAATCTTTATCCAAGATAAAAGGATAAGGATTCTCTCATTGTTTTTTCATGGGTTTTCTCCAGGAACTCCTCGTGGCCTTCCTCTATGAAATTAAGCTGGATTTCTCAAGCTGTTTCTGCTGTAATTATTCCAGCAATTCCTCCTACGACCCCTCTACAAATTCTTACCATAATACAATTTCTCTAAGAATTTCTCCAGGGATCCCTTCAAAAACTTGCTGGGATTATTCAAGGAAATCTTCCTAGGAGCTTTGAACGAGAAAAACTAATTGATTAGAAGGCACCGAATGTTGCTAATTGAAAATTTGAGAGATGAATTTGTTGAAAAAATCGCGTTCTGCTGGGATTCGAATTCACGACTCCGTATTTGTTAGACCACAGTATGGTCCTTTCTTTAAGGTCAACATGGTTATTTTCGTTTTTTTTTTTTAAATTTCTATGGTGGTTTTCAATCAGCAGTTTCTTTAGATTCATTTTCTATTATTTCAATGGCTATTCCTCTGAAATTATTTCAGCAATTTCTTTTTCAGTTATTTTGCAATTTCCTCAGGCAATTTTTTCGTCATTACTTTTGTTATTCACTGATCTATTTATATTTATATATATTGCTTCCAAAAATTGCTGAACTAGAAGTTCTCAACTGAACTTGTTCAAATAAAATCATATGAAATTCACGAAAACCTTCCTGACAAATTCCCAAAGCAATTGCCGGAAAAAAATCCATCAAAACTACCTTAGAACTCTCCAAGTAGTTGCCAAAAGAATTCATATAAGAATTACCAGAGGAATTCCGGAAGAAAATGCTAAGGCTTTTTAAAGAAATTGGCCAAATCCAATCTCCAAATAAATTGCCGAAATATATTCTATAAAAATTTCACAAACATTCACAAAAAATAGAAGAAATTCTCAGAGAATTTTCCGAAGTCAACAAAGGAATTTCGGAAGAAATTTTAGAACAATTCCAACAGTAAATGTCGTACAATCATCGTGACAGAATTTTTAAAGAGCCGCCGAAGATTTTTTATTCAAATAAATTTCCGAAGGAAATCTCTAAGAAATTTGGCGAATCGATTTCCGAATTACCGAAAAAGTTCCCAAAGTAATAATCAAAGTTTCCAAAATTTCCAAAGAAATTGCTGATGACATTCCCAAATAGATTTTTCAATGCAAATATCATCAGAATTGCCGAAGATATTCCGAAATCTTCTACTGAAGGAAGTCCTTACATAATTAAACTGATTATTATACATAATGAAACAAAATTAAACATTTACTGACGAAATTGACTAAAGAATTATCATTAAAATTATAGAAGCGATTTATAAAAGAATTTCCGAAGAAGTTTTCGAAGGAATTGGCTATATAGCATAGATAATGAAAGTCCAAAAAATCGACGAAAATCCAAAAAAAAATAGTATGACTTGCCGAAGACATTTCCAAAAAATGTGAGGAAGTTCCCAGAGCCATTGTCGAATGAATTACCAAAGGCTTCACTAAAAGAAATTCCAAAGAAATTGCCTGAAGAGCAATTGGAGAATATTAAAAAGCAAATATCAATAGATTTGTTGACATTAACAAAACAATGCTTGAAACATTACTAAAAAATCGCAAAGGATCTCCCGAGAAAACATTTCCAATGAAATAAAAAAGCCAAATGAACTCCTAACGAAATTGCCAAAGAAATTTCCGAAGCAGTTGCCAATGAAATTTTCAAAGGATGCGTGGAAGGTGCTTGGTAACAAATTCCAAACATATTTCCAAATAAATTCTTAAAGAAATTGCCGAAGGGGATCCGAAGATATTACCGAAGAAATTTGCCAAATCCGAAGAAATTACTGAGAGATTTCCAAAAAAGTCTCAATTGAAATAAATTGCAAAACAATTTCCAAAGAAATTGCCGGGAATATTCCCTAAGAAATTACCAAAAGAATGTTTTGCCGAGAACACAAATTTCTTGTATTATACGTATACGTATACGAATGTATAAAGCTGAAATTTTAACTGATTACTACAATGTTGGTTTTACGTAAGTCAAAATTTCAGCTTTATACACCATTCCGTTCACCAGATACAGGGGATGGCCAAAATGTTTGGGATAGGCAACTTTTTTTTTCTCTCACAAAAAAGTTCAACATGCTATAACTTTTTATAGAGCGCATCAAAAAATCTCAAATTTTGACTGTTTATCAACCTATTATATGTGCATCATTGGTACAAATTTAGGCTCGATTGATTATTATTTCGCAAAGTTAGAACCATTCGGGTAAAACACTATTTTCTAGACAACTCATGTTTGAGCTGTCATATCTCGGAAATCAGAGAACCGAATTGAATGAAATTTTGAACGTACACTAACAATATCTAAATGTTTCACAAACTATTAAAACATAGGAACTTTTTGAACGTTGAAAAAAGTAATCATGGATTGACACTTTTTGGATTTTTCTCGAAAAAATGTATTTTTTTACAGCAATGTCAATAGTTTTTAGTGTTGATATTCAAAGATTTTCCACTTCTGTTCTCAAATTATCTCTAATCAGATATATTAGAGCCTATTTAGATTGAAGTAAGAACACATTTAGTAATTTTTGTGTGATATTGTAAATTTAACTTATCTTCCTCTATATGGGTAAAAATTTCAACCCGGTATAACTTAATTCGCCGTGAGAAAATATTACATTTTATAACATCGTATTAAGTATTAATACAGGGTGACTGGTAATTCGTGTTACACCCGAAAGGAGGTGATAGTAGACCATATTTGCAGCAAAAAATTGTTCTACAGGTAGGTCCGGAAATCACTGCTAAGTGAGTTATTCAAAAATTTGTGTTTTAAAATTACCCCATCTTTAAAAATCTATAACTCAGAAATTATGAATCGTATAATCTTTCTTAGCGCATGGATAGGAAGCTTAAAGCGTTATCTTTTAAAGCTCTTTGGACAGGTAATTGATAAAACATCGTTTAAGTGCAGAAATTTTGACTTTTTTGTAAAAAGTGCCTTAAAATGTATCCCTTTTTACCTTTTTTGATAGATTACTCGTGATAAAAGGTAATAAATGTTAGAAATGGTCTTCCACAAAACATTCATTTTTTGATGCGCTACCAAACTGTTCTTTGGTGCAACATTGTATCTTTTGTAGTTTAGTCACAATCTTGAATTCAAAATTTTGTAAAATAAATCAAAGTTTTTATTGCACACACGTTTGCTTGCTGTTGGTCGTCGTGCGCATGACAACGAAGTCCAGCGTCGCGGCGGCGGTCATCGTTTGACAGAGGAAACAGTGAAGCGCAAGCTGCGCGAAATGTTTATGAATTATTCTCAAGACATCCTTTTCATTGGGTGAAAAATCAAGTGGGAAACGCAATGAGGCCGGCAACGGAATGCGGAAGCACTGCGGCGCAGACAGACGTTCTAGCTCGAACAAATTTATTCAAATTTTCTATGTAAATTTTCACTGGCGACACCTAGGCAACCGATTGCCACAGTTCAGTCGCGTGCAGTTGACAGTTTCAGAAACCACGTGCTTCCAGCCGCTAACTTACCACCCAATTCACCACCCACCGAAAAATAAAATCAAAACAAACACTGTCAAAATCATTCCTACATTTGCGTCACATTCACTAAGATTTCCAAATGCGAGTGAAGTTCATCCAAATGCAGTTTTATTCAAGCAAATCTATGTAAAATAAAAGTAATACTGTGTAAAATATTTTACAAGAGTCCTGCGCTAATTTGTGCAAAAGATTTTAGACATTAAATAAAAGTCATTTACTCTGCACAAATTATGTGGAAACATTATTAGCGTGCAACACGTGCGGTCTTTTCCCGCCATCCGGCTGGAAGACGACCGTGGTGACAGTTGTTGGTCGCAGCGCACATGTGAGGCAGCGATTGAATATGAACGTCGCTAACGCCATCTGTTCGCCGATTGCCACTTGGCAATTTGTGGCGGCCATGTTTTTTACACAAGCTGCTGAGTCAAACTTGAACGTCTGTCTGCGACTGCGGCATGTAGTAAAAAAAATCCACAACTCTGCCGCTGCGGCGGCAGAGCGCAATGTGCGTGGATTTCCTGTGGTTAATTTCAAAACAACTTCAGTTCGGTGAATAATAGGCCACATGAACAAAGTTGCGTAAATACTCTCTACTAAATCTATGTGAAGTCGTGGAGTAAATCTCTGTGAATCTTCACAGAGATGTGAGTAAGGAGTATTTACTTGGTTTTATTCATATGCATTTGGAAAGATGGTGATTTTGATTTCCTTATGAAAATAGCTCTTTATTCCAGGAACAAGCTGCTAGTTCTCGAAAATTTCCAAAAGAGTACTATCAGGAGTTTCCCGATAATTCCTCCAGGATGTCCCTCAGGAGCTCACGGGAATTCATTCAGAAGTTTTCTGGAAATTATTCCATAAGTTAATCAGGAATTTCTCCGAAGTTTCCCGGAAATTCCCGTGGTAATTCCAGAAGTTCTTCAGTTTTTCTGGAATTCCAGCTGGAGCTCCCCGGAATCCCTCCTAGAATTTCTCCATCAATTTCTCCCGTGATTCCTGCAGGAGCTCCTCCGAAGGTTCCTCCAGGAACTCCTCCGAAGATTTCTCCGAAAATCCCTCCTGAGATTTCACCAAAAGTTCCTCCAGGAATTCCTCCGGGGATTCCTCCAAGAAGAGATTGATTCCACGGGGATTCCTCCAGAAATTCCTCCGGAGAATCCTTTAGAAATTCCTCCGGATATTCCTTCAGGAATTCCTCCGGAGATTTCTCCAAGAATTTTTCCGGAGATTCCTCCAGGAATTCCTCCGGAGATTCCTCCAAGAATTCCTCCGGAGATTCCTCCAGGAATTCCTGCGGAGATTCCTCCAGGAATTCCTGCGGAGATTCCTCCAGGAATTCTTCCGGAGATTCCTCCAGGAATTCCTCCGGTGATTCCTCCAGCAATTCCTCCGGAGATTCCTCCACGAAATCCTCCGGAGATTCCTCCAGCAATTCCTCCGGATATTCCTCCAGGAATTCCTCCGGCGATTCCTCCAGGAATTCCTCCATAGATTCTTCCAGAAATTCCTCCGGAGATTTCCCCAGGAATTCCTCCGGAGATTCCTCCAGGAATTCCTCCGGAGATTCCTCCAGGAATTCCTCCGGAGATTCCTCCAGGAATTCCTCCGGAGATTCCTCCAGGAATTCCTCCGGAGATTCCTCCAGGAATTCCTCCGGAGATTCCTCCAGGAATTCCTCCGGAGATTCCTCCAGGAATTCCTCCGGAGATTCCTCCAGGAATTCCTGCGGAGATTCCTTCAGGAATTCCTCCGGAGATTCCTCCAGGAATTCCTCCGGAGATTCCCCCAAGAATTCCTCCGGAGATTCCTCCAGGAATTCTTCCAGAGATTCCTCCAGGAATTCCTCCGGAGATTCCTCAAGGAATTCCTCCGAAGATTCCTCCAGGGATTCCTCCGGAAATTCCTCCAGGAATTCCTCCAGGAATTCCTCCGGAAATTCCTCCGGAAATTCCTCCAGGAATTCCTCCGGAGATTCCTCCAGGAATTCCTCCGGAGATTCCTCCAGGAATTCCTCCGGAGATTCCTCCAGGAATTCCTCCGGAGATTCCTCCAGGAATTCCTCCGGTGATTCCTCCAGGAATTCCTCCGGAAATTCCTCCTGGAACTCCTCCGGAGATTCCTCCAGGAACTCCTCCGGAGATTCCTCCAGGAACTCCTCCGGAGATTCCTCCAGGAACTCCTCCGGAGATTCCTCCAGGAACTCCTCCGGAGATTCCTCCAGGAATTCCTCCGGAGATTCCTCCAGGAACTCCTCCGGAGATTCCTCCAGGAACTCTTCCGGAGATTCCTCCAGGAACTCTTCCGGAGATTCCTCCAGGAACTCCTCCGGAGATTCCTCCAGGAACTCTTCCGGAGATTCCTCCAGGAACTCCTCCGGAGATTCCTCCAGGAACTCTTCCGGAGATTTCTCCAGGAACTCCTCCGGAGATTCCTCCAGGAATTCCTCAGGAGATATTTCCAGGAATTCTTTCCTTAAGGGATTCCTCCGGATCTTCCTCCAGGGATTCCTCCAGAGATTCCTCTTGAATTTCATCTGGGTATTCGTCCATGAATTCGTCCGGAGATTCCTGGAAGAATCCCCGGAGAAATTCCTTGAGGAATTCCCGGAGGTATCCCCGGAGGAATTTCTGGAAGAATCTATGGAGAAATTCCTGGAGGAATCTCCGGAGGAATTCCTGGAGGAATCTCCGGAGGAATTCGTGTAGGAATCTCCGGAAGAATTCCTGGAGGAATCGCCGGAGGAATTCGTGGAGGAATCTCCGGAGGAATTCCTGGAGGAATCTCCGGAGGAATTCCTGGAGGAATCTCCGGAGGAATTCCTGGAGGAATCTCCGGAGGAATTCGTGTAGGAATCTCCGGAAGAATTCCTGGAGGAATCGCCGGAGGAATTCGTGGAGGAATCTCCGGAGGAGTTCCTGGAGGAATCTCCGGAGGAATTCGTGGAGGAATCTCCGGAGGAGTTCCTGGAGGAATCTCCGGAGGAGTTTCTGGAGGAATCTCCGGAGGAATTCCAGGAGGAAATCCTGAAGGAATCTCCGGAGGAATTCCTGAAGGAATCTCCGCAGGAATTCCTGGAGGAATCTCCGGAGGAATTCCTGGAGGAATCTCCGGAGGAATTCCTGGAGGAATCACCGGAGGAATTCCTGGAGGAATCTCCGGAGGAATTCCTGGAGGAATCTCCGGAGGAATTCCTGGAGGAATCTCCGGAGGAATTCCTGGAGGAATCTCCGGAGGAATTCCTGGAGGAATCGCCGGAGGAATTTCTGGAAGAATCTATGGAGGAATTCCTGGAGGAATCGCCGGAGGAATTCGTGGAGGAATATCCGGAGGAATTGCTGGAGGAATCTCCGGAGGATTTCGTGGAGGAATCTCCGGAGGAATTGCTGGAGGAATCACCGGAGGAATTCCTGGAGGAATCTCCGGAAGAATTCCTGGAGGAATCTCCGCAGGAATTCCTGGAGGAATCTCCGCAGAAATTCCTGGAGGAATCTCCGGAGGAATTCTTGGAGGAATCTCCGGAGGAATTCCTGGAGGAATCTCCGGAAAAATTCTTGGAGAAATCTCCGGAGGAATTCCTGAAGGAATATCCGGAGGAATTTCTAAAGGATTCTCCGGAGGAATTTCTGGAGGAATCCCCGTGGAATCAATCTCTTCTTGGAGGAATCCCCGGAGGAATTCCTGGAGGAACTTTTGGTGAAATCTCAGGAGGGATTTTCGGAGAAATCTTCGGAGGAGTTCCTGGAGGAACCTTCGGAGGAGCTCCTGCAGGAATCACGGGAGAAATTGATGGAGAAATTCTAGGAGGGATTCCGGGGAGCTCCAGCTGGAATTCCAGAAAAACTGAAGAACTTCTGGAATTACCACGGGAATTTCCGGGAAACTTCGGAGAAATTCCTGATTAACTTATGGAATAATTTCCAGAAAACTTCTGAATGAATTCCCGTGAGCTCCTGAGGGACATCCTGGAGGAATTATCGGGAAACTCCTGATAGTACTCTTTTGGAAATTTTCGAGAACTAGCAGCTTGTTCCTGGAATAAAGAGCTATTTTCATAAGGAAATCAAAATCACCATCTTTCCAAATGCATATGAATAAAACCAAGTAAATACTCCTTACTCACATCTCTGTGAAGATTCACAGAGATTTACTCCACGACTTCACATAGATTTAGTAGAGAGTATTTACGCAACTTTGTTCATGTGGCCTATTATTCACCGAACTGAAGTTGTTTTGAAATTAACCACAGGAAATCCACGCACATTGCGCTCTGCCGCCGCAGCGGCAGAGTTGTGGATTTTTTTTACTACATGCCGCAGTGCTTCCGCATTCCGTTGCCGGCCTCATTGCGTTTCCCACTTGATTTTTCACCCAATGAAAAGGATGTCTTGAGAATAATTCATAAACATTTCGCGCAGCTTGCGCTTCACTGTTTCCTCTGTCAAACGATGACCGCCGCCGCGACGCTGGACTTCGTTGTCATGCGCACGACGACCAACAGCAAGCAAACGTGTGTGCAATAAAAACTTTGATTTATTTTACAAAATTTTGAATTCAAGATTGTGACTAAACTACAAAAGATACAATGTTGCACCAAAGAACAGTTTGGTAGCGCATCAAAAAATGAATGTTTTGTGGAAGACCATTTCTAACATTTATTACCTTTTATCACGAGTAATCTATCAAAAAAGGTAAAAAGGGATACATTTTAAGGCACTTTTTACAAAAAAGTCAAAATTTCTGCACTTAAACGATGTTTTATCAATTACCTGTCCAAAGAGCTTTAAAAGATAACGCTTTAAGCTTCCTATCCATGCGCTAAGAAAGATTATACGATTCATAATTTCTGAGTTATAGATTTTTAAAGATGGGGTAATTTTAAAACACAAATTTTTGAATAACTCACTTAGCAGTGATTTCCGGACCTACCTGTAGAACAATTTTTTGCTGCAAATATGGTCAACTATCACCTCCTTTCGGGTGTAACACGAATTACCAGTCACCCTGTATATTGTTGATAAACGTTAAAAATTCATTCAATTCGATTCGCTGGTTTCCGAGATATGACAGTTCAAAAATTAGTTATCAAAAAAATAATGTTTTACCCTTACTTCGCCAAAAATTAATCAATCGAGCCCAAATTTGTAGCAATGATGCACATATAATAGGTTGACAAACAGTCAAAATTTGAGATTTTGTGATGCACTCTATGAAAAGTTACAGCTTGTTGAATTTTTTTGTGTGAGAAAAAAAGTTGCCTATCCCAATCATTTTGGCCATCCCCTGTATATTATCAGTCCAGTTGAAATTAGAATTTGGTTTCAGCATCAGAATCCCGAGGAGAAAAATCGAAGTTCGATCGCACCAAATTCCAGGTTTCAACTGGATTGATAATATGTTCGTGAAGCTTCAGAACGGAACTGAGGATAATCGAGTCCAAATTTTGTAATTTTAAGAATAATACTCACAATTTCTCTGTAAAAGCCGCCATAAATGTTGTGATAAAAAAAAATGCACATATGTACCCTGATTTTGTAATTTTAAGAATTTATAGCTCTTACAATTGTTCTTGAAAACTATTTTCATAAGTGTTGTCATTATGCAATAAAACAAAGAAAATGTCACGATGAACACAAGTTACATGCAAATTTGTGGATATTTTATATGTAGTTTCCGAGATTTATACTTCTAATATGCTCTGAAAATGTATTCTTACGGACTTGATTGTTTTCAATCCACAAAACAAACAGGTTGTCGCGATGATTGTTAAGTTCAAACTCAAAAAGGCAAATTCCATGTATTATACGCAATCAAGTTATCAAGTTTTCAAACTTCACATAGCGGAGAAAGTGTTAAATTAGTACAACGATTAAAAAAACTGT
The DNA here is from genome assembly GCF_035046485.1 of Aedes albopictus. Classification (NCBI taxonomy): domain Eukaryota; kingdom Metazoa; phylum Arthropoda; class Insecta; order Diptera; family Culicidae; genus Aedes; species Aedes albopictus. Next base: position 304,559,922 of record NC_085137.1, on the reverse strand, counting down.
TCTTTAAAATACAGTGCGTTTAAATTTCCGGGCTAATTTTTTCCACTAAGAAATTGAGTGTGGATCGATATTTTCCTTTACAAAAAAAAAACAAAATAACCTGGAAGTCACTGAAACTGGCACCCCCTAGGCACCCCCTAGGAAAAAATCCTAGATACGCCAATGGACCCATCTCGAAGAACTTGGGATCCGCTAGCAGCAAGGGATTCGGAAGATTCCACGTTGTGACACAGAAGCTTGCAGTCGGCAATGACAGAGTCAGCTTCGGCAACACGTGAAATGACATCTCCTCGACGTACGACGATATGTTCGGCGACCTTGGACGAATTACAGCGGTAATCAGCCTTGTCGACACTGCTTGCGACGATCCAATGCCTTGAATCGACAGGTAGACTGGCGTTTCGTCTAGATTCAGCTGGCTAGCGAAACCTTTCGTCATGAGACAATGCTGCAAACACGAGTCGAGCAGAGCTCGTGCTACCACGGGTTTGCCGTAGCGGTCTTGAATGCTGACTAGTGCGGTCGAGAGAATGATGATTTGTGTCGGTGTTATTGGGAGAGCTACATGTGTTTGGCTTGTGGTGGCGTGTTCTGTGACTGACTGAGTGGGTGAGTCTGGTGTGTTTGCAGTGTTAGCAGTGCAGTGTCTGTTGGTTCGGTGTTGGCGGCTTGGATTGTGGCTGTCTAGGTTGTGGATTGACTGTCGATAGTCTTGACTGCGTGGGTGAAACGGAGGATCTGGGCGCTTCAGAGTGCAGCAGTGTATGATGCTTCTGATGGCACTGATGACCTGTTTGCAGCCTCAATCCTCTCCGCCACGCTCATCCGCTGGAATCTTGCGCACTGGAATACAGAGTGTCGTGGCTCGCTGCAGAAATGACACTTCAGAGCGGACTTGAAGGATGTATTGCACACTGCTGGACGAAGTTGTCGTTGCTGGATGGGAACCGTAGGCCTTGATGGAGCGATCAACCGATCGACTGTAGAACGGAGCAGTGACTCTTCAGAAAGTCCATCACAGCGGGATACTGTGCAACTTCCTTGCTGTTGTGATGGGTTTCCCAGTGGCGCAGGGTAGCCATGTCCAATCGGGAACAAACCATATAGGCGAGAATCGTGCTCCAATCCGAAGGTTTTTCGCCGATCTTTTCCAGCATCTGCAGATTCTTCTCGACAGCGCGGATCAACCGGTTGAGTTCCTCGTAGCCTTCCCTTCTGAGCGTCTCCACGGCGAAGAGAGCATCGAGGTCAAATCGAGGTGCGCCATGACAATCAATTTCTTATTTTCATACCGGCTCTCCAACGCCTTCCACGCCACCGCGTAATTGGCTGCAGACAAATCAATGCAGTTTATTTCCTGCAGCGCATCACCGGACAACGAAGACCTCAAATAGGTGAACTTGTTCACTTCCGTGAGGAGGTTACTGTCGTGTATAAGACTCCGGAAGCTGTCACGGCACAGCACCCATTCGAAGATCCTTCCACTGAACGGAAGGCTTCACCTTTGCAAACTGGGTTCCTACTTGCGCATCCGGGGCTTGAAGCGTGGAGCTCTTCGACGTACTGGATCCAATCGATAGGAAAGCCAGCAGTTCGGACTTCAGAGCGTAGTAGACGTTTTCGAAGTCCTACCGTATTTTGTCATTTTGCTGCATGAGCGTTTTTTCGTCATCGCCATCCTTAATCGCATCCTCCAAAAGCAACTCGATTTGCATTCGGATCTCAAGAAACTGACTGAATAGCTTGTCCAACGCTTCCAATCTAACGCTCACTTGTCCCGCATCTCGCTTCGTTTGGAAACCACTGACGAACTGTTGAATTCCTTCCAGCGATTTCCGCAGCTGGTGCTCCTGCTTGTTGAGCGTTCGGAGGTCAGGCATAATTGGTCACAAATTGCACTGACACTCGCACTAACGATCGAGGTGGGAAGCTCAATCGAACAAAGTACAAAGTCACTCCACTGCACAGTCGAAAAATTCACACCACTGCACTGCACTGCACTTGCACAATCTCTAAGCACTTCGATCGAGTCGAAGAACCACCTAACGCGGAAATAATATAATGCAATGTTCTGCAAAGTTGTTACATATTTTTAGGACCAACTTCTGATAAGTTGTGTATGTTTACTCAAAAGTTAGATAAAAAATCGGTTGTATAAATAAGCCAAGAAAACTAAAGGGTATCCTCGGCAAAGTTGCAGATAATAGGGTCTGGGACCATTTGGGCAGGAGCACCTATTTTGGGCACTTGCTGCTATAAGCAAGCCAATTTCAATCCGATTTAGTTGAATTTTAGAACATAGCTAGATACTGCGCCTTCCTGATCGTGTTTCAAAAATCAAGTCAATCGGTTCATAATTGATTGAGTTATAGCAGCAAGTGCCCAAAATAGGTGCTCCTGCCCAAATGGTCCCAGACCCTATCATGCAGAAAAATATTACCGAATTTTCGGGTCTTGACCCTTTTGCTCTATCTTTCGATATAAGATAATGAATGTAGTAGGTATAAACAACCCCTTCAAACCTTGAAAACCCACTAAATCCTTTATATTTTTGGATGAGGTATCATTACTTCTAATGTTCTGAACACATTTTTAATATGATATCATGTGTCTTTTCCCTGAGGACAGTGTTGCCATATTGTTATTGTTCCTACGTGATTTTTTAGTTTTTCTTTTGAATAATGATCATTTTTATAATATATCTCACAAAGTTGTAAAAAGTTGAAAAAAAAATAAAACATAATGAAAAGTTGAGCACAAACGCAATCTTATACAAGTCAACAGACTAGCTGCTCTTTGTCTCTTCGATGTTGAAATTGTGTTTAAAAATTGATCGCCATTAACTCACTTTTAAAGATTGAAATAAATACTAAGTTAGTTAAATCTCTTGTTAAATGGTTTTCGTTGCTTGGAATGGTCATGTGACTGCGGCAGCGTTTATAGAAAGAATAATCATCCACCTTTTGAATGGATTTTTACTATTTCGAATCTTTTTACGACTCCCTTCTGCAAGGGTAAATGGACACACAGGCTCATACCAAGCGTATCTAAATGGACAACTGGGTCCTATGGCAAGGAGAACTTTCACTTGACACAGTTTCTGTCAGGCCATTTGTGCTTCAGGTTGCACACACGCTAAAACCGCTCAGCACCTAAAATGTGTAAGGCCTACTCATAAGTGCATAATTTCCAGACATGAAAATGTGTAACAGTTACACATTCTAAAATAACAGCTCGTACACTCTTCTTGATGCGTAATTTCGATATTTATTTTGTTTACCAAGGTCACTAGTAAACCTAGCTGCCATACATTTTTTTTTGCGAATTTCACGATTTTGCGGACGCAGGAGATGATTTTGTGAATGTGCAAGGGTTACACATTTTTGGAGTAGTCTGGAAATTATGCACTTTAGTGCTGAGCGGTCTTAACGTGCAGATTTGGACATGCAGGTTCTCCCGCAAGTCCAGAATGCGTAGACTGCGACGAGACCGCGGAGTATGGTCTTCGAATGCCCACGCTCCGCGGAGCAAAGGTCGAGTATGCAGGAGATATGCGGTAGCTTCCAGGAGGGGAGAGAGGACAACTTAATGCGATAGCTGGGGAATGCTTACCAATAGAGAGTAGAGTAAGGTGGGGCAAAAGTTCGACCCTAGTTGAAAATTCAACTTTTTTCAAAAAATCGAAGCAGATAAAAATAAATGAATACCGTGTGGTGATTCTACCATCCATGAGCTAAGATTTTGCTGAACAAAGTAACGCCAAATGTCTTATCATTTTTGAGTTATAACACTTTTTGTATGTGTGTGTCTTATTCGAACTCTTGCCCCACCACTGGGGCAAAAGTTCGAATCTAGTGTTTGTGGAATTTCGCTAACCGTAGCACACTATTTTGACACTTTGGTAATATGAATATCTGAAACCACTTAATATTTTATGTTGGAACTGGAATACACTTTAAAGTTCGATCTGGATTTTACCCAAATCAGGGTTAAATTTAATACCCCAAAAATTAGTAGTTTTCCGCCAAATCCAGATAAAACAATTTTTTTTCAACTTTGATCGAATTTTCTTGCTAATTCCATCATTCTTAGAGATCATATGTATATTTTGCACAATTTTAGGTTTTTACCTAAAGTTGCCACACGACTCGAACTTTTGCCCCACAATTCGAACTTTTGCCCCACTATATGTAAAATATGATTTCCAAAACTTTTTTGCAAAAAGTTATACATGCAAAAGCATCTTCAAAATATACCTAGTTACGCCCTAAAATAAAATATCGAATTCGATTTCATTACAATTTCATTTCATGCGTTGGAAGGACCATGGCATGTTACAATTTTTTGATCAAAAACCAACATTTTGTCATAATTTTTCGAAATATTGATCAATTTCCATAATTTTTGGAGTGAAAGACTCTTTTTCTAAAAGGCTTCGAACAACCTTTACACCGGAAAGAAATCATTTGAATTGAGCTCAAAAACTTAAAAAGAAACTCTTGCCCCACTCGAACTTTTGCCCCACTTTACTCTACTCATGTACGGTCTCTTCCTTCTCGAAGTCATCCCTAACGGGCGTACCCTCGGGACCCAAGTCTCCTCTTGGGTATCTGATCAGCAGATTTTCTCATTGTATAAAAAAAAATATGCCTAGGTGGACACAAACTGTTCTGGTATAAGAGTTCAAATATAAATTTTTATATTACAACAAATTTATTTATCTGCTTTTCCACATGTTTCAGAGTTGTCCTTTTCAGTATCTTTATTTCCACAAGCAGGACCGGAATCTTTAACAGATTCTTTTTCTTCCAGAGATTGTTTAGCTTCACCTTCGATTGCTGTACACTTTCCATCCGTTGAATCTTTTTTAGGCTGTCCACAAGTAGTCCCACCTTTCTCCGACTTCGGTTTCGATTCCCGAGCAAAGGCGGATAACAAAGTGATATCACTTTGATAATAAATTGTGTTATCGGTGTTATCATTTTGTTATTTTTGTTATCATCTTTTTCAATTGATGATAACCAGATGATAACAAATTTAGTTATCGATAATTTTGGTCTATCGCGATAACATAAAAATACTAAGTGATAACAAAATATGTTATCTGTTTCCAAACGCACATTTCAAAGCTTTCCCAAAACTGAGAGTCTAATGAATCTCGAATCTAAAAATAGATTCCGCTTCCCACCTACAATGCGACTGCAGCACGAAAGCGTAGCCTTTTATTACTCTCACTCTCAATGAGTCCCGTTGGTATAGGGGCTATCGGCTGCGACCGACAATCACTCGATCAGGGTTCGAGACCCGCCTGGGCGCAATAGTCGAAAACATTGGTTGTAAGTTACAAGAAACTTTTTTCAATAGGTGACGATGTCGGTAAAGTAGATTTTTACTACTTTGGTCGATAAAATAGCTCTAAATGATAACTAATTGATAACAAAACCAGTTATCAGTCAAATGTATTTTTTCATGTTGATAACTAGATGAAATGGTGAACAAAATATTGTATAACACAATTAGTTATCAACTTGAACTCAATGATAACTTAACTTCTTATCATTTTGGTATTCGAGAAGTAAATATGAGTTATCATTTTTGTTATGTTGGCTCTTAATTCAACCTAAATGATAACAAACTCAATTATCAAACGAATGATAACCAGGTAACAGAACTTGTTATCATTTTCTTATCCGCCTTTGCTCGGGTTCCGTGTCATCAACTTCGTCGGAATTGGTTTCTTTCATGCACTCCACGGAGCACCTTGGCGGTGGACAACAACGGCCCGAGTGGTCTTCGACTTCACCAACACAGGTTTTCCGCACCATTGTCAACAGATCGTTCTCACCCACTGCGCAAGGTTGGGGAAGATGCATGCACTGGATGCCCAATTCAAAGTCGTAATACGAATAGTTGTGGTACGAATAGTATTCTGGGTTCTTGTACTCCCCAAATTTAGCACCTTCATCAATAGTCGGAATGGGACCCAAGCCCTGAGATGAATTGACGTTTTACAAAATGCAGTTTTCAGAACACAAATCAGAATCTTACCATTTCGTTGGGGTATTGCTCGCGAAAAATGAATTTCTTTACTTTTCCTAGGTTTTCATATGATTTAAAGTTCTCTGTCTTTACTTGGTTGCGAATCGATGGTTTGGAAGCATACATATTCTAAAATTGTTCAAATTAGTTAGCATTTAGCGTATTGAACATGGAAACATTTTACCTGAAGAACATATACTTGAGGATCAGAGCAAAAATTTCTTGAGATTTTGGTAGAAGTTGCGCTTACGTTTCGAATAAGTCGAAACATTTTTGACAAACTTTGTTTTGAAAACAAAAACTACTGATCGAAATGACAAAATGAATGAAAGTGATTTTTTTCTAATTTTAAAAACAGCAAGCGGTGTCAGAAATTGATAGGTTTCCTGGTTTCCTAGGACTATCAGGCGTTACCAAGGAGAAAATTACTTTTTCTATCAACAACGCTAATTTTTTTCCCCGTGTCATTCAACGTTCAGATTCGGAAGAGAGCAGACGCAAAATTCAAGTGAACAAAACTAAAAAATTTAAGATATCAAGATCACCAGTAAAAAAATCCGCTGAAGCAACTGAAGAAGTTCTGAACACCAGGAGAAAGAAATTAACAAGAATGTGTGACCCATGCTGTGGACCAATTTGTGGACCTTGTGGTCCTTGTGGTCCCTGTGGCCCATGTGGACCTTGTGTAAGTTTTTCACTGTTCTTCTACTTCTAGCATTACATTCTGCTTTTTCCCTTACCAAAGCCTCCCTGCGGCCCATGCGATCCTTGTTGCGAACCTCGCAGCTTCAGTGCCGGTCAACTGGCGTGCATGCCCCAATGTCCAACCGGTTGCCCTCCGCCTACCTGTGGTCCACGGTTCATAACGGTTCAACAGCCCCCACGACTGGTGTCCCAGAAGAAAGTCATCAACTGCACCCGGACCGTCATCGACAAGCACGTCCTGCCGCAGACCAAGGCCATAGTTGAACCCAAACTCATCTACCAACCGAAGACCATCGTGGAACCGTGCGTGATCTTCAAGAAACGGATTGTCCCCGAACCGAAAGTGATCTACTACAGCCGGACGGTGCCGGATCCCAAGGTCGTTTGTACGCAGCGACTCATTGTAGAACCGAAGGAGTACTGTACTACGATGGTTTGTCAACCGAAGCCCCAGATTGTGCCGGTTCCGCCCGCCAAGGAGTACTGCTGCATGTCCACGGGAACAACGTTCTTCAACAATGCATGCTGTCCTCCAACTCCGGGACCAATTTGCCCACCTAGAAAGTGCTGATGCATTTACAGGTAACACATTCTTCCACTAATAGGTAAATCTTGTAAAACAAAATCTTTTCATTTCAGAAAAATCTGGCCAGGAATTTACAATGCGATTTATCACACTTTGAAGGCTTCCATCAACCGGCAAAACTGTACCATTAGATTCAACTCAATTGGAAAATAAATGATGAAATAAAATTCAATTGTTTTTTTTTTTTCTTTATTGCTATAAAAATCTTTCCATTCCCTGATTGAAAAGTCTGATGTCGTCAGATGCAGCCACTTGCAGACCTTCTGCTTGCCCCACGTGCCCCTCGAGTACACCGTGAGGCTTCAGTGATCCATGAAGTCACTCAGGCTTATTCTGCGCGGCGTGTGAGGTGAGACGAGTCGAATGAGGTGACAAAAGTCGACTCGCCCCATTTGATTTACATTAGTCGTCTCACGTCACGTGAAACCGTCCGTCTCACCTCACACGCCGCGCAGAATAAGCCTGACTGGAAAAAGCCTAGAGTTCATTGGCGCGCTCAATGGTCTTATCCTAGGCTAGATCCTAACCCTAGGACGTCTTAGGGGGCATCCATAAAGTACGTCACGCTTAGAGGGGGGAGGGGGAGTTCTGAAAAGTGTGACAAGCAATGTATTAAGTATAGGAAAAACCCGTACGAAGGGGGGAGGGGGGGTTGAAAATTTCCGTTTTTAGCGTGACGTACTAAATGGATGCCCCCTTATCAGGATACCAGACAAAGATAAATAGATAAGGTAATGGAGTTATCTGCTAGAACGAATGATCTGTGCTCTACGCAGATTCGAGCACAGATCATTCGTTGGACGAAAAACACAATACAAATATTTGCCATTGTAGTCCGCACTGCACGAAGTTCTCTCCTTCTGTTTCACTCTTCTAGAAATTTTGTAAACAACAAGGCCAAGAAACGTCAAAATCCCATACAAAATCAAAACAGTGCAGTGCCGAGGTTGCCATGCTTCATGTTGTGTTGGTCATTTGTTGGGCTTGTTTGGCCAAATATTTGTCACGTCTAATTGAAGTTTGTATGGGAAAACGTAGCCAAATGTATGCAGGAATTTTAAGTTTTTGGTTTTTCCCGCTAGGTGGTGCTGTAAGCGCTTAATGATAAAACCCTTTGGTATTATTGTAGGTGACTATGTACCAAACAACTTTGTCGAAGACCGCAAAGTAATCCGAAGCCTGTGAAAAATGTTAAACCCAAGGCAAAGTGAGCCGAAATATTGAGATTTCATTATTGATATAATTCCTTATTAGGGGTAGGCGGGGCATAATGAGCAGGTGGGGCATAATGAGCACCTTGTATTTTCACTGTAAATCTTTAAATTAACAAAACAAATTGCTTGATTGTAGCTTTATTATCTAAAATCATATGAGTTGATGACAAAACATTAGTCAAAAAATCCGTTTACCTTGGAAAATTATTCAAAATGCGTAAAGTGGTCATGTACTGGGAAAATATTATAAGAATCAGGTGACCTAAAATAAGGTTTTGGGTATCGAAATCACAACTTAGTGGGCATCTATCGATTTTCTTGATGTTCCCTAGGCCAATGAAATGTATATGTAACACTTTTCAACTATTTGTATAATTATTTTGTTGAAAAAAATATGCTTCAAAGAGTTGGTAGTAGGGTGGGGCAGAATGAGCAACTAGTGTAAAAATAATGAAAATGATAAACATCTTCAATAATCAAATTTTAATTTTGGTTTTTGTCTGTTTTGATGCATATAGTAAAGTTTTTTTTTTATTCTTAATCACTTAACCTAATTTACAGCTCTATTGTCCACTAGGGCACTACGTGAGCGATTTCATTTGACAGCTGCACTTACATTGTGTACAGCGCCTAGATGTATATTCTATTCCACTTTATCGAACTGGTTGCCTTTCTGCTGCTTTCATTTTGCTACTCTATACATGGTAGAATGGTGAGCACAAGGATGATGGATGGCCGTTGTTCCTTTCCAGTCCGATTGGGGGTCCATTATGAGTAGCAGTTCACCGATATCCAGGTATCCGTGTCCGTTTGAGCCACGGGGCTCAGAAGAGGGTCAGTGTCAGCCGCTCTCAGGGGAAGAGCAACTGACGAAAAATTGCAAGAGCCGGGGCTGGGAATCAAACCCATGACCAGTAAGGTTTTGTCTGTAACTTTCAATTTATTAGCTTTAAAATTTCAGTATCTGTTCTGTATATTATCTCCGTTTAAAAATTCCTCAATAGAAGACTTATTGGATTTTCACAGTTCCCTACAAATTAAACCCCGTAATCCCTTCAAATTCTCATTGATTGTTGCCGGTATGCTTTATCATTGACAAGTATAGTCAATTAGCATTTGATTGTGTACAAAACTAGGGTGCTCATTATGCCCCACCCCCAAAACGCAACTCGCGATTTTATACGTTTTTAAAAACATAAAATTCTATAACATATATAACTTTATTCGGAATTTCAACGATTAGCTTTTGTCAGTTAAGGTTCAATTGAGGATTGAACGTTAAAATTACACATTGATTGTACTTAATTTACTGGATTTGGTGGCAAAATGCTTAAGCTGCTCATTATGCCCCGCCTACCCCTACATGTACTGGAAAAATATGTTGTTTTTCTCACCTCACTTTACCTAGGGTATAACTTTTTCAACAGGCGTCCGTATCACTTTGCGGTCTTTGACAAAGTTGTATGGTATATAGTCACCTACAATAATACCAAAGGGTTTTATCTATAAGCGCTTACAGCGCCACCAAGCGGGAAAAATCGAAAACTTAAAATTCCTGCTTACATTTGGCTGTTTTTCCATACAAACTTCAAGCACTTTGAGCGCCCTCTTAGTCTTCATCGATTTTGCTCAAATTTTGAACGTAGCTTCTGGGAGTCTTGGCATTTTTCAAAAATTTTGTTTTTCATATAAGTGTGGGCCACCTTAACTAGCATATTTAATGGAATTCAAAGGAAAGAGTAAAAAAACTATAATAGGGAAAAGAGAAAAGCTAATTCATTTAATACACTATAAATTATGTACAGGAACAATTAGAGAACTATTTGCATTTAAGCTGTCTCTCTCAGGGTATATCCGGGAGAATCGTTTCTAATTGAACTCACTTCCCACACTTGCTTCACAGATAAACAGACGTAACACTATGATATTTCGCTTCGTACTCCGATTTAACGGTCTATTTTAAAATTTGATAGTTGGCCAACTGACCACTAGCGTGGGACACAAAAAGACATTTTACTCCTGTACACTTTTTGAGTTCCATTTTGGCCCCATATCAACTGTGCAAAATTTCAGCTCGATCGGAGAAACTATATTTTAGCGCCAGCCGTTTTAAGTTTTCATATGATTTACTATGGGGAAAATCACTTTTTCAAAGAAAAATCTCCACCGGTTGCCTCTCAACCCCTAAAAATATATCGATGAATGATTTCTGTTGGAAATTTTACGAGGAATAAATCCTCCGAAGACCGCAAAGCGATCTAAGGCATGTGGAAAAAGTTATTGACTGAAAACCGAATGGCATGCAAACGTTGTTTAACATGTAAGGGAATAACAATAAATAATAAAATCTCGTCATTTTATGGATCGGGTAAGGCTTAAGGTGAATCGGGACGCTGTGTTATTTTTCCTATCTTCCCTCTCTTTCTAACAATTTGCCTCGCGATTTTGAAGATGGTAATCTCGATTTCTATCGCACAGATGAGGCTGAAAAACAATCAGCATATGCACTGCAAGTGAGCATACACAATGATAGATTTTTGTCCCATTATATGAAGTAGAATCTGAGATTACCATCTTAGAAGAAACAGAGCAATGGCGGATATTTCCTCGACCGTCCCGTCCGCCCTTAATAACTTTTTCCACGAATGTCGCATCGCTTTGCGTTCTTTAGAGGTCTGATTCCTCGTGAAGTTATCTACAGAAATCATTCAACGACTTATTTTTAGGAATCAATGGGTGACCTCAAGCGATTTTTCTTTGAAGAAGCAAATTTTCCCCATAGTAAATCGTATGGAAAACTTAGAATGGCGGGCGCTAAAATATAATTTCTTCGATCGATCTGAAATTTTGCACAGTTAATATGGACCAAAATGGTACCCAAAAAGTATACAGGAGTTTCCATTTTATATATTTTTCCATATAAACGGTGTACTACTGACCACCCGTGGTGCTCGCATCGTTTTTGCTCGAGTTTGACGTTTGCACACTACCGCCACCTAGTTGATGGTCGGTCAAACTTAGTTCTTTTAGCATTGGGCGAACATGTTTTCGTGACTATGATCAGGGATTGGCGGCATGCACCGTGCGGTGCGAAAAAAACGTGTGCTTCACACAATCGCAAGTGCTCGTCTCCCGTTTTGCCGAGAGACAAGAGACGTATGAGTGAGAGCTTTCATAATTGTGCGAGAGACAATCGCAGCACTAGCTCTACGGCGCAGGGAGTAATGCACGGTACTTGGGACTGCGCTTGTCTCCAAACAGAAAAAATCAATTAATAAATTAATTGAAGAGTTTGTGTTTTTGGCAAAGTTGTTAAGCTTGTCAAGGGTTGACAAGTGATGGGTCGTTTGATTCGAAATTTTTCCAATCGTGCGTAGTATCAAGCCAAGTGCCAAGCACGGAGACAAGCACCGAGAGAGTGCATACGACAGAGCGTGAGAGACAGGAGAGCTCCAGCGCGCGGCAAAGTAAGCGAGCAACACACAACCGATTGCGCGTACTCGTCTCCTTCTAGTTTGTTGTGCTGTCTCGTAGCAGAGTGTGCGGCACGCAAAGAGTTTTGAGTCGCACCCTATCCCTGACTATGATTTGATTCCGCGAATTCAATTCCGACACAACCAGAGATGGAAAAAAAGGGATTTGCGTGCTAATAATTACACTCTAAAAAAACTCATAATTTAATTCACAGGTTAGATTATTTTAATATTTACAGAGAGGAATGAGAAGGGTTAACCACAGACAAACAGACGTAACACTTCGAACATTTTTCGATTCAAATCATAGTCACGGAAACATATTCGCCCAATGCTAAAATGACTAAGTTTGGCCGACCATCAACTAGGTGGCGGTAGTGAGCAAACGTCAAACTCGAACAAAAACGATGTGAGCGCCACAGGTGGGTAGTTGGCCAACTATCAAATTTTGAAAAAGATCGTTAAATCGAAGTACGATGGAAATTATCGGAGTGTTACGTCTGTTTGTCTGTGGGTTAACGTTTTATTTTCGCACTTTACATCACCTGGTGGCGGCGACCAATGACTTTCGGCCAGGAACACTTCTCGCCCTCTGGGACGTTCATTCTCTCGTCTGATGCTGGTCGACGTACTTGAGGTGGCCCAGGAGACACGAGTACCGTAATCCGGGGTCAAATTGATCACTTTAAAACAACTTTTGTGGATAACATCAGTGCCAATTCAAATATTGCCAAAAAAAATTCTGTAAAACCAGTACCCAGTGGATCTCCATGGAACCATGTGACAGAATTTTGTTCAACAAATTTAAACTTTAAGTTAAATAACTCCTAATATCATTAAATTGGAAATGCCACTTTGGGGCGAAATTGATCAGTATACAATTAAGCATCGTTTGGAAAGGAAAATGTCCTTGTCAACTTAATTTTGCCCTTCTAAAACTGAATAACGCGTTTAAAATCTTACAACTAGTGAATTTATTACTTTAAATGCAAAATTAAGTTTTGAAATTTCCCCTTAAACGCCTACAGGTAGGCAATTTCATTTGAAATAAGTGATTTCTGTCACAATAAATGACTATTTCAACATAAAATGAACATTTTTTTTAACTATTTCATGTTCTTATTAGCTACATAACTTTCCAACCAAGGCTTCACAAAAATGTTAAAACAGAGAATTTACGGGAAGTCATATTAGCAATCGATTGTTTAGTAGCCATGATTTTAGATAAATGAGTAACACATTGCAAATTCCTAAAAAAAATAAGGCAAAACTAACTGTTTTCTAAAAAAATAAAATTCTACACTCATCTCTAGACATCTACGAACCAGATAACGTAAAAGTTTAAGATCATTACGACGCTTAAGAGTTTCTAGTATGGAATTACAATGTAGTACCCGAATGATCAATTTCACCCCGCTGATTAATTTGACCCCGGTTTACGGTACACGATATAACAGTGTGCACTTCGCGTCGGTATACACTAGCGTGGGTCATCGGAACCGTTTTCTCAGATTACAGCTGTTTTGGTTTCATTTCGGGTCCTGAGTATCTGTGCAAAATTTGAGCACGATCGGTTGCGTCTACATTTTGCGCATTGCAAATGCAATTTATATGGGATTTTGTATGGAAAAACATACTTTTTTGCTCAAGAAGTTTTTTGAGCGATTTTTTTCGAACACGAAACTGGGCTTTAGCTGTTTCCTTCATGTACTGATTTATCGACCGTATTCTATAATTAACTTGATGATTTTGTGGCTATATCGGTCTCTTTCTACTCATAAGTATAAGGGAGTAGAGATCAAAGTGGATAATGAAATGATAGATATGATAGAATTCGCTAGGTAGCGAACAAGTGTGAAATTTTCACACTTGTTTCGCTACCTAGCGAATTCTATCATATCTATCATTTCATTATCCACTTTGATCTCTACTCCCTTATACTTATGAGTAGAAAGAGACCGATATAGCCACAAAATCATCAAGTTAGTTGTTTCCTTCGTTGGCTTGGTTTTCCATGCCAGTTTTTCACGCCATTCAAGTGCTCATAGAAGTGCAGCTTCCTTGGCAGCTTCCACCTTTCAATCACCTTACGTCCATACGTCAAGAGGCTACCATCTTTATCCATGCAAATTTTGGCACTTGGCCCAAAACCGTTGCGGGATGCGTTGAGATTCTGGTAGAACTTCCGTGATTCTGCACATCAGTTACATTTCGTCGCACTCCGCTGCTTCCAGACGGCATTTCTTCTCCCGAAAGATGTGAGATGGCTGTTTCCGCTTATGTTCGCAACATTCTACGCTATGCCGGATTCCTTTATGCAGCATAACCGCCCTTGCTGCGTTGGTCTCCTCCAAAACTCCTTGTCGAACCATTCATTCCGTTGACTTCGTACCACGTATCCGATTGTGCTGTGTCGCTAATGCCTGCTATTACAGTACTTCAGCCGTCCTTTAAAGATGTTATAACGAGCTCGCCCTCGTCTGGAAACGCTGACTCCAGCTCCTGCACGGTTGCACGTATGCTGAAGAGACATCCGATTGCTTTAGTTACTCTAGATTCTGCCCTAGATTGTCGGTACCGGACATTGTTGCATATTCTTTCGTCGACCGGCCACCAACCGAACACATGCTTCTGCATATCGCCCATCACGATAAAAGCTGCAGTCCTTCAGTACATTGGCGAGTAAGCGGGTGTTCCCAATGAATCGCAATCCAATCGCAAATCCTTTTTGATCGCTGGGATTGTTGTCCTTGGTCTCGGTTCGCATTATTATGTTGCTTATTTTCCGTTGCATTTTTTTTACGGATGGCAAAAGCAAACCAACACCCACCCCCCCCCCCCTCCCCTGTCATCCTACGACCTAAGTAACCACCGGGGATGATTATTGATTACCCGCTCTTCCATAAGGTTGCTCGGAGACCGGTAGGTGCCATTCTGAGAAGTAGGGATAGGAGTTGCTGGGCAGAGGCTATTGATCTCAATGGGATCGGAATAACGCAAATACATGCCAGATTATTGCAGACACAGGGTTCATATAGTTAATTTAGTTTTTATTTAAGTTGAAATTGAACTTTTCCATCAATGAATTGAATATTTATATGACTTGCGCTCGAAATGGACATACACCTACATATTCGAGCCTATTTAAAACCAGTGGTAGATTGGCCTACACAAATCCGTCCTAAACCCAATATTCCACCACCGGTATGCATGAGTGACGAGTCTGATGAACTGAATCGCTCCTACACCGGTATGTCCAGTCCATTGAATGACGTTCCCCCTCAGTCAACCGATTCCGTCGCAGCACTGTGATAGAGAGAGGCCGCCTGACGTGAGAATCATGCAAATGAGTCGTTTTAATGATAAGTATGGGTGATAAATTTCCAAATAGCCACGTTCCTTAATCCTAATTAATATTATTTGTCATTTCACACCATCGTCGACCAAAACGACCCCATCTCGGGCAGCCAAACTCCACGCATACTAGTGGTCCCCACAGTATGGGGCTGACCGCGTGTCTTTGAGTGCTCGTTGGTGACCAAAATCGTGCAAACAAATTGGCTTGTTTAAATAATTATTCAAATGACGATTCTTCGCTCGCGCGGCCGCCCGAAAAAAGATTCTTCTCATCTGTGACTCGTCGTCGGCTTGGTTAAGTAAATCGTTCTCTCGCTCTCTCGTGGGTCGTAGTGGTGCTCCGTCCCGCTCATTTCCGCCACATATAAATTAGTGTTAATTCCTGTGTCTGCATGGTGTGTAAAATGTTTATCTTGTTTTTGGCAAATTTATGATGGCTATTTTGCATACGATACACTCGTACGGCTAAATAGATTCAATTAATTTATTTTTATTGCATATATGTTGAGCGCTCTCCAACATCAATTTGTAGTTCATGTTTAACATGGTATATACGGTTTTGTCTTATCTTTAAAAAAAGCAAGCTTTCCACGCTTCAAAATTACTCTTATCTGCGAGCCGAATGGCCATTACCGCATTTTCGCCCCTGCAGCAGTAATATCGAAACTGATTCGAATTCAGGAACGCCACAAAAAGTGATAAATTAATAAACTGTTTTCGCGCGCTATACTCCCTTCTCGAGCAGCACAAAACGATTGTTCATATTTCGTTCACTTCTCATGCCTATATTCGATTGAATGTAGCAAATGCACATGGCGGTGCACAATTTATGGCGAAAAAACTGTAAAAGATTATCGCCGGCAGAAAGAGATCCATAAATCTACCCGAGTGGAGGCGCCAGACTTTTCGAATTTTTACTTATTGTTACGATGAAAAGGGTTTAAGAGCAACGGCAGCATCGAAGGCAAAGACTTATGATATAAATGCAAATGGTGCGCTTATGAATGTGAATTCGCCATTCATCATCGCCGGTAGTTGCG
The DNA here is from genome assembly GCF_035046485.1 of Aedes albopictus. Classification (NCBI taxonomy): domain Eukaryota; kingdom Metazoa; phylum Arthropoda; class Insecta; order Diptera; family Culicidae; genus Aedes; species Aedes albopictus. The sequence goes on along the minus strand of NC_085137.1, from coordinate 304,543,508 downwards.
GCAGCATGGTAAAACTTATCGAAAATCATAAACAAATGAAGATGTAAGTTGTACCCGCAGGGATGAATAACGGCCGAAATCAATAACTTAAACACGGTGTTTTAAAATCCCATACGCTCCACTGCACAGCTTTTCTTACTTTTTGGAGCATTCGGATTTATGGTACATTTCAGCTTTTTAGGGTTGTTTTCTGACATAGTACCAACACCATGTGTTCAGGTTTCTGTTGAGCACTTCATTCATTCGATTCGTGGTGGTGAATTCGACAGCATTTAGCCAGGACAGGATTTAACACCAAATTGATGTCGGAAGTAACTTCATTGACTTCCGCTGCCTTTCTTATGCGTTAAACATAACGTCGGAAGTAGTGCGCTGTATAGAGCATCAGATTTACTATATAGCACACTACTTCCGACGTTATGTTTAACGCATAAGAAAGGCAGCGGAAGTCAATGAAGTTACTTTCGACACCAATTTGGTGCTAAATCCACAATAAAAGGAGGCACGCATGACATCGTATAAAGGCGCAGGCATAACTTTCATCGTATTTGATGTTATTTTTTGAACATATTGCGATGTAGTTGATAAAGTTGTACGAACACAAACCAACTTATACTTACCTTACCGATCAGGCTAAGGCCGGGGTGGCCTCTGCTGTACATGGTAGCCGTCCAGTTCCGCACTCTGCGTAGCGTCCGCAGATCGACCTTCATTTGGTCGACCCACCTAGCTTGCTGCGCTCCACGTCTTCTTGTACCGGTCGGATGACTCTCGAGAACCATTTTAGTCGAGTTGCTATCCGACATCCTGATGACGTGACCCGCCCACCGTAGCCTCCCGATTTTCGCGGTATGGACGATGGTTGGTTCTCTCAACAGTTGATGCAGCTCGTGGTTCATTCGCCTTCTCCAAGTCCCGTCTTCCTTCTGCACTCCGCCGTAGATGGTACGCAACACCTTCCGTTCGTAAACTCCAAGGGCGCATTGGGCCTCTGCACGTAGGGTCCATGTTTCGTGCCCGTAGAGGACGACCGGTCTAATCAGCATTTTGTAGTGTTACGGATGCGTAACAAGCCTATCTGAAGCAAGGGCATTTAAAAGCGACTACAAAAGGCATATTAATATCAGTCAATCATTCAATTAAATTTATATTGAACGACTAACCCTATTACGCCCGCTAACCACGGCTCACATCCCCTTTCGGCATTTTCGCCGTGACATGGAGAAGATCGGGACAACACATCCACCTTCCACGAGCGAAAAGAAGATCTCCCGAACGAAAATCACCGAACGAGACCGAGGAAGCTATCACCGAAAGAGACGGTTCACTTTAGCACGGTTGTGGGCTGTAATTCTTCCTCAATAAGGTGAATTGGCCGACCCTGAGCCTTGATTAGAGTGCCTGAGCTAGCTGGTTGTCACAGTAGATAGTTAACTTCGTGTTACGGCGAACTTTATTCGATCGTAGAGTTCTGCGGAGTCCAAAGTAAGCACGATTTCCTGCCACAATGCACCTCTGAATTTCTCTGCTGGTGTCGTTGTCGGCATCACCAGTGAGCCCAAGTACACGAATTCTTCAACCGCCTCGATTCCATCACCGTCGATATAAATTCGGGGTGGCGGGCGCGGTGATTCCTCCCTGAAGCCCTTTGCAATCATGTACTTTGTCTTCGACACATTAATGACTAATCCGATTCGCCTGGCTTCACCCTTTAGTCGGATGTACGTTTCCGCCATCGTCTCAAATTTACGAGCAATAATATCAATATCATCAGCGAAACCAAGCAGCTGAAGGGACTTCGTGAAAATCGTTCCACTCGTGTTTATCCCCGCTCTCCTAATCACACCCTCTAAAGCAATGTTGAACAGCAAGCACGAAAGACCATCACCTTGTCGTAACCCTCTGCGAGATTCGAGAGTGTCCCTGATACTCGATCTACGCACATCACTCGATCCATCGTCACTTCGATCAACCGTATCAGTTTATCCGGGAATCCGTATTCGTGCATAGCCTGCCATAACTGTTCTCGATCGATTGTATCATACGCCGATTTGAAATCGATGAACAAGTGATGTGTGGGCACGTTGTATTCGCGGCATTTCTGCAACACCTGGCGGATGGCGAACTTCTGGTCCGTTGTAGCGCGTTCACTCATAAATCCAGCCTGATATTGCCCCACGAACTCTCTTGCAGTCGGTGGTAGACGGCGGCATAAAATTTGAGAGAGTATCTTGTAGGCAGCGCTCAGTAGTGTGATCACGCGGTATTTCCCGCCATCCAACTTGTCGCACTTTTTGTAGATGGGACACACGATACCTTCCATCCATTCCTCCGGTAATACTTCCTCCTCGCAAATCTTGGTAATGACCCAGTGTAGTGCTCTCACCAGCGCTTCTCCACCGTATTTTAGAAGCTCCAGCGGCTTTGTTGTTTTTCAATCAGTCAACCTTCTCCTCAATCTCTTGGAGGTCAGGGGCCGGAAGTCTATCGTCCTGTGCACATACTCCTAGATTTGTTACTGTAGTATCCGCAGCATTATCCGCACAATCCGCAGTAAAAACCGACGGTTCAATCGTAACCTGACCGAAAAATCCGTTCATTCTCTTCATATAAACGAACATCCGTCCGACGCAAAAATCGTTAACAAACTGACTCCCCAACTGTTCATGGCAATCACCATTCCGGTCGACCGACGCGAGTGCCGAAGCCATGTTCAGCACCACCATGTACCTGTCTCACTCTATCACATCCCTCATTCTCATCCATTTCATTCATGCGTTGGTCATACCATTAACGGTTTCTGCTTTCTGACTCAAGCGAGCGCATCTGAACCGAAGGCAGGCTCGAACAAGCTTTCGTTTCGAAAGCACAACACAAAGCTTTCCCACAGGCTATGCGATGTTTATTTCGCAAGCAGTACACTGAACAAACGCGCACAAAACTTATCATTGAAATATAATTTTAATTTTTTTTTATCACAAATCCAATTTAGTCAAATTAAATAGAAATTTAAGATTCCTTCTTCCTATCTTTGATATGAATGAACTGTTCCTAAAATTTGGTTATTATAAATCTTTTTAACATAAATCTGTGCTCACTACAATCGCCCTCTTCTCCATTCTAAAAAAAAATACTTATTTCTTATTTTATTAGCCATTTTAAGACAATAAACTTGATCAGTCGTAATGAAAATACATCATGAATTATTCATTTTATCCATTCTGCTCATGAATTTGAACTATATTAAAGAAAATTAAGCACACCTCAGATCAGTTAATTGTGTCAAACACTAGCAGTTTCACCACGTCCCTTCATAGATAATCTGTCAGGCATTTTTATCTACTAGATGTTGTACTTCTTGCTAAAATGATATTTAACCCTATTGCTATTATGCTCGATTCCGCATACTGGTATCTCTTTAGAGATAATCCGATGTATGTAATCATTGCATAAAACATAAGGAAAACAAAGTATACATCCAACCTCTCATTAACCTCAAATAATTAATCTTAAAAGGCTTTCTTGCGTTTCTTGATATTTCCAGCCTTTTAAAATATACTTGTGAAAACTGTAGAAAATACATCTGCTGGTGTAAGTATGTGTTCTACTTTTTGATTATCTACTGATTAAGTAATAAACTGCCTTTACCACTGTTCTATCTATGCTGTACTATAATATTTCCTCCTTCAACTACAATAGTTTATTTGGGCAGAAATTGCCATGTATATTATACAATTTTATATTCTGGAATCTCTTGAGCTTTTCTGTATGATTTTTCTAAGCATAATATCAGGATATAAGATTTACCTATATGTTACTAATTTAATGTAATGGCGATAACTGTTTGTTCATGACCTCTTGAAAGGAACATATGTAGCGCTCGATTTAAATAGGTTGAATCTGCATAGGAATCGCAGCAAACTTACGACTTATTCAAATCAAAAGCCCGATATTTCAGCTTAGAAATATATTTAATAATTCACCAAACCTACAACGTTTCATCAAAACGTTGACATTACCATTATATTTGCCAATAAACTGAATTACCGGAAAAAAGTATCGAGAACGAAATCACAAAAAAAATCTATATGTCTTTCTTCATGTGTCAAAATTTCTATTAACCTGAAATATTTGCATTTACCATTCTCTTTGGGACAGAGCTTGACAGTGGGTTATACCTTTCATTTAGAAAACAGTAATGATGCACTTTTCTATGCCCTCTTTGGCGGAGGTTGCCACAGTCTCCAGAAGCGTCTTCCTGTTTGACAGAAACCTAGCTTTATAATGTAACATCATGGTTAAACGCATCTCTTATCAAATCATAAAACATACGTTTACAAATATCATCAAGAACTTTATCGAATAATTTCCTCAACATGTCTTACTATATATTTGTACTACCTCTCATCAAACAACGATAGCTTAAGCAAGGTCAGCTAGGGTCTTGTACTGGAATTCAGTTGGTTTTGCAGACCGAAAAGGGTCCGACTCACAGCCGCCATCCGTCTTCTAACGTCGCGGGCAACATCACTATAGCACTATAAAACATCATTAGAGTACCACGATAAACCTTTTCGTTCACAACATCAAACTTTTACCACAAACTACAAACACTGACTTTGCTATTATTGATGAGTATGGAGCTTACTAGGCTCCAGAAAAATGTAGTGCCCAAATTATAAATTTTGTAAGCATTCCTTAGTATGTTCTACATTTCTCTTCAATAAAGCTTTCTTTGACATGCTCCCTTCAAAGGAGCGTACTAGGTTTCAGAACTACTCTTTAAGCTAAAAAAAAACAAATCATAATACATCTTCTTCTGGATTCTTGACGTATCCAGCATGAGCAAGATAAAAAATACCTACCGTAAAATGGGGTAACTTTGATAGTTTCCAGAGTTTTATATTTTTAAAACAAGTACTGGGGTATCAGTTATCAATTGCAATTGAAAGATTCGATAATCTGAAATATTTTGGGTGACTTTGAGTTTTCCATATAAGCGAGAATCAGATTTTTATTTTGGGGTAACTTTGATAATACCCTGAAAAACACATCAAATCTTAAAAAATAATCACAGATTGAAATCTTAGGAGTATGAACATGATGAGAGAAGCCTTGTGGAATATATCAGATAGAATTTTTTTTTATCAAGACATTGAAATTCTACATATAAAAATGTGTTTGCGGAGTACTGAGTGAAAAACACAGTGAATTTAACTATCAAAAATGATTAGGGTTCATTAAAATATTTTATTTTTTTTGTTGACCTTTTCTTTTCTGCTCTATGTTCCCCTTAGAGTTTGACCTGCCTTTCACTTAATGTTTTTGTAGCACTTCCACAGTTATTAATTGACGCGCTTTCTTTGCCTACAATAGCGTGAATTTGTATGGCAAGCACAATGTTACAACAGACCCTGGGAAAAAAAATCCCCAACCGTCTCTGAATAGGTGATCTTTAACCTTATCCCGTAGGCAAACTGAAGTTCCCTTATTCTATATGCATCTAATGCCAAATCAAAATGGAAACTCTCAAGCTTTTTCAAGAACGAACTCTGAAAGAATGAACTCATAACTTTTCTGTGCCATTTCAACATTATATAATTATTTTAGACCTACATTGCACTATTAAACTTTTCAATCGCTTCATAAGATATTCGCCTATATATTAAAATGTCATCTAATATGCACCATATGAACCAATTATACATAAATGCATTTTATTTTGCCTTTTGTGATTGTGTAATGATTGCTTACTTCACCCCTTTTGATATTTGTAGAGACCTACTCGCTCTACAACTTGTATTGACAGGAGAAAACCTTTTTTTGTGTAGAGACCTACTCGCTCTACATCAATTGTCGACAGGAGACATTTTTTTTTTGTAGAAACTTCTACATATTGTATAATGGGAGACCTTCTCGCTCCACATTATTGTGTCTCTGTAGAGACCTACTCGCTCTACAAATTTGTCGAATGAGAGACCTACTCGCTCTCAAAATATGGTTTCTCGTAGAGACCTACTCGCTCTACATATCTGTCTAATGTGAGACCTACTCGCTCCACATTTTTCTATAGAGACCTGCTCGCTCTATTTGTGTCTGGTTAAAGGGGATCTGTTCGCTACACATCTTTTTTTAATTTGTCAATTAGGGATTCACTAAACAGCGTAACTCGATTAAACTGATTAAATGTCGCAATCACCAAGACAATCTTCAATTATCTCATTGGCAAATTCATGCAACATTTCAATAATCAGATAATCATGGCTTACTCAGTTATTATATCTGTTTAATGAATACCCCTATTGACTTTCGGAGATCTACTCGCTCTACATGAAATGCATTTATGTATTTATCTCTGCTACTCAATTTGAACTTTGTTCAATGATCTCATATTCACTTTTTTCCTTAGAGACCTACTCGCTCTAAATTAAAAGTATTTCGCAGAGACCTACTCGCTCTACATTTTCCTATCGAGACCGACTCACTCTGGTAAAACAAAAGAATCTGTTCGCTCAATAGCTCTTTTCGCCTGCCTGATCAAAAAAATCTTCGATAATCACATCTTTGTGTTCGAACCTTCAACTGCAGATGTCTATTCACACGTCGCGAAATGATGTTGTCGATCTGTTTCAATCATTTTTTCAAATTTAATCTTAAATTTTACTCTACGAAATAAGACATACTGAAATATTGCATGCCTTTTTCCTTTCTTGCTCTACTACGAAATCCAAAACTTAAGAAACGCTATATACGATAATCAGCCTACGTATTGTGCTTCGTCCATCTTCCTCCATTTGTGTTCATACTACTATCATCTACCTTTTCGAGAATTTATCCTTTTTATTTCATCTACACATATGTCTAAAGCAAGGAAGCGGCATCCCTATACCACCAATGCAATGTTTTCGTAGCCAACATAACTGCGGCTCAAGCTGACAACCCATCTCTCAACTCAGCAGCATAGTTTTAATTCTGGGTAAGAAAACAAGAAGACCATGACAGTCCCCTGGTCTAAAGCGAAACCTGCTCGCTCGAAATTTTCTAGAGACCTTCTCTTTCTATATGAATTTTGTAAAAGGATCTGTTCGCTTGTCGTTCTCATTCATTATTATTCCAGAGACCTACTCGCCCCACAATGTATACATTTACACCCGATTTTCTTTTGTTTTGTCCAAATTTTATCGTGCTTCAGTTCAAATATTTTATTTTTTTTCATGGATCCCTTCTTTTCTGCTCTATGTTCCCCCTAGAGTTTGACCTGCCTTTCTCCAACTTAGTGTTTGGTAGCACTTCCACAGTTATTAAGTGAAGCGCTTTCTTTGCCTACAATAGCCTGAATTTATATGGCAAGCACAATGTTACAACAGACCCAGGAAGAAATCCCCAACAGTCTCTCTCTGAATCGGTGATCTTTAACCTTATCCCGTAGGCTAACTGAAGTTCCCTTATTCCATATGCATCAAATGCCAAATCAAAATGGAAACTCTCAAACTGCATCACTTCTATTTGATTTATCAATTCAATATCTATTTCTCTTCCCCAAGATCCGACACTGAAGATGAGGCTTCATACGATTACTAGTCAACGACCTACTAACTTTATATTAACTCTCTTTATTAGCGATTTTCGTCCCTATTACTCTAGCCGTCTGGTAGACGAACCATCTCAGCAAAAGATCCTTTTTTGTGGTGTCGCCCCAGAAATTTCATAATTTCACTTGCTAAACTTCGTGCTAAACTATATTAAAACTGCAATCGATGTACTTTCTGTGGGTCAGCTTCAGCTATGATACTTTAGTATAAACGCTGATGAAATTTTCCCTAAGCCCAGAAATAAAGCCATAGCACGCAAGTACGAAATCTATTTCAACTCAATTTTTCATTGAGTAAGTCACCGACTCAGCATTTTTTTTATGTACACAAAATGTTTCTAGCAACTAAATGCCGTTCGATTGAATATTAGGCTATGACTTAGACTATGAACAGAAAACCAACATACTTTTTCAATCAGCAATACTTCTACATAAAAACACGTTGCATTAGCTTTCAGATAGACTTCAGATTGTCTAGCCGAAAATTTGATCTCTATCCATCTGATCTCTATCCATCTGCTTTTCAGTTTTCACCGCATTTCACATTTAACCAATTTCCTGCCGTCACAACTAGATCGATCAAAGAATTGCATTGATCTATAACTCCGTATATCACTGTTTCTTCATTCTGACAAAGATAATCAATCACCTGTATAATTCACACAACTAGAACGATAATTTTAAGCGCAATCCGTACAAACATCTAAAAAGCGACGAAAATTTCTTTTCTGAGCAAATTGTTTTCAAAGTTTCAAATTGTCTACATTCACGTCAAGAACACCGAATCCACACAGCAAAATTTGCTAGTTTCCGAAATTAATAGCTGCAATTTGCTACCGTTCCATGCTTTAAGGTGAAACGGGACGCCGTGTTATTTTTCCTATCTTGCCTCTCTTTCTAACAATTTGTTGCAAAATATGAAGTAGAATATGAAATTACCATCATAGTAGCAACAGAGCAATGGAAGATATTTCCCCGGCCATCCCGTTCACCCTTAACTTTAATTCGACCTTAACACTATTTAACCCTTATGTGGCCGACAGGGTACCCGGGTACCCAGCACCCAGCACGGTGTAGAAAAAAGCAAAAAGTTTGTCGGACACATAACGGTTAAAAAAATCCCTCTGGCCACCTCTGGCCATAAATTGGTTTCAACTGGTGCAAACTATTTTGATTTTACTTACCCAAATCCATACACAGTATACCTGATACTCGTTTTGCATACTCACTCACACCATTTTATTTTGCTACCATTCATTGATGAAAAACACACTTCCACCTCCGCATCTCCTCCACAATATGCGCAAGTGCCTGCGCCCTAGATTTCACGGCTTACCGGCCATTTTCCATTTCTCACACTTCACAGTTCACACAATATTTTTTTTTTATTCTCTTTCAATCTTTTTCAATTTGAATTCAAAACGAACAAAAAGCCCACCGGCTGCGCCATGTAGTATCCGCAGCATTATCCGCACAATCCGCAGTAAAAACCGACGGTTCAATCGTAACCTGACCGAAAAATCCGTTCATTCACTTCATATAAACGAACATCCGTCCGACGCAAAAATCGTTAACAAACTGACTCCCCAACTGTTCATGGCAATCACCATTCCGGTCGACCGACGCGAGTGCCGAAGCCATGTTCAGCACCACCATGTACCTGTCTCACTCTATCACATCCCTCATTCTCATCCATTTCATTCATGCGTTGGTCATACCATTAACGGTTTCTGCTTTCTGACTCAAGCGAGCGCATCTGAACCGAAGGCAGGCTCGAACAAGCTTTCGTTTCGAAAGCACAACACAAAGCTTTCCCACAGGCTATGCGATGTTTATTTCGCAAGCAGTACACTGAACAAAACGCGCACAAAACTTATCATTGAAATATAATTTCAATTTTTTTTTATCACAAATCCAATTTAGTCAAATTAAATAGAAATTTAAGATTCCTTCTTCCTATCTTTGATATGAATGAACTGTTCCTAAAATTTGGTTATTATAAATCTTTTTAACATAAATCTGTGCTCACTACAGTTACCACGCCGCCTTCGGTACTTGCAACGTCGCCATTGAGGTGCTCATCGTAATGCTGCCACCATCTCTCGACCACCTCACGCTCGCTCGTGAGAATATTCCCGTGATTATCTCGGTACATTTCGGCTTGTGGCACAAAGCCTCATGACGCCGACAACGATTTTCACGTCACGCGGCGAGCAACCATCGTATGTTTGCTCTAACTGCGCGTAGAACGCTCCTTTCTCGTCATCAGTGTAACTAGCTGCCTGCCAACTACTTACCCGTACAAGCTAGCAGCAGCAAGAAACTCCTCGAACTGGGTCTCAGAGTCGGCTTACTACTGGGTGATCAAGGGACGCGTGACAAAGTATGGAAAACACAAGAATTTTCATGTTCTTTAAACATTTATTTGCCCTATTCTGTGGCGTGTGGGTGTGTGGTTCACATTTTTGTGTGGTGTGTACAAGAGAGGGGATCGATCACTGTACTCACTGTTGTACTCCGCCGGCGCTGGCCCACACGGTTACTCACGATTGCGATAGCCCTACCGTGGGGCCGGAATCTCGCCGCGGGGCGGCTCGGGGATGTCCATTGGTCCGGAATGGCATCGGAATCGGTCCAGCGGGCTTTGCTGGAATCGTTGGTGGTGCTAGGCGTCTTCTCTCATTGGCGATATCGGCACGGCCCAGGACAATACCGGAGAGACCGTGCCGAGAGAGGACCCTCCTTGACAATTAGGGCCCGAGGCCCGAGGGAATTGTCCGAATGCGGACGAGAGGTCGTCTTTGGCTGTTAGACTCGGAAGCCATTTTGACTTCCGAGTCGACCCGTGTGAGGCCGTATTTTATAATACGGGAAGAGGTCCTGAACGGGAGTAGGCCGTTGCTCCAATTCCCGCCATCGGAAAAGAAAGGGGGGGGGGGTATAGCAACACTACGCGGCACTACTTTTATCCGATCGTAAGGATCGGTGTTACTCACACGGACGCCTATATTGTTCTGCCTCAAAACTTCTCAATTTGGAAGATGGCAGCGCCCATGGAACAGAATGCACAGCCATGACACACATAAACACGAAAATCACGATGGCCATGTTCTATCCCTTCAGTAATACCATGTTACAATATTGGGAGCGGAGTAACCCTCTCAGTCGTGTATTCCTACTGTGTTATTACTATACAAAAAAAACATGAAATTTCCGCCAACATTCGGCTCATACAGAAATAAAAACCTAAAGATGTAACCGACAGGTTACATCAGGTCTCCCTTCGTGTGGGCAGTAGACGTTGATGATGCTGTAGTTGAAGAAACGGCCCTTAACTCTTAACATGCACATCCTTGCGTTGATCGGCTGCCACCCGATCACACGTTGTTGCATCTTGCCCAACACTATAAATCCTGTTCCCAGATCATTTGTGGTGCCACATCTTTGGTATAAGGTAGCCGCTCGATGCCCGCTTTTCCACACTTTCTGTCCAGTCCAACAAAGTTCCTGCAACGCCACGATGTCGAAGTTGCGGGGATGCAGTTCGTCGTAGATTATCCTGTCACATCCTACGAAACCTAGTGACTTGCAATTCATGTTCCAAGTTTCCAATCGTAGTCCTTATTTCGTCGCGTGGGTCTTTTTCGATTGTATAGAGTCGTATTTTCTCCTATGTTATTTGCAATGGGGATTTTTACGGGCGGCTTATTGGGCCTACGCCAACACTCCTGTCTCGCCGGAGGGTCATCGTGCCAGTTCTGTTTAACGTCCCAACCAACACTGGGACGACCACGATAATGGGGCTACCACCTTGAATCTAGCTGGGCGTGGTGCAGCGTTTCTTACTCAGCCGTTGGATGCCAGAACAGACGCTGTTTGAGCCGCACCTCCTTGGTGAACAGACGCTCGGGTCGTACCTCCTCAATCTAGCTGAAGTCAGAAGGACAACAGTGCTCAGGCTGCCCTACCTGCTAAGCACACAACTCTAAGCTGGCGGTTTTTGCCATCGCTTGACCCGTGGAAGCATGAGGTAGGAACTTGTGAGGACCAGAGCTATGTTGGACGCTCTCCTTATCGACTAACCGTTTTGCAGCCCACAAACCAACTTATATAAGGTATGATTACGATTTCAAATTTAACTAATTTTGAATTAATCATATTTCTCAATTTCATTTGCTTTGAGATTTCTTAAAATACTGTAAGTAAAATTTATTGGGCTGAGCTAGCAGAGAAATGAGAACACAGGAATTGATTTGCTAACATAAAACTACTGATTTATTAAACGCAACAACGTGTTCACTAGTATGGGACAAACATCAAATTCTCGCTCCAGTCGACTTTTTCGATTCCATTTAGGTCCCATATGAACTGTACAAAATTTCAGCGCAATCGGTGAAACTATAATTTAGCGCAAGCGGTTCAAAGTTTTCATAGGATTTACTATGGGAAAAGTTACACTTTCAAACAAAAAATCCCAGAGGTTGCCCCTTGTCTCCTTAATTCAAATCAATCAACGCTTCTTGTAGAAAAATCATTTATGAAACTTTTCTTCGAAGACCGCTAAACGATTGGATGCGTGAACACTGTTCACGCGATGAGAGTCAATTTACTTTTGAACAAACAAAATGGTCGATCGCAGCAGTCGGTGCGAACGCGCGCAGAAGTAATTTTCCATTCGCGTCTGTGTCGTCGTCCTGTCAACACGCAGCCGTGGTTGCGTGAGTGGGTTCGGCCGTAAGAGGTTCGGCCGGTGAGTCAGCAATTGTTGCCCACCTCAATACTCCTCCTCAACGATTGCCAGCTGCAAGACCAAGAATCTCCGAAAACTTCAGAAATTTTGTCCTGCCTAGCGGTTTGGTAAGTGCATCAGCCACCATCTCTTCAGTTGGACAGTAGACCAGCTTCAGCACTCTTTCGTCGCATAGTTGCTTCACGAACGAATCCCTGGTTTCGATGTGCTTCGATCGCCGACTGGTTCTTTCTGATCCGACGAACTTAATGCAGCTTTGGTTATCCTCCAATATCTCCACAGGGTCATCCAGCGGTTCGCCAAAATCTTGGAACAGCTTCCGAAGCCACACTGCCTCCTGACTCGCCTCACTGAGTGCAACGTACTCCGACTCCATTGATGATAGGGTCACGCAGCTCTGCAGACGACTTGTCCAGGATATTGCCGCTCCAGCATACAGAAAAACATTCCCGGAAGTTGATTTCCGTGTTTTAAAATCACCAGCCCAGTCTGCGTCGGAGTACCCAATTAGTTTTCCGAATGGGTCCCCGTACTGCAGAATCCAGTGTTTCGTCGCCTTCAAGTAACGGACCACTCGTTTGGCCGCCACCCAGTCCTCCTCTCGTGGTGCACTGACACTCCTTCCCAGAATCGAAGCACTTACTGCAATATCCGGTCTGGCACAGACCGCAATGTACAACAACGCTCCGACAAGGCTTCTGTATTTCGATGCATCTTCAAGAGATGGACTTTCACCACTGGCCTTCGTGAATCCTTCTTCCATCGGAGTCTTCGCCGACTTGGCATCACGAAGTCCAAATCGCTCAGCCACACGGTCGATGTAGCCTTCAAGGGAAATTCCGTAATTGCCTTCATTCCGGATAATCTCCAGTCCCAGAAAATAGTTGAGGTCGCCAAGATCCGTCCAGTGTTGCCACATTTAAATCTGTATTTTGCCTTTCAAAAATCTTTATAATCTGCATCACCATTTTTGTCAAAAATCTGTATGAAATCTGTAATATTTCGCGAAAAATCTGTTTGAAATTCTGTAAGTTTCTCAAAAATCTGTATAATCTGTATAATTTCCAAAAATCTGTGTATATTGGTATACAGAATTCTGTATGAAAAGCTGCAAAAAAATCTGCATGATTACAGAAAAATCTGTATATGTGGCATCCCTGGATCCGTCATCTCGAATTCCTTCTTCAACGCCTTATAGATTTTCTCTATTTCAGCTTCGCTCTCACTGCCGACCAGAATATCATCGACATAGACGAGCAGATAGACGCGCTTCCCGTTGATTACCTTCGTGTAGAAACACGGATCTGCCGCACTTTGCTCGAAACCTAGCCCTCGGAGAACGGAATGTAGCCGGTGGTTCCAGCATCGGGCAGATTGCTTCAACCCGTAGATGCTCCTCCTTAAGCGACAAACCAGATCCTCTTTGCCGTTAACTTCGAATCCAGGCGGCTGCCTCATGTACAGCTCTTCTTCGAGCTCACCGTAAAGATAGGCTGTCTTGACGTCGAAATGCTTCAGGATTAACTTCTTCGTGCTTGCTACTGCCAGGAGCGTCCTCAGCGTCGTTTGCTTGGTCACAGGAGCGAACACTTCGTCGTAATCCTGCCCAAACTTCTGACTAAAGCCCTGGGCCACCAGCCGCGCCTTGTACTTGACCACCTTTCCGGCAGCATTTCGCTTCAACTTGTATACCCAACGACATCCAACAGCTTTGCGGCCGTCAGGTAGCTTAACAAGATCCCACGTTCCATTGTCTTCATGCGACTCCATTTCAGCTTCCATGGCACTTCTCCACTCGGCACGGTTCGCACCAGTCAACGCTTCCTTGAGATTACTCGGTTCCTTCGGGTCCTGACCCGACACATCAGCTGCAGCAAAGATCTCCTCGATTAACCTTCTCGGTGGAATACCTTTCGTTGGTCGTGACGAACGCCTTGAGATCTCATCCAACGAGAAACCATGAAAAGATGAACCCGCTTCAGACGCATTTCCGTCAAACGACGCATCAAGATTCAGGTTCGATTCGTTCAGCTCCTCCTCAGATTCAGTCCCATCGTCCACTTCAACCGGATTCAGGCCCTGCTTCGAAGACGATCCTAGAGAGAATACCACCGTCCTGTCCTCGGCCACGTCAGGAGAAGCTTCCTCCTTCAGCGACGTCGACGATGACGATGAAGGTTCCGCTTCAGCTTCAAGTACCCGCTTCGAGTCACTCGTGCAACCAGACTCCAAAAACTTTGCGTCTCGGCTGATTGCAATCCAGTCGTTCTTCGGATCCAGAAAACGGTACGCCTTTCGCCCTTCTGCGTACCCGACGAAAACCATCTTCTTCGCTTTCTTGTCTAATTTCAGCCGCTTTTCCTTTGGCACATGGACGTATGCTTCCGAACCGAAAGTTCGCAGGTGCGCGTATGACGGCTTCTTTCCATACCATAGTTCATACGGTGTCTTATCGACGGCTGACGAAGGCAAGCGATTCTGCAAATAGTTTGCAGTGCAAATCGCTTCGCCCCAGTACTTCTTGTCGAGTCCAGACTCTGCCAACAAACACCTCACCATTTCCACTTCGTACCGGTTCTTGCGTTCCGCCTTCCCGTTTTGTTGCGGCGAGTAAGGGGCAGTTTGCTGCAGAACGATACCGTTCTCCGACAGGAACTTCTTCAACGACGCACCGGAATATTCACCGCCTCCATCAGTACGAATCACTCGCGGAGCGCGCCCGAACTGGTTCTTCACCATCGCACAATATTCCCGAATTTTCTGTTCAGTGTCCGACTTTGCTTTCAAGAGGTAAATCACGGTATAGCAACTAAAATCGTCCACCATCGTCATGTAGTACCTGTATCCACTGGGAGTCGGTTTCTCCATCGGACCCCCCAAGTCAGAATGCACTAAGTCCCCCACAGCTTTCGATTTGCTGAAGGACTCTTTTGGAAACGGTATCCGACTCATCTTTCCTTCACAGCAAACACCACAAATGTCCTTAATCAGGCTTATTCTGTGCGGCGTGTGAGGTGAGACGAGTCGAATGAGGTGACAAAAGTCGACTCGCCCCATTTGATTTACATTAGTCGTCTCACGTCACGTGAGACGAAACCGTCCGTCTCACCTCACACGCCGCGCAGAATAAGCCTGAATGTCACATTTCTTCATTTTCAGCCCGAAGCCAAGTTCTTCCCGGACGATCTTCGAGATTGCTTCACTATTCCTATGTCCAAACCTTCGATGCCACAGGTGCTCACACTGCTCCGAATGCTCCGCCTTCGTCACAAGTGCTTCCTGCGAGAACTGCTTCAAGCGGTACAAGCCACCGCTACGTTCACCAACCAGCATAACGTCCTGACCTTTCAGCACTTTACACCCAGCTCGGTCGAATAAAACCTTGTATCCCAAGTCACAAATTTTACTAACCGACAGCAGGTTTCCAGACAATGACGGAACATGGTACACGTCCTTCAGAGTGACATCCATCCGAACACCCTTGCCAGTGACCGCCACCAGCTTTCCGCTGCCAGCACCACTCGATTTGATCTTCGTTCCATCCGCCAGACAGATTTCCGGCTGCTTCGTTGAGTCCACGTCCTTCAGGAGATCATCGTCACTGGTCATGTGAGACGTAGCACCGGAGTCCAAGTACCACCGGTTTGCGCTAGAGGTCGTCACAGCCATGAGACACATCTCCATTCCGTCCGGGACCTCAGCAGCCAGATTCGCCTTGCTATCCGCAGACTTCTTCTTCTCAGGCCGCTCACTAGACAACTTTGGACAGTCTTGCCGGAAGTGACCTTCTTCCTTACAGTTGTGGCACACATACTTCTTCTTCTTCTTATCCGTCACTTTGGACTTAACACTTTTCATAACTTTTTCCCCGCCGTGCACACTACCGCCGTTGCACTCCAAACGACGACGCCACTCTTCCCGCAACTTGCTTTTCACGAAATCCACCGTTAGTTCATCGTCCGGCTTATTTTCGATCACGTTTATCAAGCTGCCATACGATGGCGGAAGGCTCGACAAAATCAGCGCCATGAAAACCCGATCCTTCAGACCCTCCCCCATCACATCCAAACGATTTTGTAGATCCGTCATTTCGTTCAAATGTTCGGGGAGATCGCCTTCTTCCGACAGCCGCAAGGAACACAGCTTTCGCAAGACATGAAGTGTAGTCGATAGCGAAGATGCCTCGTGAATCTGCTTCAGCGAGTCCCACATCTCCTTCGCTGTCTGCTTCCGGATGATATGCACCAGCTGGTTGTCTTCAACCGCCAGGCCGATCATTGCACGGGCTTTTCCGTCCTTCTGGGACCAGTCCGCCGTCGGCTGCGCTGGCTTCGGGTCGTTGACCACCGTCAGCAAATCCTCCTTCACAAGCAGAAGCTCCATTTTGAATTTCCAGATCGCGAAATTCTGGTCATTCAACTTCTCCAACGAAACTTTTGCATCCGCCATCTTGTTTTCACACGCGACGCAAATTTTTCGTACCGAAAAGAACACAACACTCCACGGATCTAATTTTCAACAAAAGTCCACAAATCCGTACAAATTCCGCGCTCCGCTGGGCCAATAACCTATTGGGCTGAGCTAGCAGAGAAATGAGAACACAGGAATTGATTTGCTAACATAAAACTACTGATTTATTAAACGCAACAACGTGTTCACGCGACGAGAGTCAATTTACTTTTGAACAAACAAAATGGTCGATCGCAGCAGTCGGTGCGAACGCGCGCAGAAGTAATTTTCCATTCGCGTCTGTGTCGTCGTCCTGTCAACACGCAGCCGTGGTTGCGTGAGTGGGTTCGGCCGTTAGAGGTTCGGCCGGTGAGTCAGCAATTGTTGCCCACCTCAATAAAATTGAATATTTTGCGGAATTTCGATCGCACGAGTAACTCATGTACTTTCAACCCTCTTAGTTACATTGCATCCTCAATTGCAAGTTCCCCTCAGGCTATAATAAAGCCTTACATACAAATTGGTCGTTCGCATATTTCTTCCTCGGTTATGCCGCATTCATTGGTGTTTCGGTAATAATTTTCTATAACAAATAACTCCGACACATCCTTTCGCTTTGGCTGAGCCGCAAAGTCACTTGACGAAGCCTCCACCCCGGCCGCCACGAGACGGGAAAGGAAAACAGCATAATGATAAACTCTCGTATAAGGTGGAAGAAAATATGAAAGAATATCTCAATCTTTTCTCCCCCTTGTCGATATTTTACAAGTTTATCAACATCGATAAACTGCATCAGGGAGGACCTGGAACCTGCGGTTCGATAATTCATCGGGCTCGCACTGCGTTCCCGGTCATGGAGGGACCCTTTGGGAAAATAAAATATCGAAGAATGAATAATTAAAGACGCTGGTCGTTTATTGTTTTTCTCGCTGACTGGTTCGGACGATCGTTATCGGCTCTTCCCCGTTCAGGTCTCTGCGTGAATCTATGCGGCCTTAAAACCGACTTCATCTTCGTTGTCGATGAATGATCTGACTTGCCATGGAGATCAGGTTTGTATATGATGAAAGTGCAGCCCAAAGAAGAAAAAAAAACAAACAATGAGTGCAATTCTGCAAGAAAAAAAATGAAAAAGGTAGAATGCACTATTTGGGGGGCATGAGTGTACGCATATAACAAATACTTTGAAAAAAAGGTATTTGTTGGTTTAAAAAGTTTCTCGCGAACTGAGTATTATCCATTGAACAAAATAATTGTTAGTTTAGACAAATTAAAGAATCACCAACTTCAATATTGATCATATCCTTTGGCATGTTTTTAATCTCAGATTACAATTTAAACAAAAAAAAATCAGATACAACAACATCAACAAGTACAATTCAATCCATTTTACCCTATGTTTCTGAACTGAATGAAGTAATTGCAAAAAGATGAGATAATATTTGCTTATATGGAACGTGAGCCGTTCGTGGAGCACGCTGGCTAAGCCGATGGATTTACGAATAGTACACGTGTGCCATTTATGTGGCAAATAAATGTTCTCTGTCTAAATTGTTGCATTTTACGACGGGAAAATTATGCTGGAACTATAAAAAAACCTATATAGTAATTTATGCAACAAATTGCAAAAGAATTTTTTTTTTTCAGCACTAGTCGTACACTTATCCAACGAGGCTTGCCACCTTGTCAGCCCCTTGGCATGCAAGGGGTCCATCAATTAAACCCATTAAAGTGGTTTTTATTATTTTTTATCATTTTCTAGCAAATAAGCAAGAAAAATTCAAAATCGCAGACTTTATGTAAATGGCGGTCTGGTTTCAGCGAGATTTACCCAGTTAATTATGAAACAAGTTGCAAAATGATGATTTTTTCTGCACGAGTTGTACAAGCCTAGTTGGATAAATACGGTGAGTGTTGAAATAATGGAGATTTGCAACGATAATTATTGGTTTGCCAAAAAAGCTTATTTCGTAAGAGTAATTATTTAAATTTTATTTTAAAAATTGTTGTAGTTTTTGTATTTTTTGCATGCAAAATCTGGCGTTCTATTCGAATAGGTCGAATCTACATTGGAATCAGAGCAAACTTGGGACCTATTCAAATCGAACGCTTGAAATATTAATAATTTTGTAAATAAATCGGTGGAATATTACACTCATGTATACATTTCTAATTCAGTCATTAAAATTCAGCAAGAATTCGATTTACAGTTCGATTTACAAAACGATTTTTAGAAACTGTTCGATACTTTGTTTCGATAGTTTTGAAAGTCGACAAACCACACACACTCAGTTGAGCTCGGCTAATTTTCATTCTTTTGCAGAGATCCGCACAACCGAGCGCTCGGCAATCACATTTTAACTGAGATATCAGCAAAAATTAAAGTTTATTCATAGCAGCACCCAAGGGTGCCGCTATCATCAAACATCAAACGTCAAGCGTTTAGCCGAGATTTCAGCAAATGAACTTTAACCGAGATCTGCACAGCCGATCTCGGCATTCTGTTTTAGGAAGTGTGCACTAATCATGCATTCAAGCAAATGAAACGGAACGCAATGAAGCTTCCATTTACTTCGTACCGTTTCAGTTATTAAAATCAGCTCTGTTAAGAGTTGTGGCCATAAAACGAATATTTTTACTATTTGTATTAGTGGCATCCGTACACTTGCTTAACGACTTATGATGAACTGAAATAGTAAAAAGGACGAAAATTTGGAATCGAAACTCGAACATTTTCTTTTGCTAATCTGCTCATCCACCGAGTTTTATGAAGCGAAGATCAATGAAGTGCAAGAGGCCAATAAATCCGCACAGAAATAATAACAATCTATAATAATAGCGCCGATACATACACGTTAGCATCGATTGTAGAACAAAACGTACAAGACCATAAATATTGATTGCAGGGAAAATGGCGATGCCGCACCGTCTGGTGTAGGACTGTTGCGCCGCCCCTGTACTATAATCAGAAAAGAAGACACGTGTGTACGTTTTCGATTCCGAGACATCGCACAACGCATCGAAAACAGTCAACACAATTATTTGCATTAATACTTAATAGCTAGATGTTGACCCAGCAATAAATCGTTCAGCCGACCATTGCAGCAATGCGAACTACGTGAACCTTCCATCCTCAAATGCTCTTCACGCGAGGATCCTCGTTCGACCGGGGGGTTGTTGAGCTGACATGTAGCGCCATCGTTCAAGTCTCTTGTTGAGCGGTCCGCGGTCGATAGCAGCAGGTATTGACTATATGTAGTGTCACTGAAGCGCATTGCTTTGCCAGTTCCCCACCAAGATAACGTAATTATTACATCCCCTGATAGCACTCCATTACCAGCTATTAACACTCGTGTCTCTCAATAATCTTCAAATTGGTTTTCCATCTCGCGCCGATTGCACTTCAGCGAGTGAATGATCATCAACGTGATCGTTGATTATACGTGTACCTACCTATCGCTTCTCGATCAGGGCCGCTTTTCGCAGCAGGCTTTATTGCACAGTAGCATCTTTTCAAGTGATTTATGAGGGCACTGCAAAGTGGACAAGTGAATTACACAGCGCGGAAATATGGCTACATAGGGTACGCTTTCAAGTTGCAGAAAAAAATTGTTTGATTTAGAGAAAATGTGGGATGAAGCAAATAAAGCTTATTTAAGGCTTTTCGTGGCGTCATAAGAATCATCAATCAAACTTTTCGGATGCAAATTTTAGGATTGTACTGCACAAAATGTTTTGAAGAATTGACCGTTTGCTTACATCAGTGCTGTCAAAGTGTCAAGCTGAAATTGAGATAGGTAACCACTCAATTTTTAATTTACCATCGGCATTGACTATCCTCTGATCATTCAATTGACATCTACTCCAGCGTCAGTCAAGGCACATGTTTTAGTTGTAATTCAATGAGGAAATCGGTAGTGCTACAAATCAAACACAGTCACTATTTGTACAACAACTTTATTCCACGTTCCGAACCACGACGCGGCGATCAACTCACTGGCCCTCCAGTCCAGTACACACTTAAATATATTTCGGTTAAACAGGGCAACTCATTGAAAGGGAGAGACACTTTTATAATAATACAACATCTTCTCCTTTTCATATATAGAAAAAAACCAATGCTCGGATACTTTTTCAAAACGACGTATAATACACGCAAATCCTATGTTGATACGTCGTTTTGAAAAAGTATCCGAGAATGATAATTATTTCGAATTCACAATATAATCTTTGAGTCTCTCTGGCAATCGAGACTCTCGTTTGGGGCGACTTGTTCTTCCGGATGCTTCCATTTTTGGTGTTGTTGCTTTCGAAGGTTCGGTTTCTTCACGTTGAGTGTTCCGTGGAATCGTTCCACCGACAGATACTTGGTGGTCCACTTCCGTAGAAATCACCATCGTTGGTAGCAAGTCTTCTTCCTGTTCTTTGATGGTTCCGTCACTTGTTCCGGAGTGGCAACTGGTAGACTACGTGCTTTAACATTCACTGCATCGCGACGATAATTGCTTCCATCTACGTTCACTACGTAGGATCAATCCGAGAGCTTATCACCAATGATACCGGGTGTCCAAGTTTTGGAAGACTCTGGCCGTATACTGGCGACCCTATCTCCAAGCTGGGCAGTTGCTTCGAATGTCTGTCGTAATAGTATTTCACTTTTTGTCGGTCCAAAATATCGAGCTCGAAGTAATCTGAATATTGATCAATCGTTACTAAAACTTTCTCTGTTTTCTCGGTACTCTTGGAAAAACATATCCATGGAGACAAGTTGAAAAGGATGTATCGGAACAGCATGACTCTTCATGGCAGGTGTAGGCTGAGAAGCTCCAAATTTAGCACAAATGGTGCACTCTTGCACGTTATCCTTTATCTGTCGATTCATTCCAGGCCAAAATATGTCGTTTAGTCTGAGGGTTGATTCGATTTCGGAGTGAGTAGCATCTAACTTTTCGATCATGATGCGATGTAGCGACGAAGGAATCACAATTCTATCTCCTCGGAAAACTAATCGCGATTGTGAAGAGAGTTCATGACGATGTTTGAAGTACGGCTTTACTTGAGCTGGGACTGCAGCAATTCTATCGGGCCAACCTTATCTGATGTAGCTGATGACGGTTTGCAGTGCTTGATCGATGACAGTGTGTTCGATAATCTGATTGATTCGGTCGTCTGAAACACTCAGGAAGTCTCACAGATGAACATCTTCTACCTCTCCAAGTACTCTGTAGATGTTCACTTTTCGATAGTTTAACGAATCGGTAGTTAATTCTTCTGGTGCCCGGGAAATGGCGTCAGCCAAAACATTGTCCTTTCCTGTCACAAACTGCAGCTGGAAATTATATCTTTGCAAATTTAAAAACGCTGAAGCCGTCTTGTGGCCTTCATCAGCGGTTTCTTAACCTTCCGTAACTCGCGCGGTTGACTACCTGCGTCAGCACCACGCTAATGCTGAGTACAAAAAGCGAGATTTTTTCAACGTGTTGTACAAAATACAACAACGCGATCGTTCGAGGGTTAAAAACGTTTATCAATGGTTTGTGATCTGTTTTGATAACTGTTTTGGGATTTCCGATAATGATCTGATCGAACCGTTGACATGCGAAAAGGACCGCCAGTAGCTCTTTTTCAAGTTGTGCATAATTATTTTCCGTATGGGACAAAGTTCGAGACGCATAGCCAATAACCCCGTTCTCTTGATAAACGGCAACCCCAAAACCAAACGAACTGACATCACATTCAATTGTCAAGGGACTTTTGACATCGTAGTACTGCAAGGTTTTGACATTGGACAAGAGAAGTTTTACATTGTCGAACTCGGCTTGTTCAATCGCCCCCCAACAGCATTCAACTTTGTCTGAAACCAGTCGACGAAGAACATGGAGTCTTGTGCTCAGGTTTGACACAAAACGGCTAAGGTAGGTGATCATTCCTATGAAGCGAAGCAAATCTTTACGACTGGAAGGGGTGGGATCGTCGAAAGTATCCCCTCGTCCAAAAATACCAATGGTTCATTACAGCATTGATTTGCGTTGCGTAATGAACCATTACAGCACTGTTTTCAGTTTTGATCAACTTCTTGATGCTTTCTGGACGCAGTTTTGAAAAATTGTGACAACTACACAGTACAACCTGCTATGATCAGATTTTCTTAAACATAACGATGATCATCAGTGTGCAGTTTGATGCAAAAGTTTTGTTGAAAACTATCCTCAAGCGGTAATTTATGAACTTGCAAAAAACGTTGTACGCAACTCGGTGCAGAACTCGATTTTTACAGTACTCGTCGTAATTATCCAACTCGGCAAGCCTCGTTGGATAAATGTACGACTCGTGCTGTAAAAATTAAGGGTATGCGGTATGGGATTTTTTCAAAGCGAAACGAAACGAAACGATATGTGAAATTTCT
The DNA here is from genome assembly GCF_035046485.1 of Aedes albopictus. Classification (NCBI taxonomy): domain Eukaryota; kingdom Metazoa; phylum Arthropoda; class Insecta; order Diptera; family Culicidae; genus Aedes; species Aedes albopictus. Next base: position 304,520,312 of record NC_085137.1, on the reverse strand, counting down.
GATGCAATTCGGTACGAAACGAAACGAAATTCAAAAATGTTTCGTGAGATCAATACGAAATCCGAATTCACTCGGTATTTTTCGAAACGAAACGAAATTTTCGAAAAAGTTCCGCGGAATTTTGCAGTTATATCAAATTGATAAGGAAATGGATGCTGCGTGTTTGCATTTTTTTTCTAGCAGCGGTGGCGTGGTGGTGTTTCCGTTTAGTCTCATCTTCAAGACTTTATTTGCTACAGTTCCATTTATAGGTTTGTTGTTGGAACTGCCGTTTTTCTACCGTTCCTCACATCAAACCCGACATTGGATTTGTTTTCGGTAAGCTAAAATGCTAAAATAATACATTTATTAGAATAAACATATACATGAAAAATAGAATTACTCTCAAATTCGGTGATCTAATTAGGAAACACCTCCTCCCAAAACTAACAATTGAATTCCTTTTCGCATACATCTTATGCAGAATGAATGACTAGGGGTGTTCAAATATAATTTGATATGTCTAAACATTTCAGATAAGTACCCAACTTTGCGTAACAAGGGTAGAGGACCATTTGGGCCCTGGACCGATCCTGACCACTTTGAGCTGTAACTCAGCCAATATTGTACCATTTTACTAGGAGTTTTGCACATCTCATTGCGTAAAAAATCAAGTCATTTGGTTCAAATTTTCTTGAGTTAGAGCGCAAAGTGTCCAAATGATCTCAGATATTTTTTTTATATATTTAGCAACACATATTGAAAATTTCAAAATTTACACCAATAACCGAATAAGATTACACTAAAACCTCTTTTTATGCACCTTTTTTTATGCCCTGCATAAAAAGAGGGAAAGTTATTCAGAACCAATATTTTGCATAATAATATTTAATAACGCAGGGAACTATTGCAACGGCGGCCAACGGGTGTTTACATAAGAGAGCAAAGGAAGGTTACAGTTTTTGTTTTTTTTTTGTGTTTCCGAAGGTCTCATGTGCGTTACATAGGGTCCGAGTGGGTCTTAAGGGGGTTTCGGAGCCATTTCAGGATGTCTCGGAGCATTTTAGGTTGGTTTCAGTGGCGTTACGGAGGCGTTTTTGAGGGTTTTAGTTTAGGAGAATTTTTTGAGGCATTTCAGGATGTTTCAGACCATTTTCGGCGTGATTCAAAAGCGTTACGGAAGCGTTACGGAGGAATTTTCGAGGTGTTCGGAGCTTGTCAGATGCGTCACAGGGGGTCTGAGGGGGTTTAAGACGGATTTTGAAGGCATTTCAAGACGTATCAGAGCATTTTCGGTGGAATGCAGAGGCGTTACTTAAGCGTTACGAGGAGTTTTCGTGGGGTTCGGAGCCTCTCAGGTGCGTTACATGGGGTCCGAGGGGGTTTAAAGGGGATTTTGAAGGCATTTCAGGACGTTTCAGAGCATTTCTTGCGGACTTCATAGGCGTTACGAAAGCGTTATTGAAGAGTTTCGGGGGGTTTAGAGCCTCTCAGGTGCGTTACATGGGGTCGGAGGGGGTTTAAGGGGGATATTGGCGGCATTTCAGGATGTTTCAGACTATTTTTTGCGTGATTAAGAGGCGTAACGGATGAGTTTTCTGGCGGTTTAGGGCCTCTCAGGTGCATTACATGGGGTCCGGGGGGTTTAAGGGGGAGGCATTTCAAGACGTTTCAGAGCATTTTCGGCGGAATGTAGAGGCGTTACTTAAGCGTTACGAGGAGTTTTCGTGGGGTTCGGAGCCTCTCAGGTGCGTTACATGGGGTCCGATGGGGTATAAGGGGGATATTGGCGGCAATTCAGGATGTTTCAGACCATTTTCGGCATGATTAAGAGGCGTTATGCAAGCGTTACGGAGGAGTTTTCTGGGGATTTAGGGCCTCTCAGGTGCGTTACATGGGGTCCGAGGGGGTTAAGGGGAGTTTTGAAGAAATTTCAGGACGTTTCAGAGCCGGCTTCAGAAGCGTTACGGAGAAGTTTTCAGGGGTTTAGAAGCCTCTTAGGTGCGTTACATGGGATTCCCGGGGGGTTTAAGAGGTATTTTTGAGGCATTTCAGGAAGTTTCAAATCAGACTGAAATACCTTAAAACGCCCCTCAAACTTCTTGTAACGCCCTTCAAAGGCTCCTGAGATCCCTTGAATTGCCCCTTAGGACCCTTGGAATGCCCCTGGAACCCACTTAATGCTTTTGAAATATCCCATAATTCCCGGTAATCCCATGAAAACACAAAAAAAATCTTGAAAGAACACCCTTAAAAGGCTCCTCAAATCCCCCGAAACAACCCCTTAAAACGTCCCTCAAGCTCCTTGGAACCCCCTTTTTGGGCTCTCTGGGAACTTTCTGGAAACCCCCTTAGCCCCACCTCAACTGCTCAGGAGCAAGACCTGTTCTTGCGAACAAGATTCTCTAATTAAAGCTCAAACTTAATTTATGCTTAAATTTCCCTCTTTTTATGCCTTTTTTAATTTATGCACATTTTTAATTTATGCAGTCCCAGCCATGTGCATAAAAAGAGGTTCTAGTGTACTCCAATGACTCAAGATCGCACCAATGCGTTGCAACATTGTGATGATGCTATAAGATGTTCCAACTACAAATAAGCCACAATCTTCAAACCAACCGTTACCTCCACTAGATGTGTAGCTCAAAGAAATCAATTGCTTCATTAGGTGAAATCAAGAATAAACGCTGCGTATCCAAGACACCGAGAGTTCTATGCAACCTTCAAAGAAATGATAGATGATGAAATTTATCAGAAAATACCCTGTAAAACTCACAAAGAATGATTACGAAATATATGCGGTAATCATTGAAGCATCTACAAACTCGATCCGCTATCCGCAAATTACAAAAATATAAATGCAATCATCTCTAGATATAGGGCCAAAAATTCTACCAGATAAATCTGGACTCAAGATTCTACATGTTAAGCGGACCTGATACTATGGTTGATGTGCATGCCCATCTCACCGAGGATCTGGGATCAAAAAACTACTCCCAAAAAAAATCAAAAAGTGTTTTCTACCTTCAGGTCATTTGAATCGGGACAAGCCTAGGGCTGTAGCTTTATAAATCGTACATGTATAATTTGGCCAGAAAATTCTACGGGATTTCCTCTTAACGAAAGAAATAAGAGCTTAACCGTGAATAGCGTTTCGTCATACACAGGCCCGGATCAAGGATTGCCCGAGACCCGAGCGGATGCGAAGGTCCCTTGGTAATAAGCATACAAAAATTTCTTTGTTTTCAAACAGTATTTTAGCAATATGAAACATAAAGTTGATGTGTAATAACTAAAAAGGTCTTTGTAGGGGGCCTAACATGTGGGGCCCGGAACCCGAATAACCACCCCCGGCCACCCTGTTCATACACATGTAATGGTAAATCCCTTTCAAGAGTTCCACTACAAATTTAAACTATTTCAAAAACATCATTTACATAATGAACTTGTTTTCGAAATTAATCAGACATTCCGCGGAATTCCGTTTAATTTCGTCAAAATCTATTTTTTGAAGGCGAAATTTTTAGAATTTGACGAAACGAAACGAAATTCAAAATCATAAATTTCGCCTGGTTTAATTCCGTGGAATTCCGCGGAATTTCGTTTCGAGGTGTATTTGGCGAAACTTTTCGGTATACCGCATAGGGGGGGTGGGGGTAAGACGGACCGGGTGGGTAAGACGGACCACCGACTAGTTCTGTCACTTAAGAGCTAAAATTTGGCTTTCTTTTACGATTAACTGTTTCTTATTACCAGTTAACGATTATTGAACCATTCCATGAGAGAATACATATGTCAAAAGTGCAAAAAATAAACAATTGTTTACCTAGCTACACGCTTTTGTGATGGGATCTAATTTTTTGGCGGCAATAAATAAGCTTTTTTAACATTAAATTCCTAAGTTTTCGCATTTTATTTTGAGTTTCCCAGCTGTTTTAAACTGGTCCGTGCTATACACAACGAAATTCAGGTAAATTTCATAGATTATGAATAACGGTGGTGGAATTAATATTTTGCGTTGTGTGGGGGTAAGACAGTCCGCCTTAAGGGTGGGTAAGACGGACAGTGTTGTGGTTACTTTGATAATGCCATGAGAAACACATTAAAACCCACACATTGTTCATAGATTGAAATCTATGGAGTAGAAAAATGATTGTGGAAGCCGTGTAAAGCATTTCGTATTGATTTTTTGTTTAAAAATTCGTTATATTAGATGTTTTGTTGTTGGAATAGTTTGAACTTCGTAAAATTACCAGAGCATTGCATACTGTTAGGCGTTTAATAGTGTATGGAGGTTTCCAACTTACAAAATAGATTTTAATTTGCAAAAACACGTTTCGCTAAGAGATTCAAAGCCAAATTTAGATTCTACAATGATTGATCTACCGAATATAAACGGCCATAATCATCATTTAACACAATTAATGGCTTATTAGCTAATTTTCCAAACGTGTCCATCTTACCCACCCTACCGGTCCGTCTTACCCACACCGTTAAAAATCATACATTTGGAGATCACTTTTTAATTATCTCAAAAGTCATGGAAAATCAAATTTTATTGCAAAATCGGCTTGCAGACTATAAAGTACCTTAGTTGAAGTAAATAGTGTGGAGATAAAATTTTAATTATCGCATTGTTTACACTGTCAAAATAGAGTGTTTGCTAACCATGTCCGTCTTACCCCCACCCCCCCTACTTTTAGTAAAAATCGTCATTCTGCACCTTGTTGCGTAAACTACTATTTCAGATTAACCGCAGAGATAGACGGTACAACAAATCATCCCGAATAGCAGGATCTGATTGAGATATTTCCGTTTCGTCCGCTTTTTGAGTCGTCAGCCAGAAAGCGGATCAGCGTGCACACGAAATTACTGCGCAAACGCAGTCGGTGCGGTGACACGTCGGTAGTTTACTGTTTATCTATTAATTAACATATTTATTAATGAACGGTAATGCATTCCGCGTGCGTGTGCGAATATCATTTTTGCCAGACGGTTAACGATGCCCATGAGAGGCACTTACGCGCCAACCATAGCATTTGCGTTGCAATATCTATATGATATGTAGATATAAATGAACTTTTTTTTGTACGCTGGGACTTGCATGTAGTACAAGCGCCTTCGCTGACTGACGACGACCACAGTGTAACAAGTGACAGTTAAAGCGATTGTGTTTAGCAGCCGCTTTTCAAATATCCTAGAAAGATAGAAATCACCTTCCTCCGCCGAGTGAAACGTTAATGAAAAGTTTATCGACAAGCGAATTAGTTTTAGTAACTTTCCCATTGGTGTCGTGCAATAATTTATGACGCGTTTAATTAGCATGAATATGATGGAATTTGATTGGCTCAGTTAACATGCTTAACTGATTGTAAACTAGCAACATTGTAGCTGGTTGTCCTGTACGTGGTATTATCCTTTATAACGAGCAAATTGAGCTCTAATCTAAAATTAGCTGTTCGACTTGCAAAAAAAAACTTGAACGGAGTTCATTACCTTACGGATTTAACGATACCGACCTTAAGGAAAGCTCTTTAGAATCCCAGATGGCCGCCACACTGGACGACTTCTGCATCTACTCACGATTTTTAGCGCACAAATGTTATGAAAGCGCACTGGATCTTTTTGTTTTAAAACCATGGCAAGTTAGTTAACATATAAAAAATTTCACTATCGTTAGAAGTTAACATCTCGAGACTTGCGCAGGTTCTGGAGTAATCATGAACTGGGATGCCAAAACGTTTCTTCTTAATAGTAAAATAACGAATGCTTGTCCACTTAAAGAAATGGTTTAGGAATCCAAAGATGGCCGCCTTGAAATTCATTCCAATTTTCAAGACCACAAATCTGATTATCTAGCAGGCCAACAAGTGCTTTTGCCCCCTCTACATACGCGTTTCACTGCATTCTCGAGCACCGAATAGCACTTATGGACTACGACTTTGCTATGCAAAACGGTGAGTCGATAAGGAGAGCGTCCAACATAGCTCTGGTCCTGACAAGTCCTACCACCTCAGACAACCAGTGATCGTATCCCAAGTAACATTTTAAGTTTTGTTCGGCTCTATAAGAGATTTTCACGACCAAAACTTCCACTAAAACTGATTCATACATCAAAACCGGAAAATGATTCCGAAAGGTGATATCAAGATCCTCATGTGCGACTTCAACGCGAAGCTTGGTTCCGACAACTCGGGACTCATGGGACGCCATGGTCTCGGAGAAATGAGTGAAAACGGAGAGCTGTTTGCAGAGATTTGTGGCAACAATGACATGGTGATTGGGGATCGCTCTTTCCTCATCGACCAGTGCACAAAGTGACACGAGTTTCCCGTGATGGCGTCACGGAAAATCAAATCGATCACATCTGCATCAGCCGAAAATGGAGACGGAGCCTTCTTGATGTGCGGAACAAACGTAGCGCCGACATTGCGTCCAACCATCATCTCGTAATCGGTGAGATCCGGCTGCACATTTCTCGAACACATCGGGCGACGGATCAACATACTCCGACTGAAAGACGCTGCGGTAAAAAGGTCCTTCGTCGAGCAGCTACAGAACCGTGCTGCGCATATTCCGGAAGGTAGAGGCACAGACAAACAGACATATTACCATTGGCGTAACTAGAGGGGGGGCCAGGGGGGCCAGGCCCCCCCCAGAATCCGCCAGGCCCCCCCCAGAAATTTTTCATGACTTTATATATGGAAATTAGAAAAAATCTGAAAACCACTGTCGTGGTGACAAACATAGATCTATATTCTCAATTTAGTTGAAAATCGGAGTTTTCGACTAGCGAAGTTGGATTTTTCTCCAAACCCGTGCGTCGGACTTAACTTCGGAAGTGGTGCGCTGTATAGCAAACAGCTATACAGCGCACCACTTCCGAAGTTAGGTCCGACGCACGAATTTGGAGAAAAATCCAACTTCGCTAGTCGAAAATTCCGGGTTTCAACTGCACGTACAGTAACAGAAATTTATTTGGCATAATATGTGTTTAAATTTACAGTTATCGGAGACAATTCTCAACTTGTCACTCTTTACAAGATCATTGTCTAAAATGGTCTATGTAATTAGTTAGTTTTGTTTGGAAATATTATATAATCAGAATTATATAAAAAGCAATACTTTGCACATCTTCTTTTTTAAATTGCTGAGAAATTAAATCTAAATGATAATTTCCAGGAGTTCCTGGATGGGTAACTTTAAGAACCTTTGAATTTTCTAGCAGCATTACTGCAAAATATGGTTAAGTGATTCTTTATGGAAATCAAGTATCATGTGGGAAAATCATGTGGGTTGAATTTGCAATGGAACTCCAGCAAAAGTTTGTGAATTCCTAGTGAGAATAGATGTACACTGTGGTGCATAATTGATCGGACAAACGCCGATTTTCATACAAAATGGCCAAGTTTGAGATGCTGTAACTATGGTTTGCTTTGATGGATTGAGCTCAATTTTTGACACGGAACTACAAATATGCTGAATTTTGTGTATACAAAGTATAAAATGTTTTCGTTCACAGGTCTGGGCGTGGCAAGGCGTTGAAAAAATTGCAAAAGTGATCGGACAGCGGTACGCGTGTAAATCAAAGGGGTACCGCTGTCCGATCACTTTTGCAATTTTTTCAACGCCTTGCCACGCCCAGACCTGTGAACGAAAACATTTTATACTTTGTATACACAAAATTCAGCATATTTGTAGTTCCGTGTCAAAAATTGAGCTCAATCCAACAAAGCAAACCATAGCAAACAGCATCTTAAACTTGGCCATTTTGTATGAAAATCGGCGTTTGTCCGATCAATTATGCACCACAGTGTACGTAGCTGAAGCGTAAACGCGAGTGTATTCATTAAAACCATGCTGGAGGTGATTTCTAGTTGGTCACTATTAATTTCTTTTATTTTTCTTTTATTTTTATTGGGCCAGGGGTATTTTTGCATCTATCAAACAACGCACAAATTCAAATGGTCATTGAGGAAGTTTTAATATACCGTCGATGGGGGTGACAATGGGTCTGGGGGGTGAGATTGGGTCAAAACGGAAAAATATAAAATTTGAAATAGCTTATCAACTATCGCTAATTTATATTGAAAACTTTATATTATTTCAAAGAGGAGATGTTTTTACACGTCATGATGCAGATTAAAATGTTTGGCATTAATCGTTTTTTGTTAAATTTGTGGCTAAACTTATATAATGAAGCTACTAGTAAATCACTCTGAAAAAATTTCTCCTTCGGAATGTTTAACACAAGTACCTAACCCTAAATGTTCTTATAAGTGGTTAGCTGTAGGTATTACCTGGTTGATGCAATGAAAAAAACGGGCTGTTGTTGCTCTTTTTATTTTAAAAGTCGATATTTTCGACCCTATGTCTAAATATCAAGAATGGGGGTGAGATTGGGTCAAGCAAATTATCGAGTGCACATAAACTTAACTAAAAATTCAACTAGTTTTCCAGTCCCCATTTGACGTTAGAGTGGTGCCATGTTACCGTGTCTTCATAAAAGCACGTTTTTTTTCGAAAATAGTGTCATATAAGGATCTTTCATAAAATACATAGAAAATACTGAAGAAAGAAGAATAAGTCTATCGTTTTGCTAGGACTAAAAAAAAATTATTCAAAAATCTTTTTAAATGTTATTGCGGGACAGGTTCTAATAATGTGAAATGTTGTGTAACATAATATTTGATCGACCCTCTATCTTGAGATGGAGTGATTTGCTTTGGCTATATAGAGGCCAACGATCATGTACGTTAGAGTTTATAACGGAGGGTTGGGTTAAACATGTCTTATGCAGTATACTAAAAATATATTTTTTTAATCAATCTTTCAATGCGCCCCTCCCTCATTGCAATCCCCCCCCCCCTCCTCTCATGGAGGTTGAAACTTTAAATGAGGATGATTATGGTGGCTAAAAATGGCGATACAACATGCAAACGTTATTTTCTCAAATTTCAACCATTTTTTCGGATGTATTAGCCCTTTTGTAACCGGTGGTTCCATAGTTTCTTGCTGGCTCCACCATCAATCCTTATTCTCCTCCCGAACCCCAATATACCCTTTTGAAAAGTACCACTAGGAACTAATCGAACTCACTATAGTCGATACGTCGCGAGTGAGTGAGCGTTCCGCTTTCCAATCATGCCAGGTCAGAGTGTGTCAAAACCTGAGTAGTGTGAACAAGGCCTAAAAATATTTACTAGACCGATTCTTGTACCAACCCACAGATGGTGCACCGATAGATCATGGTTGCCAAAATGCAGCATAAAAGCATAGTGGTCAAATACCACCTTAAATATGAAAACGGATTTCTTATAAAAGGCTGTATTTGACCAAAATCTTTCTCTTTGTCCACGATTGATCCTCGAACAGTGCAGTGCGCGTGCCTAGATCTTTTCTTGAGGTCAGAACAATAGAATCTCGTGAAGTGAAAGTTGCATTAATTCTTGGTTTTCTTTTCTTAAAATAGGATTAAAAAGTACAAGCACAAGTGTTAGTAAAAGTAAAAACTACTGTGTAAATGTCAAAACTACTGTGTTAAATGTAAAAATCAAAAATGGTTAGTGTGAGCAAAATGAAAAATTATAACCTAAAACTAATTGATTAAAAACTTATAGCTACGAACAGTTAGACAAAGGACAACAAAAGAACGAAACACAAGAACAGTTTAAAACAAGAAAAAGGTAAATTTTCAGTGTACAACTGTGCCAACAGATGTAAAGGCTAGGAATGACGTCACGGGTGATTAATGTGGTGGTCAGGTCCAGCGAAAAGGGCCTTTTTCTTTTCTATGTCTTTCTCCAAGACAGAGCTCCAGATCTTCCGGACGGACCGGCTCCGTCAAGGACGAGCGTCGTTGGCCACCTGTACTTGGCGGCATCATTCTCCAACCGCCATTTTGAAAACCCGGTCAACGTCAGAAACCTATTGTTTGATATGGAACACTCTGCGGAGAGCTCAGGCTACAGTGCTTTGGGAAACGGCCGAATTCTCCGCCGTCCAACCGCCCGAATTTCTCCGTTCCTAGGTTTGGAACTCAGATGGTCGAAGCTTTATCGGAAACCATCCGTCTACCATCAACTCCGCCGGCCCAGGGCCGGATCACATCTAAAGGCGAACATAACCTCGAACCCCACCGGCAGAAGGCCGGTAAGCCAGCTATGTAACCCACACTCCGGATCTGCTGCAGCGCACAAGTAAGAACCCCACCCCATGTGACGTCATAGAATACTATGTTAATAAAATTGTAAATACGTATTAGCCTCAGCGTTAGCTTATTTAAGAAAGCAGCCCTGGGTTATATAAGTTTCACTTCTTACCATATTCGTTTTGGTCCAGCTTGGGACATTCATTACTTTGGCTTTCATGCAGTATTAGTTATCTGTGCTTCTACAACAGCAACTTCTTTGGGCATGGTTTTCACCATCCGTTCCTGCTCGAATTGATACGGCTCCACGGTTTGTGTATGAGGAAAGTAAGTTTCGAACGACCCTGAAATCCCACCCGATGAGCAAGCACGTTACAATTGGCGCCCAACAAAAATTTCGTCATATACCTCATATGCCTCCAAACTTCCCGGAAGGGGAGGTGAAAACAGAGCCCTGTTTTGATTTTCTCTTCGTTCTTCTAACGAAGGTTATTCGAGTACTACAGATTTTGTCCGAAATATACTAGAATGTCCGCTTATCTTTGACCGAAATCGGGATTCTAATCGTACTCTTCAAAATGTAAATAGTTCAGTTAATTTAGAAACTTTTCAATTATGCATGTGAATGTGTTAGTAAATAAGGCATGAATCGCGCGCGAAATGTATATAGAATAATCAATTTAGAAAATTACAACACGCTTGCTTTGAAATAGTTTTGTTCAATGTGTATCATCATTTAGAATTTTCGAATACGCGAGATTATTAGGCGTTTTTTAAATTTATTTCCAAATTTATTGAAAATTTCCGGATTTTAGACGAATCCGTGAACTAAAAAATGAATCCGAACTGAATGATGACCGCGATGCAAAAATTAGATTGGGAACATCTGTTCCGAAGACGAACCGTAGAAACAACCACGCGAACTCAGCCACGATTGACGAATAATGCGATGTTTGACGATAGAACCCGAAAATCCGATTTCCAGTATTCTTGGAACAAGATTCCAAGATCAATTCAAGATTCTAACGCGAACAGAATAAGGAAGAACACCGGCAGTTCTTCGAGACTATCTGTCACCGTAAGGCAGGAAGTCCCCCGGTTGAATTACGGACGAGGTCTAACACAATTAGAATATCAAAATGAAAACGAAAAGAATCGTCGCGAAAACATCGTTAAAAAGGAGCCAGGCCGAAACTTTGTGCCTGTCTAGTATCGAAATGAGGGAGATACTCACCTCAATTATCCGCGAAACTTCGTATACGCGACGACAGTAATCCCGATCAAAACGTACATCCTACTCAGCCTAAAACAGCTAATTGAATGCAAGAATGATCACCGTTGTTTTCATTGAAAAACAGGTGAAAGACCGAAGGCACTACGAAAACATTCCCACAATCAGAAGAACTCCCACCCACTCCAAACATAATATATTTCATGTTTCCTTTTTCTCCTACAAAGATAGCGAGAGTAAATCAAATTTTCTGCTCGGGTCTCCAAGAGGAACCTGAGGTAATCAGCGGTGAAGACCGTCAAACTTGTTGGTAGATTCCTCGTACATGTGCATGTTCGATGCGATTGGTACGAGATCTATGTAGTTGTCCTCGACCGGGACCAGTAAAGCGGAAGCGATCTGGCGATTCTATATATCCCGGCAGGATACGATTCTGGACGAACGTAGTCCAACCCTAGAATCATGATTCAAAATGTTAATGAATATCTTCAAATTAGTCGTTCAAGAATTGAACACTTACCATTCATAAAGGTCCGGACCCCTCATTCAAGAGATTGCCTGATTGATAAATCCTAAGAGGTAAACAAAGAATTTGATGTAATGTTTATAAACACCTGATTTGCAGGGAAAAATCCCAAAATTTCCTTCGCTAGATAAACTTCTTAGCCTCGCTGATTCGTAAACAGAAAAATGAAAAGTAGACCGATTAGTGATTCCGAAATCACGATAGGATATGCGCACATCCTAGTATTTGAGAAATTTCTGTAGCGGACAAGATTTTGTGGGTGAAAATACCCCAAAAGCGCGATTAAATCGTTAATGAGCATTAGATACGAGGGACTCGCGAACCTTTGTAATCTGATATGCTTAGAAATGTAAACATAAACATTCAAGATGTGTCGTCAATGAGATGACAGTTCTCAATACCGTGTACCGTGTATAGGTGAGAGTTTACTCACGATGAGTATCGTTTCTTCTCGCATTGGCGATGAAGGTGAATAGAATATTCCAATAGAAGGGCACAAATAAATTTTTGATTCACCATGATCAGGAATTGATCTTTGGTTGAAGTTGATTATTGAACCCGACAAACGTTACATTCAAAATGAAAATCTTCATTTTGAAGGAGGAACGATGGGGTAATGTAACCGGTGGTTCCATAGTTTCTTGCTGGCTCCACCATCAATCCTTATTCTCCTCCCGAACCCCAATATACCCTTTTGAAAAGTACCACTAGGAACTAATCGAACTCACTATAGTCGATACGTCGCGAGTGAGTGAGCGTTCCGCTTTCCAATCATGCCAGGTCAGAGTGTGTCAAAACCTGAGTAGTGTGAACAAGGCCTAAAAATATTTACTAGACCGATTCTTGTACCAACCCACAGATGGTGCACCGATAGATCATGGTTGCCAAAATGCAGCATAAAAGCATAGTGGTCAAATACCACCTTAAATATGAAAACGGATTTCTTATAAAAGGCTGTATTTGACCAAAATCTTTCTCTTTGTCCACGATTGATCCTCGAACAGTGCAGTGCGCGTGCCTAGATCTTTTCTTGAGGTCAGAACAATAGAATCTCGTGAAGTGAAAGTTGTATTAATTCTTGGTTTTCTTTTCTTAAAATAGGATTAAAAAGTACAAGCACAAGTGTTAGTAAAAGTAAAAACTACTGTGTAAATGTCAAAACTACTGTGTTAAATGTAAAAATCAAAAATGGTTAGTGTGAGCAAAATGAAAAATTATAACCTAAAACTAATTGATTAAAAACTTATAGCTACGAACAGTTAGACAAAGGACAACAAAAGAACGAAACACAAGAACAGTTTAAAACAAGAAAAAGGTAAATTTTCAGTGTACAACTGTGCCAACAGATGTAAAGGCTAGGAATGACGTCACGGGTGATTAATGTGGTGGTCAGGTCCAGCGAAAAGGGCCTTTTTCTTTTCTATGTCTTTCTCCAAGACAGAGCTCCAGATCTTCCGGACGGACCGGCTCCGTCAAGGACGAGCGTCGTTGGCCACCTGTACTTGGCGGCATCATTCTCCAACCGCCATTTTGAAAACCCGGTCAACGTCAGAAACCTATTGTTTGATATGGAACACTCTGCGGAGAGCTCAGGCTACAGTGCTTTGGGAAACGGCCGAATTCTCCGCCGTCCAACCGCCCGAATTTCTCCGTTCCTAGGTTTGGAACTCAGATGGTCGAAGCTTTATCGGAAACCATCCGTCTACCATCAACTCCGCCGGCCCAGGGCCGGATCACATCTAAAGGCGAACATAACCTCGAACCCCACCGGCAGAAGGCCGGTAAGCCAGCTATGTAACCCACACTCCGGATCTGCTGCAGCGCACAAGTAAGAACCCCACCCCATGTGACGTCATAGAATACTATGTTAATAAAATTGTAAATACGTATTAGCCTCAGCGTTAGCTTATTTAAGAAAGCAGCCCTGGGTTATATAAGTTTCACTTCTTACCATATTCGTTTTGGTCCAGCTTGGGACATTCATTACTTTGGCTTTCATGCAGTATTAGTTATCTGTGCTTCTACAACAGCAACTTCTTTGGGCATGGTTTTCACCATCCGTTCCTGCTCGAATTGATACGGCTCCACGGTTTGTGTATGAGGAAAGTAAGTTTCGAACGACCCTGAAATCCCACCCGATGAGCAAGCACGTTACACTTTTAGGCGGATTAACCATCTTTTAAAATTACCTAAGTCTTAATTCGCAATGATTACATCGTATTTCAAGTAGCTTTACTAGATATGATCAATAAAATTAACTTATATTTTTGAATAGGCGATTTTGAATACTTTGACCCATTCTCACCCCCTCTAAGGGGTGAGATTGGGTCAATTTTCAATCATTTGTAGTTTAGTAAGCAATTCATTTAATGTGATACTTTCTTGCTAAACTATCATAACCACATAGAAGAGTATACATACCAAATAAAAAGTTATTCTGACTTCAATTGCATTTGTTATTTAACAAACAATCTTTAAGTATCCTTTTTTGACCCATTCTCACCCCCAACGACGGTATTTAAAAGCTGGTGCTGCAAGATGTAATCGTAAGTTTGAAGGTATTCATGATTGGACTTGTGAAAGACTTGGTATTCATGAGATAATTGTGAAAGAATTCCTTTTTGACTTCTTGGAGAATTTCTTGGCTTCTATGTCCCTCTAAAATTATCTAAAAGAATTTCAATACAAATCGCTGAAGGAATTCCTCTAGAAATCCTTCAAATTATTCAAAAATCTACAAGTAATCCTAAAAAAACCTGGGGTTAATCCCTGAAAAACATTATGAACGGAATACTGTAATTTTTTAACTAACCGCTGAAGAAATTTTTAAAAAAATCCCGAGAGAAATTCCGGAAGAAATCATTACAAGAATTCTCGGAGCAATACCTGCAGGAATCCCTGGATTAATTTGTGAAAGTGTACCTGGAGGAATCCCTGGATGAATTCCTGGAGGAATCCGAAAAGCAATTATGCTAGGAATTTCAGGAAAAAAATCTGAAGAATCCGCATCAGAAATCCCTGTAGAAATTACTAGAAAAATTTTTAGATGAATCCTTGGAGGAATTTCTGGATGCATTCCTGGAGGAATCCTTAGAGGAATTCTTCAAGAAATCACAGGAGGAGTCCCTAGATGTATTTCTGGAGGATATCCGGGAGAACCTTCTGGAAAAATTCCATGCGGAATCTCTGGAAAAGTTCCTGGACTAATGCCTGGAGCATTAGGGGATTTTTTATTATCGTAAAAATTGGTATGAAGTTTCTGAAGGTTAATGAAATTAGGTAGGGATCATATATATTTGAAAAACTAAATTGAAAAAAATCAGGGTCGCCTAATTTTCCGGAAAACTCCAGTGAAAATCAAACATTTTCCACAGACACCACCTACTTTGAAAAATCATAGAACGAAGCAACATAGGCACATTTTTTGTGAAATCATAAGCAAATTTTCTCAGCAATTCCAAGATGGATTTCTGGAGGAAGTCCTAGAAAATTTTTTGGACAAATTCCTGGCGGATTCCCTGGAAAAGTTAATGGATTGATTGATTGATTTGTCTTTTTTAAAGAGACTTTCAGCCCTTGGCCCCAAAGTTATTGGATAAATTTCTGAAAGAGGCATCCCTGGAGAAGTTCCTGGAGTAATGCCTGGAGCATTAGAGAAATTTCTGATGAAATTCCAAGATAAATTTCTAGAAGAATTCCCAGAGGAATTTCTGGAGGAATTCCAGCAGGAACTCTTGGAGGAATCTCACGGAAGAATCCTTAGAGGAATCCCTGCAGGAATTTCTGGCATATTCTTGGAGGAATTCCTGGTGGAATTTCTAGAAGAACCCGTGAAATAACTACTGGACGGATTTCTAGAGGAATCCGTGGAGTTGAAATTCATGGATTTATTCCTAGAGGAAACCTGAAAGAATTTCCGGAGGAATCCCTTGGAAAAATTCCTATAGAATTTCCTGAAGAATCTCCTGAAAGAATATCGGAAGCAATCTCTAAAGGATTTCCTGCAGAAATTTCTGGAGGAATGCTACAGGAATTTCCGAAGAAAATCCTGGAGGGATTCCTGGATCAATTTCTGAAGAAATTCCTGTAGGAATATCTGAAGAAATACCTACGGTAAATCTTGGTGGAATTTCTTGAGGAGCCCCTGGAGACACTGCGGTAGTAATTTCTGAGGAATTCCCAGAGGAATTCCTGAAGGAATTCCTATACGAATTCCTGAAGGACTTTCTGAAGGAATTCCTGGAGTATTTCTGAAGAAACCTCATAAAGAATTCCCGCAAAATTTCTTAGAGAAAATTCTACAAAAATTATTGAAGGAATCCCTGGAGATATTCTTGGAAAAAAACCCTGGAGAAATCCCTGAAACAAATTTCTGGAGGAACCTTAGGAAGGATTCCTGGAGGAACTTCCGGACAAGTTCCAGGTGGAATTTCAGGAGAAATTTCTGGACAAATCTTTATAGAAAATCTTGGGGAAATTCAATGGAACTATTCATGGATGAATTCCAGGAGGAATCCCTTAATCAATTCTTTGAGGAATCCTTCAATGAATTCCTGGAAGAATCTGTAGAGGAATTCTGGAAGGAATCCATGGAGAAATTTCTGAATATATTCATAGAGAAATTCCTAAAGAAATTCCTAGAGAAATTCCTAGAGGAATTCTGAGAGGAATTTCTAATGGAGTTCCAGGAGATATTTCTAAACAGTATGAACTGGGGGGTTTTCTCTCGGTTGGAGTAGTGATCTGTACTCTACGATGGTCACGATACAAGAGAGCTGATCGCTCCGTTTATTCAAGTTTTATACGATTCATCGAACACTTTACTTTGTTATGGTGGTATTACATTATAACAGTCCGAGACCTGTCAACTGGTGTTGCACTGAACTAAACCGATTAGTTAATTCTGAATGGATATTACACTCCTTATCCCTTAAAATTAAGTAAACTGTTTCAGAGTAGATCACAAGCAATCTTAGGAAATATATTTAATTCAACTTGAAAATACGAGTTTGATAGCAACAACACCTTACTTATAAGAAAAAACTTGGATGATTTCACTGAAAATATGTTTAGGAATAGTATACAAAATCTTCATGCATCTTGGACTTCTTCTTTCTTCTGGATCTCCTTAGTTCACTATTCGAATGCGTCGGCTGCAGAACGCTTGGATGTACTTCGCTTATTGACGGACTTGGAGTGACGCTATCAGGTTCGCTCAGATCGGGAAACTCGGATTCCGAATTCTCAATGTCCTCCATATCCTTGAATGATCGTTTGGTTCCTCGTGGTGTTCTCATATCGGCCAACCGAAGCTGGATGTTCCGCCTGTGTTCGGTTCTATTGGCCGGTCCCGGTCTTATCTGCCCCCTGTGGGCCGAGATTAGATTCGCTCCGATTGCTATCTGAAAAATATTGAGAGAGATTTGTTTAATAAATACTCCCTCAATCCATTTTTCAATACTATTGGGATTATAGTTTCTGTAGTAAACCTTGTCTCCATGAACTAACTTTTTCAGTGGATCTTTCTTAACGTTATCAACATTACTCTTTAACCAAATATACTATATTAATAATATAACTCACTTCCAGCTATTTCTGGCGACCCTTTATCATGTGCTTGTGGCGCCGCTTGTGACGAACGTGGCAACTATTACACTCTAAAAACGAATGCCCTTAGGAAATACACACGCTGTCAACATTAATGAACTAGGGATGTCAATAATATCTTCAGTTATCGATAAATAATATTAAAATGTTTAGGGTTTAAATAAACAAATCATATTCTTTGCGTATTAGTCTTTGCACACAATATACTTTAAGTCAAAATGAATCAACAAGTATCCCCATTAGCTATAGCAATTTGACCAAAATATTTCACTTATCGGTACTTCCAAAACAAATATGCTCCTGAAAAAAGAATGATATTTGCGAAACGTCAAATTGCGCATGTTCCATCACTGATACACGACAGTTACAAAATATAAACTTAATATTTGCTTTGTCCAATATCATAATTTTGTTTGTGCAAATTGAATCTTGTACATCCCTAAATATGATTGACGACCATAACAATAATGGAAATGTCATGGAGACACGGTTAAACATATTTAGCAAATATTTGGTTTAATTTAAGGTTGATTGCCACGTTTGACGCTAGATGGTGCTGTAAGCTGTTCGCCAATTCAATGTATGGGGAACGCGGAAGTGAATCATATTGTTTATATAATATATTTGCTTTAACGGTTCTTCCACTTTTGTTACCGCATGACGTTTTTTTAAGCTTGACTTAGGGTTTATCAAATCAATGAGGGTTTTGGGCTTATATGCGAACACCTTGTCTGCAGGATGGGTACCCTCAGACGTCAGACAGCTATTGCGATAGTTAAAGAGAAAGTAATCCAACCTGTCTTGAAAACCCCATGTTCTCATTTCAGGATCCACGAGAAATTTCTTTAAAACTTCTTTCGCTACCCTAACCAACCTTTCTGCCTGTCCATTACTTTGTGGGTGGTAGGGAGGACTCTTCATAACCTCAACGCCTTGTCTTTCAAGAAAACTGATAAACTGTTTTGAATTGAATGGTGGGCCGTTATCAGTTACCAAAATGTCTGGCAGTCCAAATCTTGCAAAAAAATTAGTCAACTTCCTGATCACCTTTGCAGCGTCTGTGCCAAATCTTATCCAATATATTTCAAGCCACTTTGAATGACTATCGATAATCAGGAACAAGGTCTGCTTTTCAAAAAAGAAGAAATCCGCGTGTACGCGCCCAAAAGGGCGATCCGAAGGAGCCCATTTAGACGTTATATTTTTCCCAGGAACTACTGCCATTTTCAAACAAGTGGTGCATTGTTTTACATAGTCCTCAATATCGGAATTGATTCCGAACCAATAAACTGTTCGGCGCGCTTCCTGTTTCATTTTGATTACACCTGCATGGTTGGCGTGCAGGATTTTTAAGATCTTCGTCTGCAGTACTTTTGGAACAATTACTCGATCCTGAAATAACAAACACCCATCTACCTCCTCTAATCCTTGATGGTGTGAGTAAATATCTCTAAAACATTTGTCCACCCTACTCGGCCAACCATGCTGTAGAAACGAGTAGGCTCAGTGTACCAGTTATGGCTATAGTACCTCAAATTCGCCATAGTTGATTTTCAAGCTTTAATGATGAAAATCAACATGAAAAAATATGTAAACAATAGATCACGTTCATAAAAGATGATTGCACTCATTCAAATTTCACATTTTGCTGAAATTATGATAGAAATAAATCATTTTCTTTAAAATGTCGGCTTCCTTGCACCCTATTTCGCCATAGTGTACCAGTTATGGCAAATCCCATGAGGAATGCATGTAAATAGTGCGAAGTGGAACCGAAATTAAAAAGTATGTCCATAACTGGTACAGGGTTCCTATCATTGGCACACGCCGTAATAAATAGTAAAAGTGGGTTTGGCTCAGATTTTATATTTTTCCTGTAAAGTATGAAAACAAATCTATCATTTGACATATCGACAACATTCGTCGGTCTTCTTCTTATTTTTATAGAAGTAGTTTTCCTTAGGTAGTGCGATAACTGGTACAGGCACCCTATATTTGTTGAAGAAATGTGTCATTTTTCGTTTCAGCAGCTACCAAACTATGGTTCAAAGGAAAATTATCAGAAAAATTCAAACTTTTAACGTAATGTTTTTCCAACTTTTTTGGGACTTCCTCCATCATTGGGAACCTGGAGCAGAAATCTGCGTTGCTCATACGCTCAGATGGTCTATAGAATATCTCGTAATCATAAATGGATAACTCCATAATGTACCTTTGCAGTCGTGTGACGAATATTGAATTTTTCCCAGGCTTACCAAGGATACCCAACAGAGGCTTATGGTCTGTGTAGATTAAAAATTTTTGACCATAACGAAATTTATGAAATTTCTTAACTGTCGTTACTACCGCAAGTGCCTCCAAATGAAGGATGGGGTATTTTTTTTGAGCCGAGTTCAAAGAGAAAGAGGTGAAAGATATTGGCCTTTCAGCACCTTTAATTACGTGAGAAATAACACCTCCTAAGCCGTAAGACGAGGCATCTGTACAGACAATTATCGGCTTTTTCGGGTCGTAAAATGTTAACAATTTTCCAGTAAGCAGTTGTTTTTTGCAGTCCTTGAATGCTTTGTCACATTTCTCATCCCACACATATTTAACGTCTTTCTTTAGCAAATTATATAGCGGATTCAAAAAGGTTGATAAATTAGGTAAAAACTTGTTGTAGTAGTTGATTAATCCTAAAAAAGCTTTAAGCTTGTTTACATTGTCAGGTGTTTCAGCTTGCTGTATAGTAGCGACTTTTTCAGGATTAGGTTGAAGGCCATCTTGTGAAAGAATATGCCCTAAAAATGGTAGTGTGCTAACAAAAAATTTAC
Source organism: Aedes albopictus (assembly GCF_035046485.1). Classification (NCBI taxonomy): domain Eukaryota; kingdom Metazoa; phylum Arthropoda; class Insecta; order Diptera; family Culicidae; genus Aedes; species Aedes albopictus. The sequence continues at coordinate 304,500,003 of NC_085137.1, read as the reverse complement.
ATTTCTTATAATTTACTTTAATGTTAGCCTTAGCCAACCGATCAAGAACTTAAGCCAACTTGTTTTTGCAGTCTTCGTAATCTTTTCCAGCAATCAACACATCGTCAAGATAACATGACACAAATTCAAGTCCATGTAAAACTGTATCCATGACTTGCTGGAATATAGCCGCACTGGATGAGGCTCCCTGTGGAAGTCTATTATAAGAATAGAGCCCCTTTGGCGTGTTGATAACAACGAACTTCCTAGACTTTTTTGAAAGATTTAGTTGAGTGTAGGCAGTTGCAAGGTCTAAAGAGCAAAATATTTTACAACCTGCTAGAGATGCAAACACATCTTGTGCAGTAGGCAATGGGTACACGTTTGGAATTATAACCTTGTTAATTGACACTTTACAATCTATTACAAGACGAATATCTCCATCCTTTTTTATCACAACCACTACCGGCGAAGCCCAAAGACTCGTTTTAATTGGGGTTATAATTCCGTCTCGTTCCAACGATTCCAAATGATCCATCACTTTCTCTTTCAATCGATATGGTACATCATACGCTTTACGAAATATAGGTGATTCTTCTTTGAGTACTAAATCAGCCTCAAACCCTTTAATAGGTGTAGAAAAATCCTTGTCAAAAACACTTTTATACTTGGACTTGATTTCATTTGTAAAAAAATCGCTTCCAGTTGAGCCAGGAATATTCTTGATCATCAATGAGTTTGAAAAAACAAGTTCTCCAATTGTCAAAAAACATATCTAGCCAATCACGTCCAATGAGGGGGTCAAAACGATGATCATTATCCAGTACAACTAAATCTAATTGAAACTTCCTAAAATTTAACGTAACATACACTGAAATAATGCCAAGAACTTCAAGACTAGATCCATTTACTACCAATAATCTTTTTTTGCTTCCTTTCAACGGTTTTTCATTGAAAAACTTCAAATAGTCCGACTTGCAGATAACAGAGACAGCTGATCCACTATCCACCTCCATTTTATACATCTTTCCACTAATTTCAACATCCAGGAGACAAGGTTCACTGATTTTATTGATGGTTCTAATCATCATGCATGGATAGTCACCTGAGCTGTCGCTGTCACTGCTGTAGTCGACCCGCAATCTCTTGAAATAATCGTGTACATTGTCTCGAGCTTCGTCGTGTTTGGTAGCCTCTCCTACAAATTTTACTGAGCTTCTTTGAGAATTTTTATACTTGTAGCAATGTTTTTGAATGTGCCCACGAATTTTACAAAAATGGCAAACAAAATTGGCATATCGTCCTTTACCAGACGACATTTGTCCTGAACTCGGGCCTGAACGAGACCTGCTTCTTTCATATCTCTCATGTTGCATCCTATAATCACGATTTCTACTTCTTTCTCGTCCACGGTATTCTCTTCCATGCCCGCCATAGTTACGATTCCTTCCAAGCCGATACTTCACCGAGTTGATATTTGCCGAACCATCGTTAATGGCATCCGCCTGATTTACCGCTATTTCACTGCTTTTGATAATCCTCTCTGTTGTTCTCAATGTTATTTTTTTTTATCTAGTTCATTTATTTAAGGCTCAATCGCGTATAACGCTTTACGGAGCCGAGGATCTTTCTTTGTACTTAATAGTATACATTATACAGAGTCATAACTTTTTCATGATATCTGTTAGTATTGGGTGGAAGCCAGGGTACTCGTGGCAGCTCGAGGTTAGAAGGTCACATTTTGAGGGATGGATAGGGTAAGGATTGGGCCAAAGGTTTCACTGCTGCTCATCCGGGGGTGAATCGCATCTTGCTAGCGTATTCGGTGCCTTGTGGTGATGGTACCAACTTGTTGTGGGACTTGGTCTTCCGGATGGCCAGGAGCAGCTTGGTAACACAAAGAGGACAAAACAGAGAAAAAAAAAACTGGAGAAGAAAACACAAGCGAATTAAACTTTTATACCAGCAGAGCGAAGAAAGTCGAAAATACATCCCATGTATGTGACATCGCGGGTCCCCAACACATCTCTCACAAGAACAAAGGGTTGTCTACCTCGGGCCTCAAGGGTATCCAATAGTAGCGCTCTGGAGGCGTCATTATCCGGGCATTGCCAAACTACGTGGTCGATGTCATCATAACCGGAACCGCACTTAGTACAAACATTGCTCAACGCGAGGTTAATCCTGTGTAAATGCGCGTCTAGCGAGTAATGGTTGGACATAAGTCTTGACATAACGCGAATGAAATTGCGACTTACATCCAGACCATACCACCACACTCGCAAAGAAACATTAGGAATAATGGAATGTAACCACCGTCCCAGCTGGCCATCTCGCCAATCATTTTGCCAACTTTGAAGAGAACTCTGGCGAACAAAATGGAAAAATTCATCATGTGAAATTCTTCTATCATAGATCTCACCTTCCTGTGCGCCCACCTTTGCGAGAGAGTCCGCCTTCTCATTGCCATAAATTGAGCAATGTGAGGGGACCCATACAAAGGTAATCTTGTATGATCTTTCGACCAGTGCACCCATCTGCTCCCTTATTTTTGTAAGAAAGTAAGATGGATGTTTTACAGGTTTCATCGACCGGAGTGCCTCAATCGAACTAAGGCTATCCGAGAAGATGAAGAAATGGTCTACGGGCATGTTTGAAATCATCCCCAAAGCGAAATTGATTGCTGCCAGCTCAGCAACATAAACCGAACAAGGTTCCTGAAGTTTGCGGAAGGCGGTGAAATTTTCATTGAAAACACCGAAACCAGTGGATCCATTTATGCGAGACCCATCAGTGAAGAATCTCTTACAGGAATTGACATTTTGGTACTTTTCGTTAAAAATGCGAGGAATAGATATACATCGAAGTTGATCTGGTATTCCATGAACAGCTTGCTTCATGGACAGATCGTATTTAACAGAGGTACTGCCATTAGTGAAGTGTACACGGGGAGGATTATAACTTGGTAGGCTTATGTCAGATGACATGTATAACAGATAAATTCTCATGAATTTTGATTGAGTGTTCAGACTGAGCATTTCTTCGAAGTTTTTGATGACAAGTGTGCTGCTCACTCCACACTTGATAAGTAACCTTAGCGAGAGCTCCCAGAATCGGTTCTGGAGAGGTTTTACCCCTGCCAGGACCTCTAGGCTCGCGTTATGCGTTGAGTGCATGCAGCCGAGAGCAATACGCAAACAACGGTATTGAATTCGTTCCAACTTTATTAGGTGGCAGTTTGCTGCTGAGTGGAAACAGAAAGAGCCATACTCAATAACAGAGAGAATAGTCGTTTTGTAAAGTTTTATGAGGTCTTCCGGGTGAGCACCCCACCATGTTCCGGTAATTGTGCGTAGAAAATTGATCCTTTGTTGACATTTTTGCACCAAATACTTGATTTGGGTACCCCAAGTGCCTTTTGAATCAAACCAGACCCCAAGGTACTTCGAAGTCAAAGACTGGTCGATTTCTATTCCCAAAAGATTGAGTTTCAGTTGGGCTGGGTTCCGCTTTCTAGAAAACACAACCAATTGAGTTTTTTGCGGAGCAAACTCGATCCCTAAATCTCTTGCCCAGATTGACAGATTATTTAGAGAATTTTGCAATGGTCTTTGCAACATTTCTGCATGTGGGCCTTTTAGAGAAACCACAGCATCATCTGCAAGTTGTCTTAGCGTGCATTGTCCTTCCAAGCAACTATCAATGTCTTTCACGTAAAAATTATAAAGCAAGGGACTTAAACATGAGCCTTGGGGTAGACCCATGTAACTAATTCTGGAAGTTGTCAGTTGTCCGAGATTGAAACTCATATGTTTTTCTGACAACAAATTATACAAGAAATTATTTAAAATTCCTGGAAGTCCACTATTGTGCAGTTTTTCTGACAATATGCCTATGGAAACTGAGTCAAAGGCGCCCTTAATATCCAAGAAAACTGAAGCCAGTTGCTCCTTTTCCGCAAAGGCCAGTTGAATATCTGTTGAAAGCAACGCTAGACAATCGTTTGTTCCTTTGCCCTTGCGAAACCCGAACTGTGTATTTGAAAGCAAATCATTCGATTCAACCCAATGGTCGAGTCGCGATAGGATCATTTTTTCCAACAATTTCCTTAAACATGATAACATAGCAATTGGGCGGTATGAATTATGATCAGACGCTGGTTTACCAGGCTTTTGAATAGCTATTACTTTGACCTGTCTCCATTCTAGCGGAACAATGTTGTTCTCCATGAATGAGTTGAACAGATCCAGTAGTCGTCTTTTCGCGATATCTGGGAGATTCTTAAGAAGATTGAACTTGATCATATCGCGTCCCGGAGCAAAATTGTTTGATGAAAGAAGAGCCATAGATAGTTCCAGCATAGTGAAGGGTCTGTCCAGAGAACTGTCTCTTGGGGATGTTTCCCAAGAAATCGGTTGTGCTGGAACTGAGTCTGGGCAGACCTTTTTCGCGAAGCTGAATATCCAACGGTTGGAGTATTCGTCACTCTCATTAGAAGAAGAGTGGTTTCGCATGTTGCGAGCCACTCTCCAAAGCGTTGTCATTGAAGTTTCTCTTGAGAGACCTGTAGTATCGTAGAATATGTGGTAGGCCATGGATTCGAGAGAAGAGAACTGAGAGTAGAGTAGTCAGGACAGGTAATGAACCAGTGAATACACAGCGTGTGATCTAATTATTATTCCTATAAATAATCCGTCTATAAAATCCGAATTACTCACAATATTACATTGGCGACGAGGAGAAAATGTAAGTAATTTTTGTATTATTCAGTTCGTGAAAAATAAAACGTTAAAGCCACACATCATTTTGTTGAATCTGCCGAAAAATTGTTGTTTGCTGATTCGGCAGCGAAAAAATACCATGGCAACCATGGTGACATATTGAATGAAACTTGCATCGAACTTTTGCATCAAAGTTTGGGATAAAGCTCTTGGATAAACTTTTGTCAATGAAGGTAACGGGGTAACATAGTAACGTACCAAAGAAGATGACAAAATGGAACTGTCAAAATAGTTCACTGTCCTAGGAGTGAAAGAAAGCAGAAGTTCTGAAAAACAATTTATTGAATGGGGTTTACGTGTACAGTGTTTTCAATGGAAAGGATAATGAATGGAACAGAAAACAGTGAGAAAATGAGTGACTGATTAGTGCTGCAACAGCTGATGATTGGCTAAAAAAAGGTAAGCTCGGAAGACTAATTACAAACGGCAAAGAGGAAATAAACATTTGTTATTGTTGTTTTTGTTCGTAGTTTTTTTTTTAATCATGATTGGAATAGCTGATGGGTTGTAGAAACCAGATAAGTGTGGATTCTCTTTGAGTTATAAATAAATAATAATGGACTGCACCTAAATGTACTTTGCAATACAAGTAATTTCTCTGATAGAGAATATTGTAGCAAGTTAATGAGATTTGTGACGGAATCGTCAAACGACTTGGCTCAAGTGGCGGTATCGTCAAAGGCGGAATCACATAAACGCATAACTGGCGGAATCGTCATATTTGTAATACTTTATAAGTATTCTAGTTTTTTTCCTATACAGAAAATGGGTTGGGATCGTCAACATGAATTTGATCAAAATACAAGTGGCGGATTCGTTATATAAAAAAAAGTCTCTTAATGGAATAATTGACGGAATCGTCATATAATGATCATTTTGGTTCGCAAGAAAAGTGATGGATTTGTCAAGCGGGTTCGCTCGAACTATAAGTGGCGGTATCGTCATAAGCGGAATCGCTTAAAGAGATTGGAGGCGGATTCGTCATAAGAGGAGTCTCTTAACAATATAATTGGCGGAATCGTCATAAGCGGAATCGCTTAAGGAGATTGGAGGCGGATTCGTCATAAGAGGAGTCTCTTAAAGATATAATTGGCGGAATCGTCATATAGTAATCGAACAATTAGTTCAATTGGAAAACCTGGCGGAATCGCCAATTAAAAGAACAAATGGCGGATTCGTCATAAACAGAGTTATTCGGTGAAATTTTTGTATAAGCATAAGTGGCGGAATCGCCATAAGAATAATTATTTTAATTTCCAAAATATGAATAGTATGCTCGAAATTAAAAATAAAATGCGTTCTAGTAACGAGAAAATATCAATCAAGTATCATTGTACAGAAATGATGTGTGAGCTGAAAAAAACGTTTTATGACAAGCACGAAAGTAGAATGATTTCTTAGCAACTTATCGTTGTCGTTTTTTTTTTCGATCGCTGGATGTTTTGTTCTAGGACCAGCAGTGAACTTCGAATCAGAGCGTTTCAGACCAATTTGGACTCGTCCCAACTGCCTTTGGCGTGGTCTAAATGGAAACGCGATTTAGAATGTTATTTCGAGTCTGAGAAAATAACTTCTCAGTACGATAAGCGTTCCAAGTTGTTGTACTTGGGTGGCTCTGATCTCTGAGACATATATGATAATCTTCCAGAAGTCGAAAGTGTTCCACACATTTTGCAGGTAGGTGATGTGATGAATTAGTGTATGTGGTAAAAAAAACCGTCCCTGTAGGATCCACCATATTACGATGCAGCGATCGCCAAATTGGATGCTCATTTTGAGCCCTACCGGCGGCGTACTTACGAACGTCATCTATTTCGACAAATTGCTCAAGGATCATCAGAACGATTTACGGATTTTGTATTGCGGTTGAGAGCACAGGTTAAGCGTTGTGAGTACGATAAGCCAGAGGAAATGATCTTGGATCAAATCGTCGAAAAGTGCTTGTCAGCGAAGCTTAAGCAGAAAATGTTGAAGAAAGATATGCCTCTGAGTGAAGTTGAAGGTCTAGGAACGAGTTTGGAGGAGAGTGCGAAAAAGGTGAAGGAGTTTGCCGATCAAGGTGGTCAAATCAGTAGCGTGATGCGGAAGCCGACAGAAGGGAGTTATAAGGAGACGGGACAACGCCGTGCAAATTTCAAGCAAATCTCAAACCCGCGGCAGACCGAAGGAAAAGATTCTAAATTCTTCAGACGAGTTGGTTCAGTTCCTGTTTGTTTCTCCTGTGGTAAACGAGGTCACATCAAGGGAGCAGATAACTGTCCAGCAAGGAATAAGACATGCCTACAGTGTGGTGGCACAGGCCATTTCGCGAAGCAATGCAGGAAGAGAGCAAACAGTGATGAGAGAGCAGTAGGACCACCTAAGCGGATTCGAGCTGTATCCGATGAGTTGGATGCCGATGGAGGCGAAGACTACATTTTCTACGCAATGGGAAAGAACACTTTCTTGTTCAAAGTGGGAACTGTTGAAATTCCAATGGTTATCGACTCCGGTGCAGCGGCTAACATCATCAGTCAATCGGTTTGGGAACAGATGAAGCGGCTCAAAGTTCAGGTCTGGGAGATGTCCACGGAAGTCGATCGAAATTTCATTTGTTATGCTTCTAATCAACCGATGCAAATCACTGGCAGTTTCATGGCACAAGTAGAAGGTGGAGGAAAGGAAGTTGCTGCCAAATTCTATGTTGCGAAGGATGGTCAACAGTGCCTGTTAGGTGATCAAACAGCAAAATCGCTACAGGTGCTGAAGGTGGGATTCGATATCGGAAATGTATGTCAAACCGTTCGATTGGAATTTCCCAAGTTCAAAGGAGTTACCGTAGAGATCCCTATCGACAGTAGTGTGCAACCAGTACAGCAAGCTTATCGGCGGGTTCCGTATGCGTTAGAAGAGAAAATCGACGAGAAGATCAGGATGCTGCTGAATCAAGGAATTATCGAGAAAGTCACAGGGCCGTCTCCGTGGGTATCGCCGATGGTACCGGTTTTGAAAGATTCAGGGGACGTGCGATTGTGTGTGGATATGCGTCGAGCCAATCAGGCAGTGCTCCGCGAAACTCATCCATTGCCATTAGTGGACGAAATTTTGGGGTCAGTGAATGGAGCAAAGTACTTCTTCAAGGTAGACATAAAAGATGCATATCACCAATTGGAAATATCTGAAAGGTCACGTCCGATTACAACGTTTGTAACTAAAGCAGGTCTTTACAGGTAAACTCATATTTAACAGAATTAAACAATGAATTAGAATAATAAAAATGAATTCAATAACGTCAATTGTTCCTTATTATTACAATACATTTCTAGATACAAAAGGCTTATGTTTGGCGTTAGCTGTGCTCCGGAAATTTTCCAAAAGACTATGGAGACAGTGCTAGCAGGTCTTGAAGGAGTTATCGTGTACCTGGACGATATAGTTATTTTTGGATCGACAAAACAAGAACATGATAGGAGACTAGAGGCATTGATGAAACGTGTAGAAGAGTATGGAATATTGTTAAATCAGCAAAAATGTATTTTCGGAGTTCAAGAGATAGAGTTCTTAGGACATAAGATGAGTGAACAAGGCGTTCGTCCCACAGAAAGTAGAGTGGCAGCTATTAGGAATTTCAGAGAACCAAAGAATGTAGGAGAATTAAGGAGTTTTCTCGGATTAATAACGTACGTTGGCCGTTTCATTCCTAATTTAGCAGCAAAAACAGAGCCGTTGAGGAGATTGTTACAAACTGGATCATGTTTCGAATGGAAGAGTGAACAACAAGAAGCATTTAACGTCATAAAAGCGGCTATCTCGGACACAAAATATTTGGGGTTCTTTGATCGTAAAGACAAGACCAAGCTGATTGTCGATGCAAGTCCACAGGGATTAGGAGCAGTATTAGTGCAAGAAAATATGGAAGGTGCAAACAGGATTATCTCTTTCGCGAGCAAGGCGCTGACGGATCTGGAGCGGAAGTATTTTCAAACGGAACGCGAAGCCCTGGCGATTGTGTGGGGTGTAGAGAAGTTCAAGTTATATCTTCTTGGATCAAAATTTGAGTTGATCACTGACTGCAAAGCGCTGAAATTTTTGTTCAAGGCGCGATCACGACCATGTCCCAGAATTGAACGTTGGGTAATGAGAATTCAATCATACAACTACGATATCAAATACGAACCCGGGACAACAAACTTGGCAGATGCGTTGTCTCGTTTGTCAATTTCAAGTGCCCAGTATTTTGATAAATCAGCCGATCGATACATCAATCAACTTTTGGAACATGCAGTGCCGAATGCAGTTACACTAGCCGCAGTGATTGAAGCAACCAAACAGGATAGCACCTTGCAGGAACTTATGGCAGCTCTGTTAACCGGTTCTTGGACGGACGATGTACTGAAGGATTTTAAGCATTTCAAGGCGGAAATCCATTCTGCCAATGGTGTTCTGATGAGGGGAGATCGGCTGATCATTCCAGAATCACTTTATCAACGGGTACTTCAATGTGCTCATGATGGGCATCCTGGCATGAGTCTGATGAAACGGCGTCTGCGACAAAAGGTTTGGTGGCCCAAGATGGACGAGTTAGTTGAAAAGTATGTGAAAGGTTGTGGCTCATGTACGTTAGTTTCAACGGTTGGACCACCGGAACCAATGCTTCGAACCAAAATGCCTGAACGACCGTGGACCGAAGTAGCCATCGATTTCCTGGGACCATTGCCCTCGGGACATTTTTTGTTAGTGCTGGTCGACTACTTTAGTCGTTTCACGGAAGTGATCGTAATGAAGCAGATAACAACGGAGTTGACGGTGAATGCTCTTTTTGAGACGTTTAGCCGTTTTGGAGTACCGGAAACATTAAGGTCAGACAATGGGCCGCAGTTCATCAGCGAGCAGTTCAAGAATTTCTGTGAGGAATATGGCATTGATCATCAGAAGACAACACCGTATTGGCCGCAGGCCAATGGCGAGGTAGAGAGGATGAACAGCACCATTCTAAAACGCTTACGGATCAGTCAAGAAGAAAACAGTAAACACTGGAAATGGGATTTAAGGAGTTTTCTGTTAATGTACAACTCGACACCGCATTCTACAACTGGAATCGCTCCATCAGCCCTCATGTTTGGAAGGGTTCTGAAAGACAAATTGCCAAGTGTACATCAATCAGCAAGTGTGTTATCGGAAGGAATACGGGATCGTGACTGGACGAAGAAACTGGAAGCTGCAGGGATATCTAATGCTCAACGAGGGGCTAAAACGAATAATCTTGGAAAAGGAGATGTTGTTGTGGCCAAACGCATTATCAAGGAAAACAAGTTATCAACCAATTTTGGATCGGAGTTGTTTGATGTACTTAATAGAGAGGGTTCGGAAGCAGTAATTCAGTCAAAGGAATCTGGAAAGGTTTATCGTCGAAACGTGGGTCATTTGAAGCGGTTTATTCAAGAAGCGTCAAACAACCAGGAACAACACACGGTCGAAATGAAAGCAACAGAGAAGAGTGCAGGTACATCAGGAATTCGGTCGGAAGGAGAGGTCTTAGATGCCGAAGATTCGTCAGCGATTCGGAAACAGGATAAGGTTGAAACGGAGGATACACAAGTAGGAATTGAAGCACGTGAAATGGGGACTATGGCAAGGAATTCAAGAACTAAAGAACCTTCTATGATTCGCCGTAGTCGACGTGAAACGAAGATTCCTAATCACCTAAGAAATTATGTAACTAATGTAAATGATTGTTATCTTGATTGTTATAGATTTGAAGATTAAGTAAAGGAGGAATGTAGTATCGTAGAATATGTGGTAGGCCATGGATTCGAGAGAAGAGAACTGAGAGTAGAGTAGTCAGGACAGGTAATGAACCAGTGAATACACAGCGTGTGATCTAATTATTATTCCTATAAATAATCCGTCTATAAAATCCGAATTACTCACAATATTACAAGACCCTCAATGAAGTGTCGCCAATAACTACGCTTCTTCGCTTTCAGCAGGTTTATCAGCTGTCTTTCGAGCTTTGCGTACTCTTGATAAAGATCTGAGGTACCGTGCCTACGAAAAGTTTTGAAAGCATCAGATTTTTTAAGATACAACTGGGTGCAATCATCATCCCAGCCTAGTGTGGCTGGTCTTCTTTTGAAGGTTGCACTTGGAACACGTCGTTTTTGTGATTCTAATGCACTCTTATATATCAGTTCGGACAGGAATCGATACTCATCCAAAGGTGGGAGGGGATTGAATGATTCGATGCCAAAAGATACCGCTTCTGCATACTTTTGCCAATCGATATTCCTTGTGAGGTCAAAAGGAACCTGAATTGGATGGTCTGACCTTTCACTATTATGCTTTATGGTGGTTATAATGGGTAAGTGATCACTACCATGAGGATCCTCGATTACCTTCCACAAGCAATCGAATGATAGTGAACTTGACCCCAGTGATAGGTCGAGACGACTTTCTTTGCCGTCAGATGCAATACGTGTCACTTCACCTGTATTTAAAATGTTCAAATTGAAATCGTCGCACAAATCATAGAAAACGGCCGCTCTATTATCGTCATATGGTTCGCCCCACCCTGTGCCATGTGCGTTCATATCACCCAGAATTAAAACTGGATGTGATAGTGCAGAAACCGCATTCCAAAGATGACGGCGGTTAATTGAAATTCTTGGAGGAATGTAAACGGAAGCTACGCAAAGTTCTTTACCCTTTACGTTTATTTGGCAAGCGACGATTTCTACGCCAGGATGAGTCGCGATTGGAATTCTATAAAATGAGTAAGTCTTTTTGATCCCCAAAAGAACTCCCCCATAATGGTCATCTCTATCCTGGCGTATAATGTTAAAATCGTGGAAGTTGAGTTCATCTTCAGAAGAAAGCCATGTTTCACAAAGGGCAAATATATCACAATCAGAGTTGTGAATCAAAAACTTAAACAGGTCTAATTTAGGTTTTAGACTATGACAGTTCCACTGTAGCACAGTGATCATATCTTGTACCTCACTTGATGAATTATCCATCGAAAGATATGATCGCAGCAAGGAGGGGCCATGATTGTGTCAGATTCCGAAGATATTCTTCTACTGTAGGTATAAACATATCAATAATGCCTCTAAATGTTTCTGGAAGGCTGAGGGCATCATATAAGCGATCCACGAGAACCCTAAAAGTAAACAGTCCTCGCTTGGGTCTAGGAGGCTTGCTTGAACTGCCAGGAACTTTGGTAGCTTTTTTCTTGCTACCTTGTCGATTATTTTTCTTTGAAGTGTATTTAACAGGCGGAGACGGGGGTGACAGGTTCTTACTACAACATGGATCTGAAGCTAGAGGAACCTGATTCTTCGGAGTTTTTAAGTTTACCCCGTCTCCTTTGACATTAGGCAAACTTTTGAGGGAAGACTTTAAAAAGACCTTTCGGCGCAATCCCGGGGAAGATGATGACTTCCTTTTTCCAGGTGCGTGTACCTCCGAAAGAGATCCACCCTCATCAGTTTCGCCATCGTCCTGATCATCGGAAGACAACTCCTGATAGGGATTTTCAACTGGGACAGCTGATTCAGACACGGAATCTGGTGTTTTAAAAGATTTCACCATCTCCGCATATGTCTGTTTGGAGCGCTTTATGATAGAGCGACTCTCATTTCGAATGCGTCTTTTGTAAGCCGGGCAAACTTGCAAGTCGTGTGGATCTCCGCCACAGTAGCTACATTTTTCCGCTTCCTGTGTGCAAGAGTCCTCCAAATGAGCTTGGTTGCATTTGCCACAACGGGGCTTGTTGTCGCAAAAGCTATCACTGTGACCAAACTGCTTGCATTTGGTACAATTAAAAACCTTCGGCCTAAAAAGATGCACTGGGTAAAAACCACCATCGATTACAACAAATTCCGGGAGGACGGAACCTGGAAGTCACTCGAAAAAACGCTGAAGGCGAGTACACCTTTTTATTTCCTTCCATGGAAGCCTTAGATAAGCGTTTACAGTCTAGGATAGCCACATCAGGAATTGACCTATTTTTGAATCGACCAAAGCCGGTCTTGATGTCCTCACATGTCAGCATTTCGTCGAGGATCTTCCCCTCCACCTCCACTTCTCGTGCTGGCACATAGACGGCGTATTCAACAGTAAACGCTTCGTGTTGAGCAATTTCATTTGCTGCTTTGTAGCTAGGTGCGGTAACACGCAGCTTGGATGCTTTCACTTGGTGAATAACGGTCCCAGGATACTTACGCGTCAGCTCTCGAGAAATCGAAAGCATATTCAATGGTTTGCATTTGCGCCGGAAATAGACAACCCAAGGCCCAGGCGAAGATGGCTGATAAAACCGCGTACGAGCAATGATATCATTGGGAGGCGTTTCGCCTCCATTGGATTCATCCATGCGCAGGAGAAGAATTAATACAAAATTGGTTTATATTTTAACACACTCTGTGTGGAACGTTAGCTAATAAGAAGAAAAAAAACCGGCAAAAAAAAAAAATTCACAAGAAAAAAAATATATATAAAGAGAAAAATATTTTACAATTGCTCACTCTGGCCTCAGCCCACTGTTGAGCCTCAGCCCACTGTAGAGCCTCAGCCTACACGAAAAGAAATTCAATGATATTATTCATAAAGATCAGTTCATATTTGTTATTAGATACGCTGTAATTAATTTCATTACAATAACTAATTATGTTCATACAAGAACATAATGTTAACTATAACATTGACTTATATCATGTATAAGTTTTGTGTTATGGCTAAAAAGTATAACATTTGCCTAATAAATTCTCTAAGGTTTGGTTTTGAAAACTTGCTCCACTACAAACAAACGGTACCGTCGTCAACGGAGGAAGGAGGAAGCCATTTTGATACCTTTTAATTATTTTGTAAGCCTCTGCATACAACCAGTTGCAGATCACGGTAGGTATAATCATTAAATCATCTTTATAGCTATAGCTCATACAACTTTTCTATTCGACAGAGCATTCCGAAAATCACCATGGACACTGTCCGGAACAGCGGAATCATCTTTGCCAGAAGCCTCATCATGTCCAATGGCTGCCCTCCAGCAGTATCGGAAATCTGGACCATATCCAACAAAACCAAATGTTGGATGAAGAGGAGCAGCACCAGTAACACCATGATGGACACCGGATCGTTCTTCAACTCCCGGAACAATCACTGCCTGGCCCGAGGCCTGGCCACGTTGTCGTCGCAGTTCAACGATGGCATCTCTTTATTCCACTCGAAGACAACAGTCAGGAACCATTAGTAGGCGAGGTGCAGCCACTTCAACCCCTCAATCCGTACGAAAAGCGGAGCAACGGTGGTAACGAGTACTCCAGCAAAATCGGCATTACGGCTTCCAGAAGGCGCTGATATAAAATCGCAATCGAGATCATAATGCTTTGCCGGAGCTTTTTTTTCAAATGCGCTATGTTGACCGCTGATAAAAATATTAAATAAAACAATTGTGTGAGCAGAACTCAAAACTTTATTATTATTATTTTAACCAAAATAAAAAAAAAAAACAGTAAAATATTAAGAATCTAAATCAAAATAAACAATTATAATTTTTATTAGGTTTGACCAATGCATACTATAACACGTCTAATAGCATTTATTACAAATAATGCATGATATCCATAAGTTAAACTTATACTTTTTATTCATCGCTTGTTATGATTTATATTACACTCTCAAATAAGTTTTAAAAGAAAAACGAAATGGCAAAAATGTATAACATTTTCTAATACATTCCATATGGAAATTTCTTTTCGTGTACTGTTATTGCAAAGTGGACAAACAACTAACACGTGATGACGTGATGAGCGGAGAAATGGGACAACACAAAGCGAGATCGAATATCGATTATACTTATCGAGTGTATAGATAGCTGTTTGTTGGTGATGCCTCGGATGCACAGACAAAACGCTGCTGCTGCTTTTGTATCACCCGTCACACTCGTCACCGCCGCCGCCGCGCGCCGCCGTTGTTGTCGGGCCCGCTATTGATGGCGTGGGTAATTAAATTTCCGTTGCACAGTGCACTATTCCAATGCCTGCTTCCTTCCCGCGATCGCGGATCGCCCAAGACAATCGTCTTCGTCCTCGGTAGGATAAATAACTCGCGATATAAAAAACCACTAGGTGGGCAAAAAAACTCCACCGGCTACAAAGCGATTGACTGCGATTCAGACACGGTACACACGACCGGCTGCTTCAAACGATCGGTAAGGAATGAGTTCTCAATGTTAATTCATCCTCACTTAGTAAACGTTTCTGTAATTTCCTGTCCGATAATCGTCTCGTATTGCAGTATCTCTAAATTCCCCAAAATCGCACGACTCAGCTAACAGTTTTACCGCTAAAATGAAATTCTCATTGGATTCCGACGGTCCTTGCTTGCGGCATCTAAATTTGTATCTCGACACTAGCTCATTATCAACTTTATCAAACCTTTCCTTGAGTTTCTTCGTAATCTCAGAATATGTCAGCGTTTTTAAATCAGTCGATGGATATAGAAGCTTAAGCTCCTCAAAGGTTGGCATGCCAGCAAACGTCATGAACAAATCTTTCTTTCTCTCATCAGGGACATTGTTACTAGAGAAAAAATACTCTATATGTTCGATATAATTGGAAAAAGAAGTGCCCGGGATGTAAGGATCAATTGTTCCATACAACGCCATATTGCCTGGACCACACACGAAAGGTATTCTGTTTAAACAAAGCGCACTGGGAAAAATGGACGAAATTAGATCAAAATGTCGACGTACCTGTATCTACTTCCTGTATCCTGGATTTTTGCTGACTCTGTTGCTTCACCACTGTGTTCCGTCTATACTGCAGTGGGAACCACCGTCAAAATAGGCGATAATTGATGAGCTGAAGCGAAGAACTCCGTAGGCAGCAGCGAAGATGATAACTACGATGGCAACACCGGCAGCGCCGACGACGGCAGCGAGAGCAGCAACAACACACACGTAGCAACAGCAGCAACAGCGAATAATCCGAACCGGCCTCTTTAGTTTTAATTTTTCACCAATTCTAATGGCCGACGCGTCGCAATAAGCGCAGCCGCGTATCGAAAGCAAACTCCAGCGTCGCAAACGACCGGCTATGAACAAAAGAACAAAAGCAGGAATAAGCAACAATACACAGTGTTCTTTCAAGGTCAAATTCTTTTCTTCTACAAAATGACGATGATTTTAAACGTAGTTTGCACAATTCTTCCGAGTAAAAACTTACCGACTGATGCAATATTTGTACTGGCAAACTATTTTGCTTCAACGGGCCGAGAAAAGCAAATTATTCACTCCCGAAAATTCACTTCACTATTTTCCTTCACGCACGCGCACTAAAACTTTCAACCTCGTAGCCACTAAACAGTATGAACTGGGGGGTTTTCTCTCGGTTGGAGTAGTGATCTGTACTCTACGATGGTCACGATACAAGAGAGCTGATCGCTCCGTTTATTCAAGTTTTATACGATTCATCGAACACTTTACTTTGTTATGGTGGTATTACATTATAACAGTCCGAGACCTGTCAACTGGTGTTGCACTGAACTAAACCGATAAGTTAATTCTGAATGGATATTACAATTTCCAGAGGAATTTCTGGAGGACTTACGGGAGCAATTTCAGAAGGAATTTCTGGAAGAATTACTGAAGAAATCATCGGAGGAATTTCTGGAGGAATCCATGAAATAATTCCTGGAGGAATGTGTAGAGGAAACCTCGGAGAAGAAATTCCTGGATTAATTCTTGGGGGAAACCCTGGAAGGATTTCTGGAGGAATTCCTGGAACAATTCCTGAAGGAATTGCTGTACGAATTTCCGAAGAAATTCCTGGAGGAATTCCTGGATCCATTCCTGAATAAATTACCGAAAGTATTCCTGAAGAAATACCTGGGGTATTTTTTGGTGAAATTCGTGGTAGAACTCCTGGAGGAGTCCCTGGAGAAATGCCTGGATGAAATCCTGGAAGAATGCCAGGAGGAATACTTGGAATAATTCTTGAATAAATTCCAGAAAGAATTTGTGGGGAAATTTTCAAAAGAATCCCTATAGGATTTCCTGGAGAATTCCTGAAAAAATATTTGAAGGAATTCATAGAGATATCTCAGGAGGAAATCATTCAGGAATCCCAGGAAGAATTATTTGAATTTTTCTTGGATAAACTCCGGGAGGAATTCTTGGGGTCATTTCTAAATGAATCCCTGGAGGATTTTCTAGATAAATTCTTGGAGAAATTGCGGTAGTAATTTCTGAAGGAATCCTGGATTAATGCCTGGAGATCCCTATAGAAATCTCTAGAAGAACTTCTGGAGTAATGCCTGGAGTAACCCCTGGATAAATTCCTGGAGACATGCCTGTATCAATTCCTGGAGGAATCTCTCAAGAAATTCCTTAAGAAATCCCTGGAGGATACCCCAGGGAATTTCCTTAAAAAATCCCTAGAGAAATTCCTGGACTAATGCCTGGAGTAATCTCTGGATACATTTCTAGATGAGTTCCTGGAGGAGTTTTCAGAAAAATTCTGGGAGCAATCTAGTGGAGTTTGGAGTTTTTAGAAGAACTCCCGAAGCAATCTCTAGATGAATTGCTGGAGAAATCCCGGGATGAGTCCATGGAGAAACTCCCAGGAGACATTTCTAAAGAAACCTCTTTAAAAATTTCTAGAGGAATCCTTATAGAAATTTCTAGAGAAATTCTTGGAAGAATCCCTGGGAAAATTCTTTGAAAAATCCCTGGAGGAATCCCTGAAGCAATTTCTGGAGAAACCTCAGGAGAAATGCCTGGAAAGTTCTGGACAAATTCCTGCAGGAAGTTCTGGATAAATTCCTTGCGGAATCCCAGGAGGAACTCTTGGATTATTCTGTAAAGGAATTTTTGTGGAAATTCCTTGGAACTATCTCTGGAAGAATTCTTGAATGAATTCCTGGAGGAATCTCGAGAGAAATTTTGGAAGCAGTTAATGGAGGAATTTCTGAAGAAATTCCAAAGAAAATTTCTGAAGAAATTCCAAGAGAAACTTCTGAAGAAACTCCAAGAGAAATTTCTGAAGAAAATCCAAGAGAAATTTCTAGAGGAATTCCCAGAGGAATTTTTGGAGGAATTCCAGGAGGAATTCCTGAAGGAATTGCGGTAGTAATTTCTGAAGGAATTCCTATGGGAGTTCCTGGATCAATTCCTGGAGGACTTTCTGAAGGGATTCTTGGAGTAATACTTAAGTAACCTCTTGAGGAATTCCTGGAGGCATCCTTAGAGGAATTTCTAGAGAATTACTTGGAAGAATCCCTGGGGGAATTCTTGAAAAAAATACCTGGAGGAATCCCTGAAACAATTTCTGGGAGAACCTCAGAACAAATCTCTGTAGGAAATCTAGGGGAAAAGCCGTGGATCTATTCATGGAAGAACTGCAGGAGGAATCCCCAAATGAATATCTTGAGAATCCCTGAATGAATTCCTGGAAGAATCTCTAGAGGAATTCTGGAAGGAATCCATGGAGAAATTTTTAGAGGAAATCAGAAAGGAATTTCTGGTGGAATTACTGCAGGAATCATCGGTGGAATTCCTGGAGGGATCCATGAAATAAATCCTGGAGGAATGTGCAGAGGAAACCCTAGAGAAGAAATTCCTGGAAGAATTTTCGGAGGAATTCATGGAAGAATTCCTGGATCCAAACTTGAATAAATTCCTGGAGTAATTCCTGAGGAAATACCTGGGGTAATACCTGGAGAAATTCTTGGTAGAACTCTTGCAGAAGTCTCTGGAGAAATGCCTGAATGAAATCCTAGAGGCAGCAGGAATACCTGGAATAATTCTTGAAAAAAATCCGGGAGGAATTTCCGAAGGAGTTCCTGGAGGAATACACTGATATATGTTGCCCTTTACTGGCATTTACCAGGTTAGCTGGTATGTCATAAACATACAGAAAAACTTGTAGTTAGAAGACACAGAATGTTGCTAATTGACAAATTGAGGGATGAATTTTTGAAAAAAATCGCGTTCTAGTGGGATTCGAACCCACGACCCCGTATTCGCTAGACCGGTGCTTTAACCAACTAAGCCACAGAACAGGTGATAATTCTGCGGAATAGAAAGCCAAACTGAACCCGAGCCCTCACCATGAACATTCACTTTTTCAAGAACCGTCTATCTCTCTTTCGGCTTAGATGTCAATCCACAACACAGCCTCGTTTGTGCCCAACAACTACAAGTGAGAGCGTATTATTTTTATTTGAAGCCGAGACTTACTCTCGCACTCCGCATACCTAGCCACCAAGCAGTCTGTTTGCTGGTGTCTAATTCAGTATGCGTCGAGAGCTCGGCACGGTCGCACGCTCCACGACCAACTGCGCCGATGACGCAAAGGTAGGGTACACTGATATATGTTGCCCTTTACTGGCATTTACCAGGTTAGCTGGTATGTCATAAACATGGAGGAATCTCAAGATTCATTCCTGATGATATACAAAGTTCGATTTCAGAGGAAATTCCAAGAGGATTTTCTGAAGAATTCTCAGAGGAAATACTGAAGAAACCGCTGAAATTCTTGAGGAAATCCTGAAATCCTGGATTAATTCCTGCGGGAGTTTCTGAAGGAATCCCAATAAGAGTTCCTCTAGAAATGTTTAAAATAATCTCGGAATTCGTTTTTGTAAGAATAACAGAAGAAATTCCCGGTGAATCCCTGGAGGAACTCTTGAAGTAATTTCTGAAGAAACCCGATGAGGAATCCCGGAAGCAAGCCCCATTAGGCACTCTTTATGGAATCTCAGAAGAGCTTTCTTAGCGAATATTCCTGGATAAAAAAAAATGAAGAAATCAATGTCTGCAGTAATTGTTGAAGGAATACTAGGATCCCTAGTGGAGCGGACCTGGTGGGATAGTTAGAACACTTGACTATCACGCCGAGGACCTGGGATCGAATCACACTCCCGACAAACTCGCAAAATGTGAGTTCTTCCTTCGGAAGGGAAGTAAAGCGTGGGTCCCGAGCCTAGGGCATAGGGCTAAAAATCTCGTTAATACACATAAACAAACTAGGATCCCTAAAGGTTTTTTGTACAAATTTTTCAAGCAATTCTTGGAGTGTTTTTTAAGAATCTTTAAGTAAAATTTTCTAAAAGAATTTCTGGAATACATTCCTGCAGAAATATTTCGAATCATTCCGGATGTAATTATTGGAGCAATCTCTAGCGGAATTTTGGAAGGCATATATGGAGATATCCCTGTAGAAATCTCTGAATACCTGCAGAAATACCTTAAAGGATCTCTGGAGAAATTCCTGAAGGAAACTTCGAAAAAAGCACTGGAACAATTACTGGAGGAACCTCTAAAGATATCCCAGGACATATCCCCGAAAAAAATGTCTAGTGGAATCCCTAGATGAATTCTTGATTGAATTTCTGGAAGAAGCCATGATGGAATCATTGAATTAAGCTATGGAAAAAAATCTAGGAGGAATTGTTCGTACTCACATAGTTTACAAAACTATGAACAAATCTGAAACAGGCATTTTGATTACTCAAAACTACAATACTGATTTGCATATTCACATATCGAGCGCCCATCCCGCTTAAAATTCATCTCAAGTCAGGCCCCCCTGGGCCCCCTCCAGGAAAAAATCCTAGTTACGCCAATGCATATTACTTAGAACAAAGTGCGATTGAAATCATCGACCGGAGCAAAAGAACGCCAAAGCCGCGATAGAGCAAGCAAAAATACGAGAAGCCCATGCCGTAGCCCGTCAGCGCTACTCGGCTTTCGAGAAGGAAGTGAAACGTTCATGTAGACGGGACGAACGAGCGTTGACGGACTCCCTAGCCGATGAAGGTGGGAAAGTCGCAAACAATGGCGACATCCGTCTCCTATACGATGTTTTACGTCACCTTAGTGTGACTAAGATGAATGCTACGATGCCCGTGAAAGACACGTCTCGACAGTTATTAACCGACCCGACTGGCCATTTGTAACGCTGGTTCGAGCATTTTGGAAACCCTTTTCAAGTGTCGTCCACACCATCAACACCTAAGCATGATCCACCAAGGGTTCGACGCATTACCCGTTTCAACACCGAAGCTCCATCAGTGCAGGAAATAGAAACAGACATCCGTAGCATGACATCGAACAGGGCCCCAGGGTTCGATCGCATATTAGCCGAGATGCTCAAAGGTGACCCCGTAGTAGGGTAAATGTACCAATAGTGGTGCTATTAGTAGCTCCTTGTAGAAAAATAATTGAATAAAATTGATAATACCACAAAATAAAAAGTCTGATAACGTTAATCGGTAGTTTTTCACTTAAATTTGCTAGGAAAAATGTAAAAACCATTGTTTGTTTCAGTTTTTGCTAAGAAATCACTTGAACCAACTATAGGTACACGGTTCCTATTATGGAGGTAAAATTTAACATAGGTTCCTATAGTGGTGCATCCCATTGAATTCTTATGGGACCCACCACTATACGAACACTACCACCACTATAGGTTCAAAGGAGCAAAAAGTTTAAGGAAAATAATTGTTTAAAATAGGTTTTTCGACAAATCCTGAAGACAAAACTGAATTAATGTTAATAATTAGTTATGATGCATCTATTAAAAATGTCATTTGCAAGGTTTTTGTTTGAAATAGTGCTAAATTGGCACTACCACCACTATTGGTACTACCTCCACTAAGGGAGCTTTTACCCTATCCGTCCAACTACTGCACAGAAACAAAATATGAATAATAATGGAAACGGAAACTGAAAAGTCACGTAATGCTCAATCGTGTAAACAGTTTTTCGAATGAAAATTCTGTCAATTAAAACTGAATTGTACCTAATTCTTCATGCCACGCAACGTTAAACTAATCCCGCATCAGTTTTAAAATATATGAGTACTAATACACTAATGCTGAGGGTGACGGGTTCGATTCCCGGTCGGTCCAGGATCTTTTCGTAAAGGAAATTTCCTTGACTTCCTTGGGCATAGAGTATCTTCGTGCCTGCCACACGATATACGCATGCAAAATGGTCATTGGCAGAGGAAGCTCTCAGTTAATAACTGTGGAAGTGCTCATAGAACACTAAGCTGAGAAGCAGGCTTTGTCCCAATGAGGACGTTACGCCAAGAAGAGAGAGAGAGAGAGAGAGAGAGAGAGAGAGAGTACTAATACATTCACTTCCATGTAGAACTGCGTTGAAACGAAATGTTACATGGTTAGACCGACAACTTTACACGTATATCATGTAAAGTTGATTGATCTTTAAAACCAAGATGGCGCGGCACGGTACAGATGTAAACAATCGTTTGTCTTGGGTAGTTGAGCAGAAAAGTTCAATATTTTCAACATATTTGAGTTTTTAAATGTCTTCCGGTAAGTTTTTGTATAATTATGTTGGTATGGTGATCAATATCAATCGATTTGAATGCTGTATCAGCTAGGCGAACACGAAATCCAACAAAAAAGCCACCAACATCAGCGGCAACGGAGGTGCGGCGGGATCCGGAAAGCTGAGCGGCAGCGAATAAGCATCTGTTTGAAATAGAGTGAATTATTATTATCTTGAGGTGAAATGGTGTGTAATAAATGTGCTAAGGAAAATATATCGATAAACAGTGTTTTAATCTCAGAAAGAGGAAAATATTCGAATAGTACCGTTGCAATCATTATACAGGGATTTAAATTTACATGACAATTAAACTTACATGAGCAAGCCTTTCTCAAGATATGAAAAATAAAACGTCATGTAATGTTCCGTTACTTATCACGCTCCAAGTATGTGCATGATATTTAATGTAAATCTACAGGATTTGTTCGAACTGTGTGCATCAATTATTCTGCAACATATGGGAAACCGCGACATTTCCGGTCAACTAGATGTAAGGCATTTTAGACATTCGCCATCATGTTACCGTCTACCCCCGTTGGTTTGACCTCATCTAATCTGAACACTTTTTAATTTGACCCCCTCTAATCTGCACATCGTTCAAACTAAAAATTGTTCAAACGTCATTCTGCTCATGGAACGGGGTGAAACGGAACGCAGAATCAAAACAAAACAGCAAAAAGGGTTACCATCAGTGTGTTTTTCGATGCCCACAGAGTTACTAGAAGTTCAAATTAAAAAATGAACCCCGCTGGTTTGCATGAGGTGTCGTTCAAACCAACGGGGGTAGACGGTACTGTGTATCGTTCTCTGCAAAGTGAGCCTTAACCGGATACAGGAGAAGATTGACGCAACTTTCCGTCGACAGCAAGCAGGATTCCATGCCGGACTATCCTATGTAGACAATGTTGTCATCCTGGAGCAAATCAATGAATTCCAAGAGTCTCTCTACCTGGTGTTCATTGACTACGAAAAAGCTTTCAATCGTCTCAATCACGAAAACATGTGGCAAGCCCTCAGGCGCAAGGGTTTCATTAAAGCACAGTACAAAGCATTTTCGTGCAGAGTACTGCACAACGGTGTCTTGTGCGATCCCTTCGGATCGTTGCTGGAGTGAGGCAAGGATGCACAGATTGAAAAGAGTGTAAAATTCTGTGGCATATGATGCACATGACTGGAGCGTGGGATATCACAGAAGTTTACATGACATATCATGTAAAAGTCATAAAATATCATGTAAACTTCCATTATATGTCATGTAATTCAGCATGACACTGTGTGTTTACATGACATATAACACAAATTTACATGATATATCACGTAAACCATCATAACACTAAGTTTAAATGACTAAACTGAAGCTTACTTGACGTGTAAATCTCATTATTTTTATCTGTGTGTATACTATCACTGCACCGCTACTGTTTCTCATCGTAATCGACGAGATCCTGGTAGGTGCGATTGATCGTGAACCAAATCGCGAGTTGCTGTGGCAGCCCATTACTATGGAGCACCTAAATGACTTCGAATTGATTGATGACACTGCTCTCCTAGCTCAACGGCGCTCTGATATGCAGAGCAAACTCGATGATCTTGCCAATCACTCTTCGACGGCAGGTCTTACCATCAACGTTAACAAGACCAAATCGTTAGAGGTAAACACGGTCAACCATTCCAGCTTTACGGTAGCTGGGCAAGCTTAAAGCTTCAAATGTCTTGGTAGCCAAATGGCGGCCTGCTGGGCGGGGCTAGTACATGCCAAGTTTCAATTCTTGTCTATACTAAAAGTCGTTCCCGTTAAATCAGTTCATAATCAATCACTCGCGGTTTCCGTATCGTTTTTTTTTGTTTGGTTTTGAAAACAGTAAGTTGTTGGCCTAAGGTCCACTGGGATGGGGCTTCCACCTTAGATATAGCCGCCGTAGTATGAGCTTTTCTTATTCAGCACTGAAGTCAGAAGAACAACAGTTCCTAGGCTGCACTACCGCATCAGGTAGATACACAATTATTAACTAGCGGTCTTTCTCATCGGCTAACCCGTGTAAGTATGTAAAAAATGTGAGGGCCAAATGCTACGCTAACCTCGCTGTCCTGAAATATTTCAGTGAGGTGTTAATAACCCACCCAGCCTGAAGGGTTGAATAAATTGCGTATCGTTTATTCTGCGAAGCAAGGACAGGTTAAACGATTTAATTCAGCCTTCTTTATGTGAAACAAAAATAATAAATGCAAATTACGATCGTTCAACCAAATCCCCAAACAACCAGTTTACGGTGTACGGTGTGAATCGCACCAATAAATAAGCTCAATTACTAACCTCTTATAGTAAGCTACCACAAGTAAGGGATTTTTTATGCAATTAATGCTGTTTATTTGTAGAGTGAAACACTATAAACCAAATAAAGAAATCGATTAGATAAAGTCAATTTAAAAAGATTAATGTGCATTTGCATAGGCAAATGAATGCCACTTTCCTTCTGATAGGCAAATGTACGACTCTTTTCTGGCGTGTGCAAGCACATGTCATGCCCAAGGAAGGGGTGACACTCTCAACCATATGTCTTTGCGCTATATAAAATATGCTCAGCTTTTCTTTTCTCGTAAGTTTTCTGTATCTACTGTATTGAAAATTAAAGTGTTAAGTATCTAATCGAAATGATCGTAGGAAGGAGAGTAAAACAATACTGGCTTATTTAGTAGAATGTAGAGTAAGGCAAACGGTACCCTTCAGCAATCAATGCCATCTAAGAGCAATTAAATCTAATTCATTTGTGTAAGACTGTTTCTGTGTTCTCATAGATTAGCTTCGAAGACTTTTGATCGTCGATATTGAAACCAATCGTCTAAGTTATAATCTCATAAAATTCTACGACAACCCACCGGCATATTTACCTATTTATTATTATCGCAATTTATGGAGAGCAAATTGCGCAAAACCACGGTGAAACGTTAGGAGTGAACCGTGTGGAGAGGTTTGGAGACTGAATGCGCCTTCCGAACAGACGGCTCTGAATCCTCATCGAAAGCGAGATGAAACTTTTCCGCAAGCACCTCTACTCACACCGCCGAACTCTATGGGCATAAATACTCTCCCCGACCCCGACTCGTGCTCTTCTGTCGACAGAACGCCAATATGCTAAAGTACAGTCGACGACGCTACGCGGTTCTCGGAGAAGCCTTTGACTGTCCTGCACTGAAGTATGTAAGACTGGCAGACCTCTAAGTACAGCAAGATGCATTCGAGTGCACACCGGCAGAAATTACTGATCGCGAACGCGATCTATGTTTAACAAGAATTATATGTAATTCTATTCCAAGGTCTGCCACTTTAGAACAGAGTACAGGCAAATGGGACATGGAGAAAACGGTGATTTAAGAAGCTTTTCTTGCCTTACGTTGCATTCATAGGTTGATTCGTCATTATTATGCGAGCTTCAATCTGCTTCTTTTCTAAGTAGAGCATGTACTGAACGCTAGGGATTCCAATGTGTTCATCACCTAAATTTGTAAATAGATTAGTTTGCTATAATTGACCATAAATGATCACCACCATGTCCTGTAACCTATTGTTTCTCAAAATCTAGATGTGGCTCAAAAGCATGTACGTTACTTGGAAACCCTCAGACATTTTTATTGATGATTCAATAAAGCCAACTCCATTATGGAAGGTCAGTGGTTTGACATTTTTATAACTTCATTAGGCAACCCCGACTTACGAAGCATGCTTTTGCTCTCATGGGTGATGCTAATGCTGAATAATAACCATGATGCCATTTTTCACATCGACCAAAGCGTGCAGTACAGTTTTGAGTCTAGGGCAAAAAGCTCAATTCCAGCAGCCTTATGAGCCAGCGCTGACCAATTATCTCATCTCGTTGAAACGGCTTTTCAACGACGCATTAGAAAACGCGCATTCTAATCAATTAATCATACTTCTCCGGCGATAAATTTTCACCGCGCGCACCAAAAACATGTTTGCATTACCTACATTCTTTAGCGCTGGACGACCGTATTGAGGGTGCATGCATGTACTCGACAGGGTGACCTGTGTTCTAGCAGTAGAAGCAGGAAGTCTCCGGTATCTTGTAGTCTATAGTTTTAATTGCGCACTTTTTTATTAGATTACAACTTAATTCTAGCTTTCGTGTCTCCGAACAGACGTTATAATGCTCTTGTAAACCACGCACGCGCGTCTAGCGTTCGGTGTAGCTGGTGGCATGCCTGATGGTAGTCGTCCCCTGAAGCGTTCGCAACCCGAACAGGTAGATGTAACACACGTGTGGCAAATAAAACCCGCCCGAAGCTGGATAAGGGAAATTATCATTGATGACAATTGCAATAGTCTAAGGGAATTTATCCACGAAACTATGCGCATAGCAACGTGGAAAGTGATGGATACATACTGCTAAAAAAGACCCAGAAACCGTCAATTCGAAGTGGAAAGCCTGAAGGTGAAGGATGAAAAAAATGTTGCCAGAATCCGGATGATAATGTCTGGTACCCGACAGAATAGAGGGCGGTACAGAATATAATTCACCGTAGAAATAAAAAGCAGATTATGGGAATGTCATTGCCAATACGCAAAACAGTTTGAAACATAATAATATGCAGGAATTTAACGAAACTGACAATACTTCACCATACTCTACTGAAGATATGGGTAGAAGAACCAGCTGCTTCAAATTGGATGGATTTTCCTCTTTACAAAAAGGAACACAGACTGAAGTGCGTCAATTACCGAGGAATAACAGGGTCAAAAAAATTATGGCACGTATACGTGTATACGTGTAGGGGAAGGTGGGGTAATATGCATCCCCTAAGCAAAGGTGGCCCTATAGCTAAGATTAAGATGATTTTATGGGTGTCTTGCGTTTTGAAAGTTAGTTTAATTATTTGATTAAGAGACTCCAACTTTTGGTCCACGTGATATAAATTTTACCGAATCAAATTAACAATTTAAAAAAATGTTACGTTTTGGGTGCTGAAAAGCTGTTGGAGGCAAAACGCATTTTGAGGTATGGCAATACGGCCTCTGGCATTTTCCGCGTTAAATTCTAATGAAATACCAGGCGGCTCCATCTTACTGTTTACGGCAGCAAATGGAAGGAGTAGGAGGCGGATGGTAGTTAATAGGTTGATTCCATATAATCAGCGCGCAAATGCGCTTCAAATTAGACAACCCGCATAAATGATAACCATAAGATGTGCTTAACCACCCATTCGGGATACAATTCGAACAGTATGCGATATTGTTGAACCGTCTACATTACGGTCCGCGTATGGTATTGTTTTATTAGGGATTTTTTTCAAATGTGAAAAATCTTCGTTTTCCACACTTTTCATTCGAATATTCTTTGCATTCTTGGGCTTGTTCTGCTCGGTTTTACGTCTAGTTTGCTTGTATCGAATGCAACTTCACTCATATAACGAAATAGCGTGAGGGCGTTTTGCCCCAGGGGTGCGTATTACCCCAGGTTACCCTATACAAATACGTATACGTATACGTATTCTGTTCAGCAGATTGAGGCCGTTGTTGGAGGAGACCTTCGTTGGCGAATATACCAAGCTGGTTTGTGCTAGGGTAAGATCTTGTATCATTCAGACAGGTTTTAAAACACTTTTATTGATACTCTTAATACGGTTTGCAAATCCTCTCTGAGAGTGGTCTACTTAGCCGGAAGATACTCTTAAAGAGGTTATCAAGAGGTTTTGATGTATGAATCAGTTTTATTACACAAGTTTACAAAATAAAACGAAAGTCGTGAACTTCTGTCAACGACCAATTTTTGAGCACAATTTAGTGCTGATTTCGAAACCGACCTTCAAAAATATTTAAGTAGAACAGTTTTTGAATTTTAGCTCAATATCGAGTTTTGCAACTTTTCAAAATATGTAATTTACTAAAATCTAAATACATTGCGTATTGTTCAACCAATTTAAAATCCTTTTCCATAAATTAAAAGCTGAATACAATACCATTCGATCATTTGAATGCATGTTTTGCCTTAGATTGATGAAAGTCAAGATATTGGCGAGTTTTAGGGACGATCTTCTCAAATTTAAGCAAAATTCCCAAAAAGTTTTGAAGAAATGTATTTTTTTTTTTTTCAATAAGAAAAAACCAACTTAAAAATTCTTTCTCGACGTTTATTTTACATATCATATGTAGGCGAGTTACAGTAAAAATTTCAGTTCAATCGGAGCATTGATTGCGGAGAATGAGATGTTTGAAGTGAACGCTTAAAAATAGAACAAAAATCGATTTCAAATCATCAACCTTGTATGGAAAGTCGAAAAAATTTTACGCTCTAGAGTAAAGTGGGGCAAAAGTACGAGTTGGGCAAGAGTTTCTTTTGAAGTTTTTGAGCTTAATTCAAATGATATCTTTCGGGTGTCAAGGTTGTTCGATGCCTTTTTGAAAAAGAGTCTTTCACTCCAAAAATTATGAAAATTAATCAATAGTTCGAAAAGTTATGACAAAACGCTGGTTTTTGATCAAAAAATTGTAATATGCGATCGTTCTTCCAACGCATGGAATGGAATTGTAATGAAATCGAATTCGATATTTTATTTTGGGGCGTAACTAGGTATATTTTGAAGATGCTTTAGCATGTATAACTTTTTTCAAAAAAGTTTTGAAATCATATTTTACACATAGTGGGGCAAAAGTTCGAATTGTGGGGCAAGAGTTCGAGTCATGTGGCAACTTTAGGTAAAACCTTAAAATTCTGCAAAATGTACATATTATCTCTAAAAATGATGGAATTAGGGAGAAAATTCGATCGAAGTTGAAAAAAAAAGTTGTTTTATCTAAATTTGGCGGAAAACTACTAATTTTTGGTGAAGTAAGTTTAACCCTGATTTGGGTAAAATCCAGATCGAACTTTAAAGTGTATTCCAATTCCAACATCAAATATTTATTGGTTTAACCCTTTGGAGCCGGATAATTTCGCCACTGCTGCCGCAACCTCGCTGGTCCCGAATATGTTTGTAATGCCCGGTTTCATCGCCGGGGTCATATTGACCCCTCCGGCTCCAAAGGGTTAAGGTATTCCAATTACCAAAGTGTCGAAATAGTGTATGTACTACGGATAGCGGAATACCACAAACACTAGATTCGAACTTTTGCCCCAGTGGTGGGGCAAGAGTTCGAATTAGACACCCACATACAAAAAGTGTTGTAACTCAAAACTGAAAAGACATTTGGCGTAACTTTGTTCAACAAAATTTTAGCTAATGGATGATAGAATCACCACACGGTATTCATTTATTTTTATCTGCTCCGATTTCTTGAAAATAATTGAATTTTCAACTAGGGTCGAACTTTTGCCCCACCTTACTCTACTGTTTTTTTTTTCGCGTTTTCGAACTCAGGGCATGATTCTACACCAAAAATGATCATCAGCTTACCGAGTTCAAAAATGCTGTAAACTAGTGTTATCAGTGAGAACTTCCATTAAGTATTTTCAAATTTTAATGTTTTTCAAGAACATCTCCAAGTAGAAGTGCTTTTTTTAAAAGGTCATTTTTTTAAATGATTTACCTATGTGTTTATATCAAATATCAACAACCTACTGTTTCCGAAACTTGTCAGATGGTACAAAATACCAAAAATGAAGAAAGGAAATAAATGGTTTCATTAAAAAAAAAATACTAAAATTTCTTTTTGTAATTGAGTAATTTCCTAAGTACTTACCGTTTCAGTACCGTAACAGCCTGCTTTATCGCACAATACCAAACAATTGCATTATGGTTCATAATGCAACTTATTTCGGTTGCAATATGAATCATAATGCAATTGTTTGACTGACAACCTGAGTTTTCATGATAAGAGCTTGGAAAACCGTGACGGTTATAGCACGGCTTGCTTGATCAAAATGTCGTGTCTAGCATGATGGAGCACGCGATCGTGCTCATTCGCGAAGCACGATGATACTGATGGAATCGAGCATATTCTAATCTATAAATCATTATTTTGCAACTCGTTGCATAAATAACTTAGCAAGCAGGTTATTTCTATGCACTTTTTATTTATTAACCTTCTTTATGCTTTGCATAAAAAGAGGGAGAGCTATTCAGAACCAACATTGATCATAATAAAATGATATAATGACGGTAACTATGGCATCGGCGTTTAGGCAAAGAAAGGTTAGAGAGGCGTTTCAGAGGGTCGCAAGGGATTTCAACAGGGTACCAGATGTAATAATAAAGAAAAGAACACTTCTCATGCATTAAACACATATGCATGAGAAATGTTTCTTTCTATCGTGTGATTTTATACAAAATTCATAATTTGACCTTTGAAGTCGTTCCAGTTGCTCTGTTTTTATGCCGCTTTTGCCACATTCCACTGCTTGGGACATGCCTTCCGACCTGGGGGCACACACCGGCAGGTATTTAAGTCACCAAACGTTCTGGTCGGCGTCCCAGAGGAGAGAGACAGACCGACAGAGAAACAGAGTGTAGTGTGCGGACCAGTTACCTAGTAGTAGCCCTAGTGGTTTGGTGGTCATTATCATCATT
This sequence comes from Aedes albopictus, assembly GCF_035046485.1. Classification (NCBI taxonomy): domain Eukaryota; kingdom Metazoa; phylum Arthropoda; class Insecta; order Diptera; family Culicidae; genus Aedes; species Aedes albopictus. The sequence continues at coordinate 304,469,385 of NC_085137.1, read as the reverse complement.
ATGGTCGCGACCAGGATCGACTAGGAGCCAGCCGGCCGCCACTCGGCCACCACAGCAGCAGCTACATGCAACACAGTTTCGTGTATAGGAAATTATTATTAATATTCAAACATGCCCTGCTGAACCACGCGCACACCATCTCACTTGTACCGACGATCCCTGCCACATCTACTGTGGTCAGCAGGCGGAATCGTAAGTGACCTGCGTGCCACTAGTGTGTTGCGATGCAAAAATAATAAAATAAACGACCCGGTGTGTTAATCAAATTATCCTACGCCGTAATTACATTCTTTGGGCGCACAGCAGGGGCGAGCTATTACATTGATGGAATGCTGGATGAGCGTATGGTGACTATAAATCTACACTTTAGAAGGCATTTACTTGTTCTAAATGTGCGAACTCAATCGAACACTAGAATTATCACCTTTTCTATCTGGGGCCCCGATACAAAACATAGATGGTAAAATTGAGTTTTAGTTAACGTACATGAATGCTAATTCTAGCTAAGGCATGCAACGTGCATATACATTGAAGTTTTGACTATTCCGATTATTGGCTCGGTTGCTTAGTATGTAAAGCACTCGTCTAGAATACAAGGCTCGTGAGCTCAACAATCAACTTAGCTGTGGATTTTTTTTGTAAATGTAAATCTCTGACATCTTATTCTTTGAATGTACGTTGAGAAAGAGTAGCTATTTTAAATGATTTTTTGAAAAATAAAAAAAAACTTCATTATTTTCAGAAAATTTTGCTGATTGTGAGATGATATATGATATATATGAGCTCATCCCATATACTCACCAAGGCACCGTCCATTAATTACGTAACGCTCTAAGGGGAATCAGTAAGTATATTCGAGGGTTATGTCCCATACAAAAGTTTTGGTATTTTCAAATAAAAAAGCGTCACAGAGGAGAGGAAGTGGGTCAAAAATTGTCGATTTTAGCGTTACGTAATACCTAAATGGACGTAGCTGCCCAACATATCGATTGACGCGAAAGGTGTGTTCAGATGATCCATACATATTATATTCAGCTCCACGCATTTTTGTGCGAACCGAATCAGTCGCGAACACCAGCTTTGCAAGGTTGTCGTCCGGCATTCTTGCAACATGCCATGTCCATCGTATCTTCCTGGCTTTGGCTACCTTCTGGATACTGGGTTCTCTTGCGCACCACCGAAATCGTCCTTAGCATGTTTCGCTCGAAAACTCCGAGTGCTTGCAGGTCCTCCTCGAGCACGGTCCATGTCTCGTATCCGTAGAGAACCACCGGCCTTATTAGCATTTTCTACATGGTGCATTAGGTGCGGGGGTGAATCCTCTTCTGGAGCCCATATTATATAGGACTTCCACTGATGATGTGCTTTCGAATTTCGCGACTCACATTGTTGTCAGCCGCCAGTGAAGATCCGAGGTAGACGAATTCCTCCACCACCGGGAAGGTATTCCCGTTTGTCGTGACATTACTACCTAGACGGGTCCGGTTGGCCAGATGGAATTCGACCAAACGGCATTCGGCCAAACGACATACCGCCAAACGGCATTCGGCCAAATAGCGGGACATCCCAGCATGTACTTTGTTTATTACGCATCCACCTACTTCGCTACTTCGCAATTTAAGGCGAAACTGGAAGCATTTCCTCACTTTTTGGTTTTTGATTTTTTTATTAAATAACGAAGCAATATTTTCAAAATCGGTTTTCGTGCACATGTAGAGTATGTATCAAGGTATCTCCTGTTTTTTTGTAGTGGAAAATGTTTTTCGTTTTTGCAGAAACCATTTTTGAACAAAATTTGACGAAAAAATGGTTTCTGCCAAAATGGAAAACATTTTCCACCTCAAAAAAATTCAGAAGATACATTGATCCATACTCTACATGTGCACGAAAACCGATTTTGAAAATATTGCTTCGTTATTTAACACTCCCACTGCCATGCCTCCCAAACAGTGGGAACGGTAATTTCAACTTGATATAACTCAGCCGTTTTTCATCCGATTTGCAAAATTTTTGAAGCTATGAATTTTCCCAGCTTTCTAGATGAGTATAAAATTTTCAAATTATGGATTTGACCAAAGGTCTATTTTTGAGTACTCAAAAACTCGGAGCAAGTACCTTAAAAATGCTGTTTTTCTGGAGCCATTCCGAATGTAAATTAGTTTCCACGCATATTTTAATGTTGAATTGCCCATATTAATAAAGCAAAATTATTGCAAAGAAATATATGGAGATACTCATTATTTAAGACTATAAAATCTTCACAAAATTACGTATAATACAGAAAATTTGTATATTCGATTTGAACTTTACATTCATCGCGACAACACCTGTGTTTTATTGCTTGAAACCAATCACGTGCACATGAGAAATCTTTTTCCAAACGATTGTGAAAAGTGTGAATCTCAGAAACTACAAAATTTTCATAAAATCACGTATAATACAGGAAATTCGTATTTTCAGTTTGAACTTTACGTCCATCGCGACTGTTACGGAAGGCGTTACACCCGTCGCCACTACAAAAGAAATTTCCCATAGGGATGCTGCCGATCTGACGGGGTGCTTGTCATCCATCGGCTCCAATGATGTAGGGACGAAGGCTCATGTCAAAACAACACGAAAAAGAACGTGAAATGTGCTTAATGAATTAGCTCTCTTATCCTTACTATTGATAATTAGTAGAAATAATTGAAAACTTCTTATTGGATTAGCTGTGTTAGCAAGTGAAATTGAGTGAGTTGCCACAAATGAATTGTTAAAACAAAAACTTATAAACGAACTACACATACAACACATTTTAGGTTAGCTTAATGAACTACTTACGGCTATCTTTGGTTAGTCATTCAATTAAATTCCTAAATTTATTCCTACGGACGTAAACAGTGAGTAAAACTTAAATACTATAGTAAAACTTATAACTATGACTTTAAAACTTACTAAACTAGGTAATTTGACTAGACCTGCTATTACGAAACGGTATATGACGTAGGGACCATAGACTGGAGTCACAGAATTGTGAGTATTTACAAATGTAAACATGACCAACAATCAGAATTCATTTATTTTTAGCTTTAAAGCCTTTTCAACAATAAAGAAATTGCTACGAGAACCGTGATTTTGTCCTACGTCTTACGCCGTGACAACATTCTTTAAAGAATTCTACTCGGCAAGGTCGTGCTGCTGGTAGCGAAGGTCAAATAAAGGACGTATTCACGATGGTCCGTACGACGCGATCCGCGGCGAAAGCCACCGCTGGGACACCTCAGCGCATTTGCGAAAAGTGCAAAATCCCCGACAACGTAGCAGATATGGTAGCTTGCGAGCGATGCAATCGTTGGTACCATTGTGCGTGTGGGGAGATGGCCGAGAATGTCACCGGTAAGTGGATATGCAAAGATTGTGCTTTAACGGGCAGTGGCGATTCAGTATCCGGGAGAACCAGCAGTACTTCGCGATCGACGAGAGTCCAATTGCAGCTCATGCGGTTGGAAGAGGAAAAGAGAGCTCAAGAGAAGCTGATCCTTGAGCAGCAGGAACAGGAGCGTGTACGACAAGAGAAGGCGCTAGCAGCCAAAGCTGCTCTCGATAAGAGATACTTGGATGAGAAGTATGCTCTGCTCATCTCTCAGGCCGAGGATGATGAGGCGGGAAGTCAGCGTAGTCGTCGGAGTCGTGTGAGTCGTGGGACTCGCAACAGCCACATTGAGGAGTGGGTCAACAGTGTGGACGAAGCAGCTGGAGGGAACCCAATGCCAGAAAACGTCGAAGACATTTTTCCACCGATTTCGATTGCTGCTGGTGCTAACGTGCCGTGTGGAGGCATGCTGACCAGGTATACTGGAACGAAACCCAAGCAGTATGCATCGAGCCAGATGCACGATGAACGTCGATCGTCTCTCCCCAAGCCGGCGAACGAATGCGTGGGCGAAAACATTTGCACGGATGGTATGTCGTCTATCGCCGGAATGAAAGACCCAGTTACGGCATCTACACCTATTAGATCGGTTGGTTTCCAACAGCCAGTGGTGCAACCGTCGCCACACATACAATCGATGAGCATACAGCCGGTATATACGCAGCCAGTATATGCACAGTCGGTGTTTGTTCAACCGATTCAACCGCAGCGTACACTACCAAAGCTGGTTCCGCGACCGCCTCTGCCAACATTCTTGTACCCAGAGCCGATTGCACTGTACAAACCTCCCGCGTCTCAAACCCATGTCCCAATTCCACCACTGAGTGAAAAGTCGTTTCTACAGTCGAGGGTCAGTCGGCCGATAACATCAAGCGTCGAATTGCCTACATCGGCTTCGGCACAACCACCACCGACACTGCAGGATCATGTGTCGGCGCCGTCGCACCCTCCGCCGGTAGAACAGCCGTCGCATCTATCGATTGATTGTTCAACCGAACCGCGATCGAGCATGTTATTACCACCGACGACACAGGCGTCGTCTCAGCAGCAACACACACTATCGCATGGACCGCGATCGCTGTGTGATCAATTAGGTGACCTCTCACTACCACCATCTGTACTGCGGGCGTCGACGTCGTACACCCCTCCACTGCCACCACCTTCTTTTCCCGATGGTGAGTTGTCTTTGCTCAACAGATCGGAACATCATCCGACGCTGTCACGCGTACCACTACAGCAATCGGCAGAGCCTTACGCTACTCAGCTACAGCAGCTCCAGAACCAGCAAGCCATGTGGGGACAATTTCAGCAACAATTGTCTGCCAGGCAGGTAGTACCGAAGGAGCTCCCAATATTCAATGGGAGTCCCGAAGAATGGCCACTTTTTATAAGCAGCTTCCACAACTCGACTGCCATGTGTGGGTACTCGCAGTCAGAAAATCTGATGAGACTGCAGAGATGTCTCAAAGGCAAGGCGCTGGAAGCTGTGAGGAGCAATCTGCTGCTACCTTCATCGGTCCCGAAGATTATGGAGACGCTGGAAACGTTGTTCGGGAGCCCAGAGCGTCTGGTCCAGTCGCTGCTCAACAAAGTGCGCAGTGTCCCCATCCCAAAAGCGGAAAGACTGGAAACGCTGGTCAATTTTGGTCTCGTTGTCCAGAATCTTGTTGGCCATCTCAAGGCCGCTAACCAGCAAGCCCACTTAACCAATCCGACCCTACTGCAAGAGCTGGTGGACAAATTGCCGCCACACCTCCGATTGGACTGGGCTTTGTATAAGAAAAGCGCTGGTCTAGTCGATCTCGGAACATTTTGTGACTACATGAGTGTCATCACGTCGGCGGCGAGTGATGTAGCGCACTTCAACGATTTCGATGGAGTACGCCCGGTGGGAAGCGAGAAACAGAGGAAGGAAAGAGCTTTCGTGAATGCTCACGTGTCTGCCGAGCCGCGGAAGTTTGAACAGGGAAAGAAGGCAGAAAACCAGGAGAGACCTTGCTTCATCTGCCAGAGCGTGAAGCACCGAATCAAGGACTGCCACAAGTTCAAGTCTTCAAGTCTCGGTGACCGATTAAAAGCAGTTGAAGCACATCAGCTTTGCTCGGTCTGCCTCGTACCCCACGGAAGATGGTCGTGCAAGTCGACACGCACCTGTGGCGTCGATGGTTGCACCAAGAAACATCATCCGTCGCTTCATCCGAGTCAGCCAACTGGCACCAAACCTTCTTCCTCAGACAGCAGCGGAGCTCGTCCAAAACCGGACGCCGTTGTAAGTATTCACCGTCGAAGTCATAGTGCAGCTATATTTCGTATAATCCCTGTGGTGCTGCATGGCAAGGGAGCACAAGTAGCTACATTTGCTTTCCTTGACGAAGGTTCTTCGTCGACGCTCATCGAGAAAGAAGTCGCAGATCAGCTTAACCTCGACGGCGAGCTGCAGCCGTTATGTTTGACGTGGACGGCGAAGGTTTCTAGACACGAAGCGGACTCCAGATTGGTCAACCTGAATATTTCGGGTGTGGAGGGCAGCAAAAGTTTCCCCTTGACTGGAGTGAGCACCGTTCGCCAGCTGGAACTTCCAGTACAGTCGCTACGGTATGGAGAATTGTCTCAACAGTTCCCATATTTGGCCGGTCTACCGGTGAAAAGTTACGAAAAGGCCGTTCCGAGAATCCTGATTGGGCTGGACAACATTAAACTGGCGCTACCTCTTAAGACGCGGGAAGGATGTCCAAGCGGGCCAGTAGCAGCAAGAACGAGACTAGGATGGACGGTATTCGGAAGCGTAGGTGATTCGAAGATGGATTCGAGGTCGCCGCTATTGCACATTTGCAAGAGCGTGGAGGATATCAAGCTACATGACCTGGTGAAAGGATATTTCGCGGCGGAGAACTTGGCTGTATCCGTAGCTTGTGGACCAGAAGCGGAAGAAGATCGTAGAGCGAAGGAAATTTTGCGACGAACAACGGTGAAGAGAGCCGACGGCCACTACGAAACCGGATTGCTGTGGAGGAGTGATGTAGTGGAACTGCCGTCCAGTTACGACATGGCAGTGCGTCGTCTAATCTGTCTAGAACGGAAGTTAAGTAAGCGTCCAGAGCTGCAGGCGAGTTTGGAGAAGCAGATCTCCGACTATCAGTGCAAAGGCTATGCCCACAAAGCCACGCCTCAGGAGTTAGAAGGAAGCGACCCGAACCGGACATGGTATCTGCCAATCGGAGTTGTCACAAACCCACGGAAACCCGGTAAGGTGCGTATCATCTGGGACGCGGCTGCCAAAGTAAGAGGAGTGTCGCTGAACGACATGCTGTTGAAAGGGCCAGACCTTCTTTCTTCGTTGCCAGCTGTATTGTGCCGGTTTCGACAACGACAAGTAGCGATTGCAGGCGACATCCGCGAGATGTACCACCAGCTGAACATAAGAGAGGAGGACCGACAAGTTCAGCGGTTTCTTTACCGGACAGACCCGTCAACGAATCCAGAAATCTTCGTGATGGACGTGGCGATCTTCGGGTCCACGTGTTCACCGTGTTCAGCAAACTTCGTGAAGAATAAGAACGCGGAAGAATGGAAGGACGAATATCCGGAGGCGGCTACAGAAGTGGTAGAAAACCATTATGTGGATGACTACCTAGACAGTCGCGATACGGAGGAAGACATGACAAAGCTGGCAAAGGATGTGCGGAGCGTGCAAGCAGCAGCCGGCTTCGAGCTGCGAAACTGGCGATCAAATTCGGAAAACGTGTTGAAGTGCCTGGGCGAGAAACCAGCGAAATCGCCGAAAGATTTCAGCATCGACAAGGAGAGCCAAGTAGAACGCGTTCTGGGTATGGCCTGGTTACCAAACGAGGACGTGTTTGTGTATTCCGTGACCTTGCCGGACGAACTCGAGCGATCAACGTCAACCAAAACTCTCACAACTAAGCGAAGCATCCTGAGATTCGTGATGAGCGTATTCGACCCGCTCGGCCTTATTTCGAACCTGCTAATTCACGGCAAGACAATTATTCAGGATCTCTGGAGAGCTCAAGTCGGATGGGACGACGCCATTCCTACCGACATCTTCGATCAATGGATGCGGTGGATCGACCAACTATCAAAATTGAACCAAGTACGAATTCCACGCTGCTACTTTCCCGATTACGATCGCGAGTGTTTCAAAACTATGCAACTCCACGTATTCGTGGACGCGAGCGAGTCCAACTTCGCTTGTGTGGCTTACTTCCGTGTCATCGATCGTGGTCAGCCACGATGTTCCCTGGTAGCAGCCAAGGCCAAGGTTGCTCCACTAAAGCCGCTGTCGATCCCTAGACTGGAGCTTCAGGCGGCGGTCATCGGAAGCCGGTTAGCAAAGTCTATAGAAGAGTACCACATTCTTCCGATCAGCCGCAGATTCCTTTGGAGTGACTCCAAAACGGTTCTGTCGTGGATCAACTCGGATGCTCGCAAATATCGCCAGTACGTGGCGGTACGAATCGGTGAAATTCTGGAAGACACACGGTCCGAGGAATGGCGCTGGGTTCCCACCAAACTCAACGTCGCGGATGAGGCCACCAAATGGGGGAAAGGTCCCATGATGCAGCCGGATGGTCGCTGGTTCACTGGACCGGATTTCCTCTACATGGAGGAGAATGAGTGGCCGCAACAGCGAGTGCCACCAACCACCGAAGAAGAACTTCGTGCTATCCACGTTCATCACGTACAGTTGATTCAACCATTTGTAGAGTGCAGTCGGTTTTCCAGGTGGGAACGAATGCTTCGGGCCACAGCATACGTATACTCGTTTGTGGACCGTTGTAGGAAACAAGATGTCAAACCGGTCGGTCGTGGTCTGCAGCAGGAGGATCTTGTTCGAAGCGAGAGAGCTTTGTGGCGACTCGCTCAGGCGGAAGAATTCGCAGAAGAGTTGACCGTTCTGGAGAAAAATAAGACTACAAAAGGAGAGCTGATGAAATTTGAGGCAGAAAGTCGCATCAGACAACTATCGCCGTTCTTGGACGAGTTCGGCGTAATGCGTATGGAAGGTAGGACAGAAGCATCTCCTCTGGCGGCGTACGACGCGAAGTATCCAGTGATCCTGCCGAAAACCCATCGTGTGACAGAACTGTTAGTTGACTGGTACCATAGACGGTACGGCCACCACAACGGCGAAACAGTGGTCAACGAAATTCGCCAACGATATCACATCCCAGGACTCCGGGCGATGATTCGGATGATGGCGAAGAAGTGTCGTTGGTGCGTCGTGTATAAAACGCGACCGGAGGTGCCCAGGATGGCGCCTCTTCCGGCTGCGCGAGTAACTCCATTTGTCCGTCCGTTTTCGCTGGTGGGTATCGACTATTTCGGTCCGTATATGGTCAAGATCGGCCGTAGTCAAGTGAAGCGCTGGGTGGCACTTTTCACGTGCCTGGCTGTGAGAGCTGTCCATTTGGAGGTAACTGCGTCGCTCTCAACAGAGTCCTTTAAGATGGCGTTGCGGCGATTCATCGCTCGTCGGGGCGCTCCGACGCAGATCTATACGGATCACGGAACAAATTTCGTGGGTGCTAGTCGGGAATTGGCCCGTCAAATGGCTGAAATGAATCAGGAGTTAGCGGAGAGCTTCACCGACACCAATACACGGTGGTTCTTCATCCCACCATCTTCCCCGCACATGGGCGGTGCATGGGAACGGATGGTCAGAGCAGTAAAAGCAGCCATGGAGTCAGTCAACAGTTGCCGGGCACCGTCAGAAGAAGTATTCCAGACTATTCTCTGCGAGGCGGAGTTGATGGTAAATTCCAGACCGTTGACGTACGTGCCGCTGGAGACGTCAGATCAGGAGGCGTTGACCCCAAACCATTTCATCCATCTGAGCAGCAATGGAGTCAAGCAACCGGAAAAAATGTCGACTACGGAGAGCCAGGCATTGCGAAATGGGTGGAATCTGTGTCGCTACGTCCTAGACCAATTCTGGGCTAGATGGATACGGGAATATTTGCCGGTCTTGACTCGGCGCACCAAGTGGCATGAAGAAGTAAAACCCATCCGGAAAGGAGATTTGGTATTCATCGTAGGCGAGGCCATCCGGAACCGTTGGCCTAGGGGCAAGGTCGTTCAAGTTATACCAGGACGGGATGGACGCATTCGACAAGTCGACGTCCAGACTAGTGCAGGAGTACTACGCCGTCCCGTGGCGAAGCTTGCGGTACTTGACGTACTTCCAGTAGGTAATCCTGCTGGACTGGCGCAGCATTACGAGGAGGGGAATGTTACGGAAGGCGTTACACCCGTCGCCACTACAAAAGAAATTTCCCATAGGGATGCTGCCGATCTGACGGAGTGCTTGTCATCCATCGGCTCCAATGATGTAGGGACGAAGGCTCATGTCAAAACAACACGAAAAAGAACGTGAAATGTGCTTAATGAATTAGCTCTCTTATCCTTACTATTGATAATTAGTAGAAATAATTGAAAACTTCTTATTGGATTAGCTGTGTTAGCAAGTGAAATTGAGTGAGTTGCCACAAATGAATTGTTAAAACAAAAACTTATAAACGAACTACACATACAACACATTTTAGGTTAGCTTAATGAACTACTTACGGCTATCTTTGGTTAGTCATTCAATTAAATTCCTAAATTTATTCCTACGGACGTAAACAGTGAGTAAAACTTAAATACTATAGTAAAACTTATAACTATGACTTTAAAACTTACTAAACTAGGTAATTTGACTAGACCTGCTATTACGAAACGGTATATGACGTAGGGACCATAGACTGGAGTCACAGAATTGTGAGTATTTACAAATGTAAACATGACCAACAATCAGAATTCATTTATTTTTAGCTTTAAAGCCTTTTCAACAATAAAGAAATTGCTACGAGAACCGTGATTTTGTCCTACGTCTTACGCCGTGACAACAGCGACAATCCCCATGTTATATTGCTTGAAAACAATCACGTGTACATAAGAATACATTTACAGATCAATGGGGACAAGTGTGAATCATAAAAACTACAAAATCTTCACAAAATTACGTACAATACAGAAAATTTGAATATTCGATTTGAACTTTGTATTCATCGCGACAATCCCTGTGTTTTATTGCTTGAAACCAATCACGTGCACATGAGAAATCTTTTTCCAAACGATTGTGAAAAGTGTGAATCTCAGAAACTACAAAATTTTCATAAAATCACGTATAATACAGGAAATTTGTATTTTCAGTTTGAACTTTAGGTCCATCGCGACAATTCCCATATTATATTGCTTGAAAATCATCACGTGTACATAAAAACTACAAAATCTTCACAAAATTGCGTACAATACAGAAAATTTATATATTCGGTTTGAACTTTATATTCATCGCGACAACCCTAGTGTTTTATTGCTTGAAAACAATCACGTATACATAGGAATACTTTTCAACGCGAAAGTGAGAAGTGTGAATCTTAAAAAATACAAAATCTTCACAAAAATACGTATAATACAGAAAATAAGTATATTCGGTTCGAACTTCATATTTGCCGTAACAACCCCTGTGTTTTATTTATTGAGAACAATCGCATGTGCATAAGAATACTTTTTCAAAACGAATGTGAAATGTGTAAATCTTAGGAACTAAAAAAACCACAAAATTACGTGAAATACTGGAAATTTGTAATTTCAGTTTTACACTTCACGTCCGTCGCAACAATCCATGTCTCTCATTGCTTTAAAACAATCACATACATACATAAGAATACATTTCCACAGCGATAGGGAGAAGTATGAATCATAAAAACTGCACAGTTTTCACAATTTTACGTATAATACAGGAAGTTTGTATTTGTGGTTGGAACTCAACATGCGCATGATAAGTATGATTCTTGAAAACTACAAAATCTTCAAAAAAATACGTGAAATACAGGGTTTTACTTACACATGTTTTATCTCTCGCTTCAGCTCTAGCGATTGCTAACTCGATTTTATTTGTGATAGAAGACGTAAATTAGTGTCAAACGGGCCGCTCCTTTTATGTGCATTCAAGTGAACTTAAATTTACATGATTTTTTCTGAGAGTGTACACTTACATTTTGACGACGATGATTCACGATACACTGAAAAGTTTCAATGTTGAAAATTGTTTCTTCGTTCTTTAGATAAAATCATAAGATAATATTCTTGAGTTGTCAATTCCCCGCATGAAAGAACGAAATTCCCCCCTATGGGGGAATTCCCCCTGGTTGAAAACCTCTGGTATAATGCAAGATAAATGTATTTTAAGTTCGAGCTCAGCATTGATCGTGACACCCTTATGGCTTTTTGCATGAAAATAATCAAGTACATAAGAATACATTCTCAGAATGATTGTGAGAATGAGGAACTATTAGAACTACAATATATTCACAAAATTACGTAAAATACAGATTTTGTTTTATTTTTGGTGAAAACACAACGTTCGTAGCGGCATCCTCTTTGTATAATTATTTTGAAATAACCTTCAGTTGAATTGTTCCGAGTACATCCTTGCTGGAATCTCTCTTAAGGTGGTATTATATACCCGTATACTGCATGCACTAATATCAGAGCATAATCCTACAGAAATGTTAATGAACGTATTTCCAGAAGGATCCTTAGAAGAATTTAAAAAATCCTAGAGTTTATTCAAAGAAAAATGTTTGGAAGAATTTGAGAAGAACTTGCTGCATTTTTGAGAGAAATTTCGGGATGAATTCATGGGAGAATTCCGAAAGAGTCTTTCCTGGGTGAATTCCTGAAGGATTTCCTGGAGAAATGTATGAAAGCACTTTTAGCATGTAAGTATCTAGATGTTTATAGTAAGTCACTGTGACTTCTGCATAATGTAAAACCTGCCCTGCCGTGACTTTTTTGTGGCATGTGTGTTGCATGGAAGATTCCCTGAAGGACTAATAGTCTCGCTTATTGAAAGAATTACTAATGGAATCGCTGAGTAAACTTCTGAAGAAACTGCTGGAGGGGTTACTGAAAGAATCCTTGGATAATTTCCTGGTTCTTGTATGCATCTTTATTAAATTATCTTCCAATACTATTCGCTGCATAAATTCCTCCAGAAATTGATGAAATAATAAAAAAATATCAAATAATCCTGGAGAAACTCGTGGGTACATCCCTGCAAAAGATGACTGAAGAATTTCTGAAATTTCTGAAGGAACTTCTTACTACATTTTTGAAGAAATCTCTTAAGGAATTCTTAGAGAAAATCTTGGAGGAATTACTGAAGGAACCTCTGAAGAAATTCTTGGAGTAATCCGTGAAGGAATTCCTGGAGGAATGTCTGAAGCAATTCCTGAAAAAATCTCTAGAGAGAATCCTGACGGAATGCATGGAGCAACTTTTAAATGAATTCCTGGCGTAACCCCCTGAGGAATTCTTGGATGAGACCCAGTAGCAATTTCTGGATAAATATCTGATGGAGCTCTTGGAGCAACTCCTAGTGAAATATCCAGAGGAATTCTGGAAGGAACTTCTGGAGAAATTTCTAGAAAAATCCCTTGAGAAATTTCAGAAGGATTTCCTGGAAGAATCCATAGAGGAATTTCTGGAGGATTTCCTGGATGAATTTTCGAAGAATTTCCCGGAAGAATCTCTGGAAAAATCTGAAATCTGCAAGATGTCCAGGAGCATTTCCTGGAAGAATTCCTGAAGAAATTCCTGGAGTTATTCCCGGAGGAGTTCCTGGAGAAATTCCTTGATAAAATCCTGAAGGAATGCCTGGAGGAATTCCTAGAAGTATTCCTGTGAGAAGTGTTGGAGGAATCCTTGAAGGAATTCCTGGATGAATCTCTAGAGAAATTCTTGAAAGAATTTCTGGATGAATTTTTGGAGATATCTCTAAAGGAAATCTGGAAAATTTATTTTTCTGAAAAAATCCCTTGAGAAATTCCTGAAGGATTTTCTAGAGGAATTTCTGAAGGGATTCGTGGAGAAATTTTCGAAGGAATTACTGATCTAATGCCTAGTGGAATCCTTAGAGAAATTTGTGACAAAACCCAGGAGGAATTCCTGAAGCAACTCCTAGAGGAGTTTCTAGAGGAATTCCTGAAAGTATCACTGGAAAACATCCTGGAAAAAAATCTGAAGAAATCCCTAGAAGATTCTTAGAGGAATTTCTGAACGATTTCCTGGATGAATCTTTGAAGTATTTCTTGGAGGAATCTTCGAAGGATTTCCTAGAGGAATTCTTGAGAAACGCCCTGGAGAAATTCTTGGAGAAATCCCAGGAGGAATCATTGAAACAATTCTTGAAACAATATTTGGAGTAATTCCTGGAGAAATGCCTGAAGGAATTCCTAAAATATCCTTAAGGTATTCCTGGAGAATTTCCTGCAAGAATTTTTAAAGAAATTCCTAAAGGATTTTCTGGAGAAATTCCTGGAAAAATTGCTGACATAATTTCTGAAGAATGTCCATTAGCAATTTTTGTATCAACTCCTGAAGAAATTCCTGGGGCATTTCCTGGAGATTTTCCTGCAGGAGATCCTGGAGCAATTCCTAGACTAAATCCTAGAGCAATTCCAAGAGATATTTCTGTGAGAATTTCCGGAGGAATATCTGGAAGATTACCTGGAGGAATCCCCTAGAGGAATCATTGAAATAGTTATTGGATGATTTTTTTTAGGAATCGCTGAAGGAACTCTGGGAGATTTTTTTGTAATAATTTGTAAAAATCTTGAAAAGTTCCTGGAGGAATTTCTAGAGGAATTTCTGGAGGAATTCATGAAGAAATCCTCAAGGGAATTTTTGAAAAATCCCTGGAGAAATCCTTAGAGCAATTCGTGCAGAAATCCCCGAAGAAGTTTCTGGAAGAATTCTCTTTGCAGATTTCCTGAAGGAATCGCTGCAGCAATTACTGGAGGAAAATCTGGAAGAATTCCTGAAGGAATCCCTCGAAAAATTTCAAAGGGTCTTCCTAGAGATAATCCTTGAAGAATTTTTGAAGGAATCCCTGAAGGATTTCATAGAGAAATTCTTGGATGAATTTATGACAGAATTTATGGAGGAATTTCTAGATCAATTCCTGGTGAATTTTCTGGAGAATTTTCCTATATTTGATGAATGCCTGCATGAATTCCTGGAGGAATACAAGAGGGATCCCTGAAGGAATCGCTGAAAAGAACCCTGGAAAATTTTCTTCGTGAATCCAAGTTGGAATCCCTGAAAAATCCCTGAATAAATTCCTGGAAGAATGCCGAGGAGAATTCGTAGTGGAATTCTTGGAGGAACCCTTGAATAAATTCCTGGAGAATTCTTTGGAAGAATTCCTGTAAGAGTATCTGGAAAAACCCTTGGAGGAATCCCCTGAATAATTACTGGAAAAAATCCAGTAGGAATTCCTAGGGAAAATCCTGATGGAATTCTTGGAGGAATCCCTATAGCAGTTCCTGAAGAAAACTCTAGAGGAATTCCTGAAGAATCCCAAGGAATTCCCAAGAGAATCCCTAAACAGTTCCTGAAGGAAGTACTGAATTTATACCTGGAGGAGTTCCTTAAATAATTCAAGGAGAAATTCCTGAAGAAATCCTAAGAAAAGTTACTAGGGGAATTTTTAAAATAAGTTGTTCCAGAAAGAATCACAGAAGGAATTCCCGAGTGAAGCCTTGGAGAAATTCCTGAAGGAGTTTCTGGAAGATACCCTAGATAGCCTCTGGAGAAACTCCTAGAGGAATCTCTACAAGAATTCCTGGAAGCATTTCTGAAGGAATTCCTAGAGGAATATGATAAAAAATTAGAGGCATTTCAGTAGGATTCCTTGGAGGAGTTTTTAGAGGAATCCCTGAAACAATCTCCAGAGAAATCACTGGAAGAATTCTTAGAGGAATTCCTGAACAAATTAATTGAGAAATCCCATGATAAGTTCCTGAATAAATCACAGATGGAATTCTTGGAGAAATCCTGAAGTAATTCTAGAAAGAATGGATGAACTTTTGGATGAATCCCTGTAGCAGTTCCTGAAGGTATCCCTGCAGGCGTTCCTGTAGAAACCCCAGGATGAATCCTGGATGCATTTCCAAGAGGCATTCCCAAGGGAATCCATAAAAAGTTCCTGGAGAATGTACTGGATTATTTCCTGGAGGAATTCCTGAAAGAATTCCAAGAGGAAGTCCTAAAGAAATTCTTAAAAGAGTTCCTGGGGAATTCTTGGAGGAATTTTTAAAATTATTCCTGCAGTTGTTCCTGAAATAAACACAGAAGAAATAATCTCAGGATGAATTCCTGAAGAAATTCAATGAGGAATCTCATTAGCAATCCCATGAGGAATTATTTTTTTTATCTGTATTAACGAGATTTTTAGCTCTTGGCTAGTTCATCTCAGGACCCACGCTTTACTTCCCTTCCGAAGGAAGAACTCACATTGTGTGTGTTTTTTTTCGGGAGTGGGATTTGATCCCAGGTCCTCGGAGTGAAATGCCTGTGCTTTAACTAACCATCACACCAGGTCCGAGGAATTACTTAGGAAATCCCAGGAAAGTTTTCTCAACAATGCTTGAAACAATTTCTGTAGGAATGCCTAGAAGAAAAAAAAAATTGTAGGAATCCATGTTTTCAGTGATCTGTAAATTTATTCTTATATACACGTGATTGCTTTGAAACAATATAACACAATGATTGTCACGATGAGTGTAAAGTTCGAACCGAATATACAACATTTCTGTATTGTACGTAATTTTGTGAAGATTTTGTAGTTTTGATGATTCACACTTCTCACAAATGCTTTGAAAAAGTTTTCCTATGTGCACGTAATTGTTTTCAAGCAATAAAACACAAGGATTGTCGCGATGAATGTGAAGTTCGAACTGAAAATACGAATTCCTTGTATTATACGTGATTTTGTGAAAATTTTGTAGTTACTAAAACACACACTTTTCACAATCGATTGGAAGAAATTTTCTCATGTACACGTGATTGTTTTCAAGCAATAAACACAGGGGTTGTCGCGATGAATGTAAAGTTCAAACCGAATATACAAATTTTCTGTATTATACGTAATTTTGTGAAGATTTTGTAATTTTATGATTCACACTTGTCCCGATTTATCTGTAGATGTATTCTTATGTACACGCGATTATTTTCAAGCAATATAACATGGGGATTGTCGCGATGAACATAAAGTTCAAACTGAAAATAAAAATTTCCTGTATTATACGTGATTTTATGAAAATTTTGTAGTTTCTCAAACACACACTTTTCATAATCGTTCTGAAAAAGTTTTCTCATGTACACGTGATTGTTTTCAAGCAATAAAACACAGGGGTTGTCGCGATGAATACAAAGTTCAAACCGAATATACAAATTGTCTGTATTACATGTAATTTTGTGAAGATTTTGTAGTTTTTATGAATTACACTTGTACTCATTTATCTGTAAATGTATTCTTATGTACACGTGATTGTTTTCAAGCAATATAACATGGAGATTGTCGCGATGAACGTGAAGTTCAAACTGAAAATACTAATTTCCTGTATTATACGTGATTTTATGAAAATTTTGTAGTTTCTGAGATTCATACTTTTCACAAT
Source organism: Aedes albopictus (assembly GCF_035046485.1). Classification (NCBI taxonomy): domain Eukaryota; kingdom Metazoa; phylum Arthropoda; class Insecta; order Diptera; family Culicidae; genus Aedes; species Aedes albopictus. The sequence goes on along the minus strand of NC_085137.1, from coordinate 304,452,447 downwards.
CGTTTGGAAAAAGATTTCTCATGTGCACGTGATTGGTTTCAAGCAATAAAACACAGGGGTTGTCGCGATGAATACAAAGTTCAAACCGAATATACAAATTTTCTGTATTATACGTAATTTTGTGAAGATTTTATAGTCTTAAATAATGAGTATCTCCATATATTTCTTTGCAATAATTTTGCTTTATTAATATGGGCAATTCAACATTAAAATAAGCGTGGAAACTAATTTACATTCGGAATGGCTCCAGAAAAACAGTATTTTTTAAGGTACTTGCTCCGAGTTTTTGAGTACTCAAAAAAAGAACTTTGGTCAAATCCATAGTTTGAAAATTTTATATTCATCTGGAAGGCTGGGAAAATTCATAGCTTCAAAAATTTTGCAAATCGGATGAAAAACGGCTGAGATATTAGCAGTTGAAAAATACCGTTCCCACTGTTTTGAGGCATGGCAGTTGGTGTAAGTGATTTATAGCATGGCAGTGGGAGTGTTAATAAAAAATCAAAAACCGAAAAAATGAGAAAATGCTTCCAGTTTCGCCTTGGCGGGTGTACAGATCTGTAACCATTCCAAATGCCCTGGCAATAATATCCATGTCGTCCGCAAAGCACACAAATCAACCGGATTTTGTGAAAATCGTACCCCAGCTATTGAGCCCAGCTACATGAGAGTCACCTTGTCGCAGTCCCTGGCGAGAATTGAATGCATTGGATAGTTCACCGGAAACCCTTTCGCACCCTTATCTGGTCAGCTGCCCAAGAAAGCCTTGTTTGTCCATGATTTTCCGAAGCTCTGTGCGATCGATACTGTTGTATGCCGCCTTGAATTTGATGAACAGGTGATGTGTTGGGACCTAGTATTCACGGCATTCGTACAAAATTTGTCATACGGCGAAGATCTAATCCATTGTCGACCGACCGTCGATAGAGCCGGCTTGTTGACTTCCCCCGAACTCATTTATTTTAGGTGACAAACGATGAAAGATGATCTAGGACAGCATTTTTTTTTTATCTGTATTAACGAGATTTTAAGCCCTAGGCTAGTTCATCTCGGGACCCACGTTTTACTTCCCTTCCGAAGAAAGAACTCACATTTTGCGAGTTTGTCGGGAGTGGGATAGCAATTTGTGGGCAGCATTCTATATGTTGATGATTCAAAAGTTCTCACTTCGGTCCGTCAAAAGCAGGTCAAGAGGCCCCCGTCATTATCCTCCCTGTATTTTTCATCTCGCGGCACGAAGCCGTTGTGAGATGCGTTGAGCTTCTGGTAGAACTTTCTTGGGAACGGCACAGCAGTTCCATTTCTTCGCACTCCGCTTCTTCCATGCAGTGCTAAACCTCCTAAAAGAGGTGAGTCTCCTTTTCACGCTTATGTTTGTAACGTTCCACGTTTTTCCGGGTTCGTTGCTGCAGCATTACCGCCCACTCTACATTTTTCTCCAAAATCGCTCTGCACTCCTCGTCAAATCATTCGTTTCGTCGACTTCTTTCCACGTACGCGATTTTGCTTTCAACTGTGTTGTATTCCATCTCCAGCATTCCTGTAGAAAGGCCACAGCGAGCTCGCCCTCGTCAGGTAACGTTGCCTCGTTATGCTGCGCGTATGATGGGACGACATCAGGTTGCGACAGTCGCTCAAGGTTGTACCGAGGCGGTAGTTGGTACCGTACGTTGTTAATAACTCACAATGGTCGGAAAAAGATAAAGTTCGGCCAAAACTCTTTTTATGTGTTTAATCGAAGTTATAGGTTGCCTAGATATGTTATATAGTATTTTTATTGCTTAAAAAGGGGTATTCAAAAATTACGTGATTTCAATAATTTCAAAA